>NC_136877.1:12594550-13194550 GCF_949152265.1 Phoxinus phoxinus | reverse complement strand
TTCAATGCAAAAGTTGACATTTTTTTAGCTAATTTTATATATGTACCCCACACGGTTGACTGACTGTGTGTGTAAAGTTGACTTCAGACAACTATGGAATCGGTCTCCACACATAACATATACCACAGTCAAGTGTGATTGTAATAGTTAGAAATGATATTAGATGATGTCAATCGTGGGTTATATTTACAAAGGTGACCACCTCTTACTTTAGATATAGACTGTTGCTTTTAAATTCTTTTACACATGTATTACAATAGGTCTATATATCAAAGTGTTGCTACGAACATGTTCACCCTTCACTTAATTATGTTTGTACTCTTGTTTAGGATGATGTTGTTGATGTTGAGAGCGCATATCAAGGAGAGGACCCCAACACAATCATTGTAGCACATCCTGCTGTGGTTGAATTCCCTCAAACATATCTGAAGGTAACTAAATCAGTGTATTGTCTTTATTCTCCTTTGGAAATAGAATTGAACTGTTCTGTTGCGGATAATGTGCCATCACAAATTGACCTTAGGTTTATTTATTTATGAATTAAGTGTTGGTCAGTGAGCTAAGGTTATCTTAGGTACAGTGTTATTTAGACATATTTTATTCCCCAGGCTAGATGATCAAATGTAGGAGAAGATGGTGAACTTCAAATAGGGTAGAAGCCTATGTGGTGTTGATTTCAATGCAAAAGTTGACATTTTTTTAGCTAATTTTATATATGTACCCCACACGGTTGACTGACTGTGTGTGTGAAGTTGTCACCATGGAACTGCTGTTAATATTAAAATATGTACCCCACACGGTTGACTGACTGTGTGTGTAAAGTTGACTTCAGACAACTATGGAATCGGTCCCCACACATAACATATACCACAGTCAAGTGTGATTGTAATAGTTAGAAATGATATTAGATGATGTCAATCGTGGGTTATATTTACAAAGGTGACCACCTCTTACTTTAGGTATAGACTATTGATTTTAAATTATTTTACACATGTAT
Source organism: Phoxinus phoxinus (assembly GCF_949152265.1). Taxonomy (NCBI): domain Eukaryota; kingdom Metazoa; phylum Chordata; class Actinopteri; order Cypriniformes; family Leuciscidae; genus Phoxinus; species Phoxinus phoxinus. The sequence goes on along the minus strand of NC_136877.1, from coordinate 13,193,553 downwards.
TACAATAGGTCTATATATCAATTACAATAGGTCTATATATCAAAGTGTTGCTACAAACATGTTCACCCTTCACTTAATTATGTTTGTACTCTTGTTTAGGATGATGTTGTTGATGTTGAGAGCACATATCAAGGAGAGGACCCCAACACAATCATTGTAGCACATCCTGCTGTGGTTGAATTCCCTCGAACAGATCTGAAGGTAACTAAATCAGTGTATTGTCTTTATTCTCCTTTGGAAATAGAATTGAACTGTTCTGTTGCGGATAATGTGCCATCACAAATTGACCTAAGGTTTATTTATTTATGAATTAAGTGTTGGTCAGTGAGCTAAGGTTATCTTAGGTACGGTGTTATTTAGACATATTTTATTCCCCAGGCTAGATGATCAAATGTAGGAGAAGATGGTGAACTTCAAATAGGGTAGAAGCCTATGCAGTGTTGATTTCAATGCAAAAGTTTAATTTTTTTTAGCTAATGTTATATATGTACCCCACACGGTTGACTGACTGTGTGTGTGAAGTTGTCACCATGGAACTGCTGTTAATATTAAAATATGTACCCCACACGGTTGACTGACTGTGTGTGTAAAGTTGACTTCAGACAACTATGGAATCGGTCCCCACACATAACATATACCACAGTCAAGTGTGATTGTAATGGTTAGTAGTGATATTAGATGATGTCAATCGTGGGTTATATTTACAAAGGTGACCACCTCTTACTTTAGATATAGACTGTTGCTTTTAAATTCTTTTACACATGTATTACAATAGGTCTATATATCAAAGTGTTGCTACAAACATGTTCACCCTTCACTTAATTATGTTTGTACTCTTGTTTAGGATGATGTTGTTGATGTTGAGAGCACATATCAAGGAGAGGACCCCAACACAATCATTGTAGCACATCCTGCTGTGGTTGAATTCCCTCGAACATATCTGAAGGTAACTAAATCAGTGTATTGTCTTTATTCTCCTTTGGAAATAGAATTGAACTGTTCTGTTGCAGATAATGTGCCATCACAAATTGACCTAAGGTTTATTTATTTATGAATTAAGTGTTGGTCAGTGAGCTAAGGTTAACTTAGGTACAGTGTTATTTAGACATATTTTATTCCCCAGGCTAGATGATCAAATGTAGGAGAAGATGGTGAACTTCAAATAGGGTAGAAGCCTATGTGATGTTGATTTCAATGCAAAAGTTTACATTTTTTTAGCTAATGTTATATATGTACCCCACACGGTTGACTGACTGTGTGTGTGAAGTTGTCACCGAGAACTGCTGTTAATATTAAAATATGTACCCCACACGGTTGACTGACTGTGTGTGTAAAGTTGACTTCAGACAACTATGGAATCGGTCCCCACACATAACATATACCACAGTCAAGTGTGATTGTAATAGTTAGAAATGATATTAGATGATGTCAATCGCGGGTTATATTTACAAAGGTGACCACCTCTTACTTTAGATATAGACTGTTGCTTTTAAATTCTTTTACACATGTATTACAATAGGTCTATATATCAAAGTGTTGCTACAAACATGTTCACCCTTCACTTAATTATGTTTGTACTCTTGTTTAGGATGATGTTGTTGATGTTGAGAGCGCATATCAAGGAGAGGACCCCAACACAATCATTGTAGCACATCCTGCTGTGGTTGAATTCCCTCGAACATATCTGAAGGTAACTAAATCAGTGTATTGTCTTTATTCTCCTTTGGAAATAGAATTGAACTGTTCTGTTGCGGATAATGTGCCATCACAAATTGACCTAAGGTTTATTTATTTATGAATTAAGTGTTGGTCAGTGAGCTAAGGTTAACTTAGGTACAGTGTTATTTAGACATATTTTATTCCCCAGGCTAGATGATCAAATGTAGGAGAAGATGGTGAACTTCAAATAGGGTAGAAGCCTATGTGATGTTGATTTCAATGCAAAAGTTTACATTTTTTTAGCTAATGTTATATATGTACCCCACACGGTTGACTGACTGTGTGTGTGAAGTTGTCACCATGGAACTGCTGTTAATATTATAATATGTACCCCACACGGTTGACTGACTGTGTGTGTAAAGTTGACTTCAGACAACTATGGAATCGCTCCCCACACATAACATATACCACAGTCAAGTGTGATTGTAATGGTTAGTAGTGATATTAGATGATGTCAACCGTGGGTTATATTTACAAAGGTGACCACCTCTTACTTTAGGTATAGACTATTGCTTTTAAATTCTTTTACACATGTATTACAATAGGTCTATATATCAAAGTGTTGCTACAAACATGTTCATCCTTCACTTAATTATGTTTGTTCTCTTGTTCTTGCTTGTTCTTACTCTTGTAAATTATATTTATACTCCCTGCTCGCAGCGTTTCTTTGAGGGGGCAGCTGTGGCCTACTGGTTAGCGTTTTGGACTTGTTACCGTGGGGTTGACCCAATCGATCCCCGACCATTAGGCACGGCTGAAGTGCCCTTGAGCAAGGCACCTAACCCCTCACTGCTCCCCGAGCGCCGCAGTTGTTGTAGGCAGCTCACTGCGCTGGGATTAGTGTGTGTTCACCGTGTGCTGAGTGAACCAAATTTCCCTCACCTATTGTTATACAATTTAGTAGATTAATTTAGCATCTGATTTCCTAGGTTCAACAAATCCAACTTAAGTTGGTTGAGTACTCAAGCTCTGAAGAAGAAACCAGTGACACGGATCATGTCAGTTGCTCTCACCAGATTATTGAAGATGAAATCTGTCACAAGGTAATGCATTTACTTTTAATGACTTATATACTGTCATTTATTCAGCTTCTCTTTTTGTGACAGTCTATAGTGATCGTATTTGTTTGCCTTTGTATGTTAACATATGTGTGCTTGTTTTCATGTCCAGAGTGATGCTTTTGAGTTCTGTAATGCAAGTGATGACTCCAGCACAGTCAATGCAGCACATCCTGCTGTACTTGAGTTCACCCAGACAGATCTGCAGGTAAGGAACCAAGCGTATACTAGATTTGTGCACTTGGTTAGTACTTTCTGACTTCTTTAGGATATATTTGTATTTTACCTTAATGTGGTATTAAACCTACCTACCTTCCTAACCGACACGCTCTTAAGAGGGTTTTCTACGATTCATCTTACGATCGTTTGTTTGGTTTTTCCGACTGTTTCCCGAACATGCTCGTAGCGTGAACGCGCATGCACTGCTCTTAAGGGGAGCTGTCCACGTTAATAGTTCTGAAATATCCTCTGATTTGACGGTGATGTCAGGTGACTGCACGTCACAGCTATAGGCCTACCATTTAAACTTCTGATCTACACATTAATTCACATCAATACGAAAATAGAAACACTTTGACATCTGCATGTAAGGATCCCAAGTAGGTTATATACCACACAGAGACATAAATAATTGTAATTATTTTAAGATTAGATTGTTGCACCATGCAATAATTTTTCGCGGTGCCACTTAAGAACACGTTTGAAGATAAGAAAGAAGTCGAGTAAGAAAGAGAGGAAATGTGTAGGCTTAGATTTTGATGCAGTAGGCTACAGACTAAACCACATGTTGCTTTCTCTGCTTTTTACCTCATAGGCCTAATAAAATATTCACTTAGCAAAGATAATGTCAAACTATTCTGGCAACGTCTCGTTTCATAACTTGATTGCATTTTTGTCCGCTTTTCATCACATTTTATGACCATTAAATGTAGGCTATGCTGTTTTGCGCGCTAAAATTTGATTCATCACAAGTAAACACAATAAAGATTGGGAACGTAAATTGGATTATGTATTCTAAGTTGTAGTTCCTCTGTATGTCCTGTTGGTGACCTCAGTGAGAAGTACTGTTAAGACGCTCTTAGCCGGTAACGAGTACTCTGGAGCACTCGTAGATCTACGAGTGTTTTCACGATGCTCTTAAGCTACGATGGTTTCGGGAAACAGTCGGCAAATCTTAAGACGTTCGTAAGAGGGACTTTACGACGCTCTTAGGCTTAAGATGCTTTCGGGGAAGTGGGCCCTGGCCTCTATTTCAGACCGGCCTTTAACCCAAACCTGTAGCCACACCAGGCGTTTAAAAGACACAGGCGTCTATTTGGGACTGTTATTTGAAGTTTTATGGTATACAATCTCTTATTTTAAGGAAGGGAGATTACAACTTAACATTTTGTTTTTTAGAATACAGAAAGATCATATGATGAAGATTATGTCCCTAAACTGAGAAGAACAAAAAGCATTGTTGTAAAAACATAAAGAAATTACCCTCATTTTATGTGTCAGCCACACTACAAACCTAAGAATAATTTTGTTTTATCTGTTTTATTTTAAGATGACAACTGACATCCCACCCATAACAAATGATCTATTTGATACTGATGACTCCTGCCCTGACAGTGAAGAAGAATATGTTCCTAAAAGTAGTGATGAAAGTTCAGAAAGTAGCTGTGAAATAGCAATCTGTCAAAGTCACACAAACAAAAAGAGAATATCAGGAAAAGAGAGGATGACACATGATGGAGAAGAGGGGAGTGAGACACATTGCATAAACAGAGAGGAGAGTATGGCACACTCTGATATAAACAAACAGAAGAATACACCCCAAAATTCAGAGAGAGAGGACAATATACAAGTATTTGTCTCAGCTGTCGTCAAAAAATGTGACAAAAAAAGACTGTATGATAAAAAGCAGCACTGCTTGTTCTGTAAAAAAACTTTTACAAAAATATCCAAGCATTTAGAACGGAAGCATCAAAATGAAATCGAGGTGGCAAGGGCTGTGAGCTATCCAAAAAATTCAAAAGACAGACGCATGCAGCTTGAGTACCTGCGGAAAAAAGGTAATTGGGTGCACAACACGGAAGTTATGCAAACAGGGAAAGGAAGTCTTGTTGCTTGTAAAAGACCAAATGAAGAAGCTAACGGCAAAGAATTTGTCCACTGTTCCTTCTGCTTCGGCCTTTTCACCAGAAAAGTATTATGGCGACATGTGAAGACATGTGGTTTCAAACCACCCGATGTCAAGCCCAAACCAGGGAAGAACAGAGTTCTTTCTTTATGTTCTTTGACACCTGCTCCTACTTGTATAACTAATGACCTGTGGAAACTAATAGGCCACATGAATCAAGACAGAGTTTCACTTGCAGTTAAAGGTGATGAGTTGATAATGGAAAATGGACAGCACCTGTACAACAGATTAGGCAGTGATAGGGCAAAGCATGAACACATTCGACAAAAAATGAGAGAATTGGGTAGACTTATACTCAGTGCAAGAGAGGTCACATCTCTAAGGAGCATTTCGGAAATGATGACACCAACCACCTTTATGCAGACTGTCTTAGCTGTAAAACATGTTAGTGGATATAATCAGGAAAGTAATACATACAAAATCCCAACTCTTCCGCTAAAATTGGGACAAAGTTTGGCTAAAATTTCAGAACTTTTGGAAAGTAAAGCCTTGGTTAATGGTGATGCAGAGACTGCTACCGAAGCCAGAAATTTCCGTCAGGTATATTATGCCAAATGGAATGAACTGGTTTCATCATCAGCCCACAGAACACTGGAGGAAGGTAGATGGAATACACCACTATTGCTTCCTCTCACAGAGGATGTTAAAAAACTGCATTCGTATCTGGATGAGAAGGAGAAAGAGTACCGTGATGGCTTATCATTAGAATCGTCTACAACTAACTGGTCAAAGCTTGCTCAGGTCACACTTGCAAAAGTAATACTTTTTAATCGTCGACGAGAAGGAGAGGTTTCCAAGATGCAGCTCTCCAGTTTTTCTCAGAGAGACAGGTCAAAACCAAATGATGATCTTAATGCAGCACTTTCAGAACTGGAACAAAAACTATGTAAACACTTCCAAAGAGTGGAAATACGAGGGAAGCGAGGCCGGAAAGTGCCCGTTTTGTTGACTCCAGACATGGTACAGTCACTGGAACTTCTGGTGGAAAAGAGAGACGAATGTGGGGTGGAGAAAGACAATCCATACCTCTTCTCACGTCCATGTGCTATGACATACTTTCGGGGCTCAGAGTACATCAATCATTTTGCCCACTCCTGTGGAGCTAAACATCCAGAGAATATCTCCTCTACTAAATTGCGCAAGCATATTGGCACACTTTCTAAGGTTTTGAACCTGTCAAACACAGAACTAGACCAATTGGCCGATTTTTTAGGACACGACATACGTATTCATAGGCAGTTTTACAGGCTTCCAGAGGGGACCTTGCAGCTCGCAAAGATTAGCAAGGTCCTTATGGCCCTTGAGACAGGACGTCTCTGTGAGTTCAAAGGGAAAAGCTTGGAAGACATTAACATTGATCCAGATGGTAAGATTCAAAAACGTGGTGACACTACTTGACGGGTGAGTTCATTCATAGCAGCTGTCATAAACTGCACATAAAGCATTCATGACTGTTTCATGAGACATGACTCAACATTCATACCAAACCTTTTATGAATGTGGAAGACAGAACGACGACAACTTGTCAAACTAAAAGTCCAACAATCTCAAAGGTAAACTAGCATACATTCAGCTGACCCATATTTGTGTAACCTGGATACCATTAATTTAATCTCTCCAGCCTTTGTAAATATTTCATGAATATTTTATGAAATCTACATCGAATGTCACTTTACTAAGTTGTGAAGTATTTGTAATCACTGAGTTTAACACTGGGAGGTAAACTAGCCTACATTCAGCTGACCCGTATTTATGTAACCTGGAACGGTTGGACATTCCCAGTAGCAAAAGATGAGATCATCTGCAAAGGTTACATCATAAAACAAAACATTTTATGAAACAAAAATTATTTGCCTGACCATGTTCTGTCTTTTTGGCACTGGAGTAGCCCATTGACTCACATGTGACGTGATTGGGTAAAAGGTTTGAGAAAAAAAACGGCAATGCTGCTTTGCGATTGTTGGACTTTTATTTTGACAAGTTGTCGTCGCTCTGTCTTCCACATTCATGAAAGGTTTGGTATGAATGTTGAGTAATGTCTCATGAAACTGTCATGAATGCTTTATGTACAGTCTATGACAGCTGCTATGAATGTGTTATGAACTCACCCGTCAAGTAAATTGTTACCAAAAACGTTTTTGCAACAGATCTGTACTAATTCATAACATGAATTCAATTTTTGATTTCCAAAGACAGTTTGGGGTTTTGTAGCATGTTCTGTGTCTGTTACTTAACAGTGGTCTAGTAGTGACATACAAATCAGTGGCCATATGTGAACTGATTCTTAAAGGTCCCATGACATGAAATTTTCACTTTTTGAGGTTTTTTAACATTAATATGAGTTCCCCTAGCCTTTATATGGTCCCCAAATTTCTAGAAATTTCAATCGGTGTAAATCGAGCTTTTGCTATCTTTCTCTGCCTTTGAGAAAGTGGAATCTCAATCGGGCTGATCTTGAATCTCCTCCGTATGACGTCATACGGAGGAAATGTTACCTCCCCTTTCTCTGCTTTGCCCGCCCAGAGAATATTTCCCGCATGAGAAAATGAGCTAGGAAGTAGGAACGCGTGCGCGCGATTTTAGTTTGTCTACGGGAGATATCATGGCTTTTGAGCGAGTGAAGCATAATAATTGCTCAATAATTGGATGTACAAATGAACACCGAAGCCTTTTTTTAGTTCCTTCATCCAAGCCCCAGAAGAACCAGTGGATTCATTTCATTTTCTCTGGAAATGCGCCGACACAACTCCCCAAAGTTTTGCATGTCTGCGGCAAACATTTCACCGACGACTGTTTCCTCAACTTGGGTCATAGAGGTGGCTTCGACGAACGTCTGAAAATAAATCGATCGAGCTACCAAGCAACACGTCACTTTCTGATGTGTAATTGTTCAAGTTCAGACAGGTAATCTTTCTCTCAAATCGTTCAATACAGCTGTTTATGCCTCAGTAAGTCAAGCCAGTGACTAAAATATAAACTTCACATCGTTTCTTTTAGTAGGATGAAAATAATCGTATTTAAATTGTGAATAAATTATATACAGAAAGCGATCAAAGAACAATCTTTGTAGGAATCGCGCGCACGCGTTCCTATACTTCCTAGCTCATTTTCTCATGGACACAGCGCGATCGAGTTTATCTGGACACTAGCCAAACTCGTTATGAAATCAATGACGCACGTTACACTGCACATGATCGCTCTTACTGTATTTGCATCCTCGTGTTTGCATTGGTAAAAGCAGAGAGTGCAGAAACTGCGTTGCAATGATAAGATCTTCATTCTCGCGATCAATAACAGACTCATCTGCTTGCGCAATGCTCATCACGGCAACATTTTATGTGATGGGAATAGATCTAAATACTTTAAAAACTTCTGACGATTTGTTAATCTCGATAGCTGTAATAGTAAAAGTATTCGAGAGAGTTTCACATGTAATAAGTAGCTATTTCATATGCAAGCATGTCAGCCAATCACAGCAGTGGCCGGTTACACCGAAGTCTCACACAGACACGCCCCTTCAAACAGAGCGTTCAAATCAGAGGCTAAAACTGGGCTAGGAAAAATGCCTTTTGTTTCTAAATTATGACTATTTTTTATCTAAAAAACATACTAACATTATAAGGGCAACCCAGGAAACATTATAAAATAATATAATAACCCCATGTCATGGGACCTTTAAGTTATGAGAAGATAGGCCTGTTGCTCATTGTCTAGAAACGTGAAGGGCTCATTGCCTCTTTAAAGATATACGTTGTGATCTCAGCTATAGATGTAAGACTGCTCGATTTAATTTGTTTATTAAATAAGTTTATTAACATTGATCATTTTCTGTTACTCCTTTACAGAAAGAGTTGAGGATGACGGACAGAGTGAGCTACATGATAACTCTGGAGGTAGAGACTTATTTATTTATTTTATGTGCTCCTTTTATGTTAAATTGAATTGAATGTTAAATAACATAAAACTGTGGTTAATTAAGTTTATAATATAATTTCCCCTAATGTATTTATAGAGCAAGTTCAGGATGGTGGACACAGTGCATTGGATGATGAGTCTGAAGGTAGATGATTTATGACTGGTGGGATGAAACTACATTTTATGTGCTCCTTCCATGTTAAATTGAATTGAATTGAATTGAATTGAATGTTAAATGAGACAAATCTCTGCTTAATTACCGTTTTTCTGGACTATAAGTTGCATCAGTCAAAAAATGCGTCATGAACAGGGAAAAAACATATCTGTATATATTTCCCTCACGGGATCAAAAGAGTGTATATATGTCATTGGCGGTCTGTGAGTTCAGTGGTTAGGCCTTCAATGATGACTATTTTCTGACTATTTTCTCTCTCTTACGCGAGTCTGTGTAGCACTAGAATCTTCGTTGCACAAACAATTTATGTTCCGATTGCTTACTTGGTTAACAGATCATCCTCAGCAGCAAAGTAGGCTGCTAGGCTATTTATTTTCATTCACAAGTAGTCACAGTCACAGGGTTCATTCAGGTCTCCATCCTCGGCAGTATTACTTTTGTTCTCCAATCCAATTACAATCTGCTATTCTGGACATTCTGTTTCACCGTTTCATGCTTGGTCTCTGACTGTGCAGCATTGATGTTATCTTCTCTTCCAATCTCTTGATCCCTTCCATGGCTGGTCTTCTCAATTGTTGATTCTAGTGTGCCTCATCCTCTTGACTGGCTGGCAAGACTGGGACAGCGTTGTCATTCTTTACCAGCGTTTCATGTTATTCAATCCATTCAATCCAAACCATCAAAAGGCATTGAACGAGCAGTCTCCAGACAGGTCTCTGACTTCCTTTCACAGAACAACCTCCTGGATCCAAATCAATCTGGGTTCTGTAACAGAAGCCTTAAAAGAAGCCAAGGCGACCGCTCGGTCATCAGTACTCATTCTGCTTGACTTATCGGCTGCCTTTGACACGGTTAATCACCGCATCCTTCTCTCCATACTCTCTAACATGGGAATCTCCGGTTCTGCTCTCTCCTGGTTTGAATCCTACCTCACAGGATGCTCGTTTAGCGCATCATGGCTTGGTCAGCTATCTGCACCTCACTATCTCACCACAGGGGTCCTCCAGGGCTCAGTGCTGGGCCCCCTTCTTTTTGCTATCGACACCACCTCCTTGGGACAGATCATCCGTTCGCATGGCTTCTCATACCACTGCTATGCAGACGACACACAGCTCTATCTGTTCTTTCCACCTGATGACCCCTCGGTTTCAGCACGGATCTCGGATTGCCTCTCAGACATAGCTACATGGATGAAGGCACACCACCTCCAGCTGAACCTCTCAAAGACTGAACTGCTGGTCCTCCCAGCTAAACCTACCATACACCACGACATCAACATCAAATTTGACTCCCTGTCTGTTTCACCTACCAGGACTGCAAGAAATCTAGGAGTTGTGCTCGACAACCAACTAACCTTCTCAGATCATGTTGCCTCAGTCTCCCGGTCATGCCGTTTTGCACTCTACACCATAAGGAAAATCAGGACTTCCTTGACTCAGGATGCTACTCAACTTCTGGTTCAGGCAATAGTGATCTCAAGACTTGACTACTGCAACGCCCTCCTGACAGGTCTCCCAGCCTGCACAGTGAAACCCCTTCAGATGATTCAGAACGCGGTGGTGCGCCTGGTCTACATCCAACCCAAAAGGGCATATGTTACCCCACTGCTCATCCAGCTACACTGGCTACCTATGGCGGCCCGCATCAAATTCAAGGCTCTAACCCTTGCCTACAAAGTAGTCTCCGGTTCTGCTCCCGCCTACTTGAATGCCCTCATACAGACATACGCTACCTCCAGACCGCTGCGCTCCTCAAACGAACGACGTCTAGCTCTACCACCGGTTGCTCAGGCCAATCCAAACTTTTCTCATCTGTTGTTCCTTGTTGGTGGAACACACTGCCAGTTCCTACAAGGGCAGGGACATCCCTCTCCATCTTAAAAAAACTCCTGAAGACCCAGCTCTTTAGAGAATATCTCCTCTCATAGCACCACTTAAAACAAGTCTTGCTGATACCAGCACCTACCAGCCGTCTTGAACTGACACTCTCACACTGTCAAAAACAGCACTCACTGATGCACTTATACCGTTTTTAAATGGTCCTAAAATTGTTAAGAATGGCTTTAAAACTTAATCTGTTACCATGTTGTTAGTCGCTTTGGTTAAAAATGCGTCAGCCAAATGTAATGTAATGTAATGTCAAGTTCTCTAACTTTTAATGACCACCGTCATCCACACTCGCTCACAATAACAGTCTCTAGGTGTTTTCTACACAATAAAAGTCCCTAGGTGATTTCATGGGAAATACAACATATTATATTTCAGTTAACAAACTCACTCTCTTCTTAAAAAAAAAAAAAAAATGTAAACCCTAAGGCTTTCCAATAAATGTAATAACAATGCAAAACAATTTATCTTTTAACAGTATTCAAGTACCATGTAGTTATGAATAAGAGTACAACAAAAACACTCTAATCTATATATTCTTGTCAAGTTTCCAGTGTCCCTCACTCAGTGCTTTCAGTAACTGTTGAGGTGAGGCCCCCTTTTTGGTTAAGCAGTCTGCAAGTTGTTCTTTTGTGTTGTTCCACAGAACATGCTCAATTTTCGGTGTTTGGACAAGCTCCTTGATACTACTCACTTCCAGGCGAAGTCTCTTCTCAGAGACAGACTTTGTGGACTTGAGTGCATCACCATCTGTAACAATCAGCCCTTTAACGTTCTTTTTAAACAGTTGTGTTACTATAAACGCACAAGGGGTTCTTGGGAATTTAAGTAGTAATCGACAATAACAAAACACTTCCTGTCACATACTTTTTGCCTTCTTAACCAAACATATATGCATAAGAGCAGATGTACGGCCGTTAATAAAGCACACAGCAATGAACAAATATCAGACACCACTGAACACAAACAAGAAAAGACGCACCAAACAGTTAAATTGAATAATGCGCTTAGCGCGGTATATTATCAATGCACCAATTATTCCGTGCACCCACACAATACTTGAATCCCCCCCCCCCCCCCCCTTTGTCTCAGTCCACAAAATTAAACTAAAAGTCCAAACTAAAGGAAAACTTCAAGTCTTTCCCAGGATTGCGCTATAGTCTTTAAATTCCAACCAGGAAACAGATAGGTCTGCATCAGGGCATGGGCCTAGTGAACTGCACCATGAACCAAGGGGAGATGCATGGGTCACTAGAAGAATTCCTGTGGGGGAAGTAACATCACTAATTAGTTCACTTTACGTATCAGACCCAGAAGAGAATGAACAAAGCATTGGAGATGAGGGAAACACATCTTACCTCACACTTCCTGCTCTCACAACCATTACCACCGACTTAGATTCAGTCATGGACAGATTAAATACACTTGAGACTGACTTCAGAGATTCTGTTAATAGTGCCTTAAACAGAGAAGCAGGCATAAGGAGTTATGTGGACCGAAGTGTTGAGGCACTTGAGCAATGCATGATAACAACACTGAAACAGTTTGAGGAAAAATGAGTGGAGTGCTTACAGAGGCGTGATGAAAAATGGAAAGCAGAAATTGAACGGCTGAAGCGCACCAGCCTTGTTGCTCTCCCGAGGCCTTATCCACACACTGGAGCTACTATTCTTCCACCTCATAGCCGCTCCACTCCTGCTTAAGTTTACTATGGTGTTCCATTGGCACCTAGTTCCTCCAGTGCCTTCACACAAACACATGCTTCTCTTAGCACAGCAGGGCCTGTTATGACCCCGTCTGTCAGTAGCATCACTTCTCCTTCTCGCCAACATGACCACTCCTGACATGGCATCTAGTTCTGACAGTGCTGTGCAGCCCTCTACTCATGTTCAAGAGCTCATTCCAAGCCAACCAGCGCATAATGTGGTAGGTGCCCAGCTTTAGACACCATTCACGGGAGCACTCTCTCAGCCACCTACACAGCCTTTTACACTAAGCACAAGCCTCTCACCTCCTTTGAGTGCTTCAGGTAGCCAACCCACCCCCCAGACCTCCTGTGGTTTATTCCAGGCCGGCTATCCAGATGGAGTTTCCTTCTTTTAGTGGGTCCAGGGAAGTGGCCAATGTTCTTCATTTTGTTGATCGCTGCGAAACATTTTTTGCAGTGCGGCCATCGTCTGATGCAGAGCTGAAAGGCGCCCTGTCCAACACGCTTAAAGGGCCAGCACATAGCTGGTGGCGAAAAACAATGTGCACAACTGGCTTGAGTTTAAGAAGGCCTTTAAGGATGCCTTCCTCCCTCCTGATTATCTCACCAAGGCAGAAGAAAAGCTACGGGACATGGTACAGTTGCCAGATCAGTGTCTGGGGATTTTGCTTACGACTATCGTGCTCTTTGTCTGTGGTGTAAACCAGACATCACAAAGACTGAGTTGGTGCGCAAGATCCTGAACAACTGCAACCCTCGAATAGCTGGCTGTCTCCAGGGCACTGTCACAAACGTGGACCAGCTGGTTCAGATTGGTACCCTGGTGGAGAAAGACTGCACCTCATCTAAAAAGTACTGGGGAAAGGTGGACCAGCAAGGGAAGCTCCATAAAGCTGGACTGACACTTCACCTTAAGAAGTGTGCCTTTTTCCGGCAGGAGCTGAAGTTCTTGGGCCACGTAGTCTCGGACAAGGGTGTGCAGGTGGATCTAGAAAAGACTCTGGCAGTGACCATGTATCCACCGCCCACTAACATCAAGACCCTCCAGCGTTTCTTAGGCCTTGTGGGGTGGTACCACAAATTTATTCACCATTTTGCAGACCTGGCTGCTCCATTGAATCGGCTGAAGAGGAAGGATGTAGAGTGGGTCTGGTCAGAGGAATGTCAGCAAAGTTTTGATCAGCTGAAGAGGGCACTGGTGGACGCACCTATCCTCATGGAGCCTGAGACCTCCCTGCCATTTGAAATCCCCACGGATGCCAGCGATGTGGGTTTGGGGGCTGTGCTGGTGCAGAGAACAGCTGAAGAGGAGAAGGTGATCGCCTATGCATCCAGGGGGTTGCGTGGTGCAGAGTGCAATTACTCCACCTCTGAAAAGGAGTGTCTTGCAGTCGTCTGGGCTGTTGAGAAGTGGAGGCACTACCTTGAGGGGGCGGAGTTCACCATACACACAGACCATACTGCCTTGACCTGGGTCTTCAATTGTCCAAAAACCTCCTCTTGCCTGACTCGCTGGATCCTGCGGCTCCAGCAGTTTCAATTTAGAGTACAATACAGGAAAGGATAACATTGCATTGGCTCCATAACATCAGGCTCCATAACATTGTGCCTGATGCCCTGCTCCGAGCTGTTACACCTCCCTCTTTAGCTGCAGTCTGTGCTGTGGCGAATGTGTCCGATTCCTCTGAACTGCCCTCCTCCCTGTCTGAAATAAGGGAGGCACAAGAAGAGGATTCAGAGGTCACAGACTTGGCCAAAGAGGCAGACACCCTTAGTAGGTCTGACAGGATGGGCTTCACAAAGCTGCAAGGCCTCCTGTATCGACGGTCTCCTGTGAGGGATAAATATCAGCTGGTTGTCCCAAAGTCTCTTGTGCCTGTCTTTCTGGCCTACTTCCACAATCATCCTCTGAGTGGGCATCTGGGCAGGCTGAAAACACTCCTGAGGATCCTTGAGGTAGCTTGGCGGCCATCCATTTGCAAAGACGTTTGGAATCAAATCAAGGTCTGTACCATCTGCCAAGTCTACAAGGCTGAAAATCAGAAGCTGGCTGGCCTCATGCAGCCTACTCCAGTGGAGGATCCTTGGGAAAAGCTGGGCATGGACCTCATGGGGCCCTTTCCCCGCAGCAAAAGGGGCAACACCTTCCTTCTCGTCCTTGTGGATTATTTCACAAAATGGGTGGAGATGTTTCCTTTAAAAGATGGCAAGGCACACCACATTGTGTTCATCTTGAAAGATGAAATCTTCACCCGCTTTGGTGTCCCACGGGAGTTGGTCTCTGACCGGGGGCCACAGTTCACTGGCCATGAAATGGCTAACCTCTGCAAGACCTGACCCCAAGCCAAGCTCACTGAGTGGTCCAAACGGTCAATCAAGACGGTGATTGCATCATACGTGGGGAACCAACATAAGAACTGGGACCAGTGGATCAGGGAGTTCAGTTTCGCCATCAATGCTGCCTATCATGAGACCACGGGCCGAACACCTGCAGAGCTGGTGCTCGGGAGGACCCTGAAGGGCCCACTGGAGAGACTCATTGGTTCACCTCCTATGCCACAACAGTCACCATACACACTCCTGGAGAGACAAAAACAAATGAATGAGCAAATCAAGAAGAGTTGAGGCGTGTCAGTCCAGACAAGCCAGGTAATACAATACCCACAGGAGAGGTGCACAACTCCTGCTGGGAGACCTAGTCTGGGTCCGTACTCACCTGCTCTCTAAAGCATCAGAAAATTTCTCCGTGGAGAGATTCATGTTTCTGCATGCCTGTAGGCAGCCACTCTGAAGCAGTAAAGGCGATTCAAAACGAGTCAGAAAAGTCGAGACAGGACCAATCGGTCAAAATTTCGGTGTCTACCACTCTAGTTCATCCAAAACAAACCAGAAAAGGGACTCAAAGTGCTAAATACCGGAATTATCCTTTAAACCAGCGCTCTCATGACTGTAGACGGTAATGTTTCATGTAGGGTTCATGTCAGTTAATATGAAGTAACATTTAAAAACATGTTCAATTATATATTTTTTCATATATAAGTTGCCAGCCAAACTATGAAAAAAGTGTGACTTATAGTCCGGAAAATAAGTTTATAATATAGAATTTCTCCTTATGTATTTACAGAGCAAGTTGAGGATGGTGGACACAGTGTATTAGATGATGAGTCTGAAGGTAAATTGTTAATTACTGGTGGGATGAAACTACCTGTCTACAGTGACAGGTACTGGCATGATCTGCTTGTCACAGTGTCAAAATATGAATGTTGTGAATGATGAACAAACTTGTAGTGTGATATAGTTGAAGAACACCAATGTGGAGACTGTGACGCCCCATGACAATCTGACAAAAAAGTAATAACAATAACAACAACAGTTTCATTGCTAAGTCAAGTGTTTTATCACCAATGTGCCTCTTGGCATTTAACAATGGATATGGATTGACATATGTAAAGTTTAATTAAAGTTTTATGGTGGTGTATAGGCTAAATGTTGCATAAAAATGGGTTGGTTCTTGTGCATTCTATGGAATCAAATCCTGACGGCACCCCCTGGTAAACTTGATGAAGAGTATCTTGCTGTTGTCAGCGTTACTTGTCAGAGTTAGCCTAGCTGGCAGTCTCATGCCCATAGCATGGTAAGACATTAATTAATGTCTTTATGGCAAATTTAGGTGATGGTCCTCCTCTCAAGAAACAGACACTGGCAGCATCACCTCTGTACACATGCAACAAGTCAAAGAAAGGTATAGTGGCTTTTCTGTTTGTGATAAATAAACTGAATCAAGTTCTTGGAAATAGATTAAGCCTACAGTTTACACAATCTTAAACATTGTTATGTAACTATTGCATCTAATGAATCTGATTATTTCATTTTATTTTGAAGGAAGTAAAGGTAAAACAGAGACAGACCTCAAGACAAAAAGGGGGACCAGATCGTGTAAAGGTATTTATTTCTGACAATCTAGGTGGAGGACAACAAAGAATATACTGTAAAAAGGTATGTTTTTCTTTATTTATAAGCCTGTATTTTCCCCCCATGTAGTACGCAGACCGTTCATGAGAAAAATGTGGCAGGCTGAAGAAATTCACGCAGTTGAAAAACATATGATGAACTTCATAAAGACATGCCGTGTGCCTGGGAAATATGATTGCGATACCTGCCTGAAATCTGAGCCTCTTCATTTAAAAGATAGAGATTGGAAAGCTATTAAGTTTTATGTAAAAAATCGCATCGATGCTCTCAAGAAAAAGAAATGAGAATAAAAAACTACACTGTTAAATCTGTTATTTAGGAGAAAATAGAATTAATATAGAATTACAGTTCTAAACACAAGTGTGTTCATCTGATGTTTTGATTTTGTAAAGGAAAGTGAGCTTTTTGTATTTGTATTGAATGTATATTTTTTCAGTATTTTTACTCTGAGATCTCAAAGAGATCTGACCTCCAAAGGACATTTTGAGCAGCAACTGTAAGCTGTTAGGCACTGCCTAACAAAATAGTTTGATTTTGTGAACCAACTGTGATTCAGCTTTTTAGTTTTGATTTTGTGAAGAAAGAAAAAAAGCTACCTGTATAGAGGTTCACTACCGTGCACATTCATTTACATTTTCAATTTCTAAAGATACCGGGATTAGGGCAGTTCCATTATCTACAGTATTCACAATACATTTGATTTGTATTTTCCTGAAGTGTGGCATATTTTTGACCACTTTAAAAACTGCATTTTGTTTTGTGGCAGTTTGAATGTACACAGTCTACCTCATGCAAATCATTTATAAAAGTTCTTGAATTTGTTTGAACACCCTTTCAGAGCTCTTGCGATCGAGTAGGTACACTGCTACAGAGCCTGTTGTGTTCAAAATAACACTAACACACTGAAATCTGTTTTTATTGTTTTATCAGTGTGTATGAGACTATTGTGTTCACAGGAGCATTACGTCAAACAATTTGTAGGCACTGATTAGTTCCTGTTCCTCTAACTGAATAAAACAAGTGATGCTACTTGGTATATGTTATGTTGTGTTTTTTTTTTATCAGAGTTAATTTTCCTGACACTAACCTTATCTTAACCAAGACTACCCCAAATTATAGAATGACTTTGGTACCGTGGAGCACATTTCCATGTAAATGTTAACCTGACTCTCGCCAGATGAATTTCGTTCCGCCTAGCTCCACTCATTCATCTGGGATCGATCCATTGGAGTAGTGCTTCAGAAGGCTGGGCCTTATTAAAAAATCCTTCCATAAGATTGGATAAGCCACTTGCCCGTCATCTATTGATGTGTTACTTCAACCACTCACATCAAAGCCAACCCGTGACGCTGAGAACAATTTCACAGTCGCTTCTATGCTACGCTATACATGAAACTCCCGCCCTGCGTCCTGATTGGCTCTACCATACAATCTGGTGCTGAAATCACTCAACGGAAGCGATCCCAGATGGATGTGAGTGGAGCTAGGCGGAACGAAATTCATCTGGCGAGAGTCAGGTTAGTTAAATGTAGCCCTCCTACACAAAAGGACTTACAAAAAGAGGGAGGGGATGTAAGGCTAAATAATAAATACTAAATACTCACTAGTGGAATCAGAATGACTAGGAACGACAACTACAGTGCCAGGTGTACCAAACAATACTTACCAGACCAAACCTGACCAATGCGGTATCAAGTTTCAAATCTGGGCGATGACAGGTCTCCGGGTTGCTCGGACAGAGGTCAATGTTCAAATAGATGTTATCAAGATTGAAGTTGTTTAAAGTAGTGATTCGAAGTAAATGCATTGGCTTTCACCACCTTCACTGTCTTCTGTATTGGTCAAAGAAGAAGTGGGCTGGTTCTAACATCTTGCATAAGACTATCTGCTCACTCGATAGACTTATGTTTAAAAGTAAATATTAAGAAATTATTTTCTAAAAATATTTAAAATATTACAAAGTGATTCATGTCTTATCTAGGTGTAGATCAATTTCTAAAATGTTTTTCCAGTTCTTCTATCTGTTCTGATGTCATGCCTATTCACTGTTATTGAACAGGCTGACTAACCAGGGTTACATAAAGTTTAGTTAATGTTTGTGAAGTTCGACAAGCTTATTTTCATTTAGGGTAGGTGAATAGTTGATTTAGGATTACTGTTTACCTGGGGGTTGCAAATAATAACACTAATAACACTTCAGGTTTTCCTGAAGTGTTTTAATTGATGACCCAGGAGTAAGGTTTAACCGGGGTGTGTGAATCGTTGACCCAGGAGTAAGGTTTACCTGGAGTGTGTGAATTGTTGACCCACGAGTAAGGTTTAACTGGAGTGTGTGAATCGTTGACCCAGGAGTAAGGTTTAACTGGAGTGTGTGAATCGTTGACCCAGGAGTAAGGTTTAACCGGAGTGTGTGAATCGTTGACCCACGAGTAAGGTTTTATCAGAGTGTGTGAATTGTTGACCCACGAGTAAGGTTTTATCAGAGTGTGTGAATTGTTGACCCACGAGTAAGGTTTAACTGGAGTGTGTGAAGAAGGGGCCCCAAATCTACCAATGCCATGAAAAGTCCCCAGATGTGACGATCAGGTCATGCTCAAAACTAAACTTTGTCATACTGGAAATTTGAAGTGACATTTGTGTTAAGAAAAATCAGTTGATCATGCATGATTTTTTTTGTGGCTCTAGGGCCTCAGGAAAGGGTGGCTCCCATAATGCATGTTCTGGACTGGCTACCCCCATAACGCACAAATGACAGTATGTGTGTGTGTGTGTGTGTGTGTGTGTGTGTGTGTGTGTGACAGTGTATGCGCACGCTGTGTGGTTGCTGCCACTGAGGTATAGCCCCATCGATCTAGCCTGTGAGGCGGTTGTGTATGATTTGGCAATAGGGGACAGCCTATACGCTGGTGAAAATCGGGCCGACTCCCCGAATTTTTTAAACATGTTTAAAAATGATCGGGAGGTCGGGGAGGTGCTCATAACGTGCTCGGCTCGGCTCGTAATTCCTCTCACACGCTGCGAGCCGCGACCATGCGAGCATCACCGATTTGCACTCGATTTCTCCCGAGTGAAAAAATAATCTGCGAGCTCGTAAAACAGCAAAAAATCGCACCGTGTACGCCCGCCATAATAAACTCTAACTCGATGCAACCCTGTTTTAAATAAATAAACTGCCCCCGAGACTTTATTTAAACATTGAAATGTCCAGGATCTGTTTTTAAAAAATTTTTCCTTTGCTATGGCGGGTATCAATTTCAGTCATCTCAATTTCGTGGATGATTCACAAAACAATAATTTAGCAGATTAAAGATAGCTTCGTCATTTTCATTTTCTGACGCGATCGGCTGACAATCTTCCTTCATCAGTTTTCTCGTCTGTGCAGCGGCTCTACACTGTTAAAACTGTTACTTGAATCTAACTCAATAAAATTAAGACAACATTTTCCAACTACTTTTTGTAAGTTTATTGAACTAACTGATATTTTGAGTAAGGACAACCTAATATTTTCGAATTAATAAAAAAACATATTATTAAGTAGCATTTTAAGAAAAAGCCAATATATTAAGTACAATCAAAGTAAAAAAACAGATCTGCATTTTATACAGACTTAATTAAATTAGGTAAAATTTAAATGAAAAAATACTTGTTAATGTCTTCTGTTTTATTAGTTTTAACCAATTTGCTCTTGGTTTTGAAAGTGTAAACCCAAATAATTAGTTCAGACTGTTAATTTTCAACATTTATTAACAGTACCAATTAGCTGCACAATGTAAACAATCAGTAACATCTGAATCAGCCAATAAAGTGCTTCAGTGTTTTTACGGTGTACATATTAAAACAGTTTAATATTTCTAAACAGTTGAAATTAGCTGGACAGTATAAAGTAACATCTATACTCATGCATTAAAACAATCATGAACTGCTGTTTTGTAAAACACCTTCACAGTAGTGTGTACATATTTTAAATATAATAATATATAAACATTTTAACACTAACTTACTTTACAGGTCACAAGCATGAGCATCTGACCTACAGTACAACTTAGCATTATACAATAACATGACACCTTCACATAGTTTGTTATTTAGAAACATTTTTACTCAAATATTCCACTGATCCCACCAACTGACCAGTTTTGAAAGAACATTTTCACTTTATTTTTCAAAGTCATGAACTTTGGGCTTGGTTTTGGGCGCAGTGTGTCAAGTCCCACGAAAAGTCTTTGGAACACCTCAAATGTTTTGCAAAGCTTCGGTAGATACTCAAGATTAAGGGCATATGTCAACCCAAGCAGTAAGCAGCATGCTCTGGCCAGATTTCCGAGATTAGAAAGGACTGGAATTCCCTCAAGGATGATTCCTACTGCATCTGGCTCACGGCAGACATAAATGCTGAAATTTTTCATTTTCAGGTCATCATGAACAGTTGTCTCTACAGCCCCCTTTGAGATAAAACAAATATATATAAGACAATCTGATTTGTTTATGAAAAACAAATACTCTACCATTACCAGCCAAATGTTGGTTCAGTTAGTTTACATTAACAGTCAGCACAATTTAAACCTGTTCACCAGACTGAGCCAATACTTACACAGTAATCAGAGATGAGCTCCTGTGCACTCTCTCCCATATATTCAAAGAGGCATCTCAGAGTGACATCTCTCTTTTTTACAGCAGTGGCACTTGGGTCCTAGTTAACAGAACAAAAATGAATAAATTATTTTTGTTGATAAATTCACTCCTTTTCATTGTGATAGGGTTTTGACACAGAGGACAGGTAAATGAAAGACTTACTTCTGGTGAATTTTGGGATTTAGCTTCTGGATGGTATCTTGAGAGGTGAGAGCGGAAGGAACTCCAGGATTTAAAAGAACATGGGCAATCTATATGAATACAAGGCAAGGAATGGCTGTGTCCAAAGGTCGCATGACGCAGTCTATAATGTTTAAAAATGTCCCTCTTTCTTTGTACCACAGTACGGCACAATTTACAGGGCCATCCCATCTGTTAAGAGGGAAAAGAAAAAAACAAATATTAGTCATACAACTATAATGCAAGCCCTTTAAAAAAACAAACACTTAAAATACAAGTGAAGATTAGCCTTCCGAACAAGATAAGCTTTAGTTCAACTAATTTAGTTAAATTGTAATGCATTAATCTACATTTTTTTTCTAAAATGTTTCCATTTACAAACCCATAATATTCCTGTAGATAATCTATCAACCTGTTAAT
The DNA here is from genome assembly GCF_949152265.1 of Phoxinus phoxinus. Lineage (NCBI taxonomy): Eukaryota > Metazoa > Chordata > Actinopteri > Cypriniformes > Leuciscidae > Phoxinus > Phoxinus phoxinus. The sequence goes on along the minus strand of NC_136877.1, from coordinate 13,171,703 downwards.
ATGAATATTTATTTTAAGTTTGACCATGCAATACAGACACAGATTTAGCATTGTGACAAAAGTATATCTTTAAAAAAACACTTCTAAAGTAGAACAGTCTATTAATGATTATTCAGTCTTTAACTAACATAGCCTACATGATTCTTTATTCTTTCAAGCAGACATATTTGTATAAACTAAATACAAGTAATCCTTATAAAAGCTATTAAAGAGCAATGAATGCTTTTCTATTTTTATTATGTTGTTTGAATAATATTAAGTTAAGTATACACTAAGAAATAATGTTGTGTTTTTAATCCATTCAGACATGAAAGAGTTAAAGTCCTCGCGGGCTGTATAACGTTAAGTTAGCTGTCTATATGCAGGGCTGCACGTGAGCGCACAGGAAAACCTCTTTTGCGTCGTCACTCTTATTCAGATCTATATTTCTGCTCTTCTCTTTCTCCCAGACGTTTACATTTTTGAACGATTGACATGCATCAATGCCAACTCCTGTTCAGTCAGGTAAATCAGTAGGCTACGTTACAAAATGTAGGCCTAACATTACGCATCTACCACAAACGCAAATCAGTTCTGAATGGATCTCTTCCCTAATAGTTTCTCCCTAACATTAACGTTTTTATTCGCCATTATTTGTAGGTTTTAATTTAGTTATGGTCTCGTTTTTGTCTGTGAAAAAATGTTTGAAAAATGAAATTAACACTGCACTCTCAGTTCACTGGCAAACTTACAAACACATTTGAAAAATTAAACTATCACACAAAGACAACATTACTTATACAACGCACACACATCGATTTATACACTAACAGTTAACGTTAACATTATGTGGCTCAAGTTAGCTGCTAAGTTACAATAGCACTGAGCGACTTTTTACAGTACTGGAATGTAGCAAATTTATGTTGTAATGTGCCATTGAGAATTAAACAAAACGCTTGACTTCAATAAACAGTTACCTATCTAAGCATCAAGAATGGTAAAACATTATGAGCATTAACACCAAAGCTAATGAGATTCGATCTCGCATCGCTTGAAGCTCCGTGAAACTCGTGCTGTTGCGTTGTCCACAGAGCTATCGTCGGTCCGCTGATAAGATGTTGCTTTGCAAAGCCTCATTGATGTAGCCTAATATTTTTCTATTGCAATGTTTTGTGTTGAAATGTTTTCATTATTTATTAAATGTATTAGGCCTACATTTAATTTCAGTCTTGTGATTATATGAATTCATTTAACTACATGTTTCACTTGAATTGATCTGTTACCACATTTCAATCACTCTCAATGAGCCGCGGCGCGGCGGCAGATTATGCAATAGAGAGAATAAACTGACACTTTTCAAAGTCTGCGATTGTAGCGCCTCTTAGCGGTCAAAGGCAGCAAATACACACCCGCAATTTTACCGCCGCGGGAACGGCGGCGGTAAAAGTCTTATTCTGGTTGAGTACCATCTGTATCTCGTGGACAAACTAAAATCGCGCGCACGCGTTCCTACTTCCTAGCTCATTTTCTCATGGACGAGAAATATTCTCTGGGTGGGAAAAGCAGAGAAAGGGGAGGTAACATTACCTCCTTATGACGTCATAAGGAGGAGATTCAAGATCAGCCCGATTAAGCTTCCACTTTGAGCTTCCACTTTTCAAAGGCACAGAAAGATAGCAAAAGCTCGATTTACAACGATTGAAATTTCTAGAAACTTGGGGACCATATACAGGCTAGGGGAACTCATATTAATGTTAAAAAACTTCAGAAAGTGAAAATGTCATGTCATGGGACCTTTAAGTGTCTATTTTTTTGTGTATACTCACAATAAAGAAAAATAAACATGCCAAATAAAGAAAAAATAAACATGATGCGAGTTCTGCCTTCTCTCTGTCAGTGAAGTCCATTCTGAAACGCGTCCGAAAATGAACTGTAACTCAGCGAATACTTGTCACTCAGGAACGAGAGATGTGTCTTTATGAAGCTAGAATTCTCTTCTTTTAAATGAAGTAATTTATATAAAAAAATAAATATTCTCAGTTTATGTAATCCGTTTGAAACCAAGGAGAGGCACATTTTCTTCGTTTTCCATTTTTTTTATGAGCTGAGGCCGCCATGCTATTCACATGGTAATAGTTCTGGTGATCAATGCATCGCACACGCCCCCCGATCAAGGCCATAAAAACACGAAGTTTCTTCATCAGATTCAGTTCATCGCGTTTTGAGGATGGCACGCTTCTCCGGTAAAGACGCCCTTCAGATGATTCTGGACAGCGAGGAAGAATTCACCTTTTCCTCAGAGGAAGATTGCAACTCAGACGACGAACGGCTGCATTTTCGAAGGGCGAATTGATCCCGCCAAGGGTACAAGTTCAGAGTAAGTTGTTTAGTGTTATATAGTTATTTTTCTGATTACATAGAACTCATATGGAAACAGTTGTGTTGCTTAGTATTTTTTATAACCTGTGATAGTTTTTTTCAGGATTCTTTGATGAATAAAATATATTAAAGAACAGCATTTATTTAAAATAATTTGTAACAGTAATACACAACACATCCTTTCAAAAACCGAAAGAAAGGTAAAGTAATAGTAATGACTTATATTGTTAGGAAATATTTCTATTTTGAATAAATGCTGTTCTTTTTAAATATCAGTGAATCCTGAAAAAAGTATCACAGCTTATAAAAAAATATTAAGCAGCACAACGATTTCCAACATTGATAACACCTGATTATCAAATCAGGATATTAGAATGATTTCTGAAGGATCATGTGACACTGAAGACTGGAGTAATTATGCTGAAAATTCGGCTGTGATCAAATAAATAAATAATATTTTAAAGTATATTAAAATAGAAAATCATTATTTTAAATTGTAATAATATTTCACAATATTACTGTTGTTTCTGTATTTTTGATCAAATAAATGCAGGCTTCTTCCAAAAATATAAAAAATGGTAATGTGTCCAAACTTTTGACTGGTACTATATGTTTATGTAGCACTGTGGTTTTGTGAGGCACAACATTTAGTTCCTCCACATAGAGGTATTACAATAAAACAGATTGAAAAACAAAGCCTTTGAATCTCCTCTCATTCTTTGTTCAGGCTGCCTCACAGCACCTTGATGGGACATTAGCCATTGGGGGAGTGTCTATCGTCTCCCCTGGTGTGAATCACATTAATATTCATGGCCATCAACACGCCCACGCTTACAGCAATGCTGACACAAAAACTGACTTACAAAGTTTAAATCGTTATATTGTTGTTTTGTGAAAGAGTGGTCAGAATTATTTTCACATCATTTAGTAGTAAGAATTCTAGCCTACAAGAATGGTAACTCAAAAGTCTTGCGGACAACTATTCAGTATGTGTTATATGGCCTTATTGCAGTGACATTTCCCCCCCCCCAAAACTATTATCCCCTTTACTATTATTTATTATTATTTATAAACTTTTTTTTTTCCTATAAAATGCAAACATGTAACTTCCATTTTGCTTACATATTATTGTAGCAAAGTTTGTGCTGAATACAGTATAATTACACGTTGGCCAATGGTATGTTGTAAGTAACTGAAATAAGCACAAATGTCAGGGCATGTCAAAACAACTAAAGGGCCCCAAAAACCCCTCAGACCCCCAGAGGGTTAAAAAGGGACCAACTAATTTCTGGGTTATTTCAATTCTTTTTGACCCAACTTCTGGGTTAAATACCTGACCCAAATGTTGGGTTAAAAACAACAACATTGTAGTTAATATAACCCTAAAGGCCATTGCACACTGAGTCCGAAATTTTCGTATGCGTTTTTTCGTATTCGTGATTCGGTGGCTCAGAATTGTCAAAGCACCATTCAAACACCATTCAAACTGCTTGTTACGGATGCGAAAAACGCAGAAAATCGAACCCGTTTTGATTTTTTTTATGACGGACGAAAGTTTCTAAGGCAGTGTGCAAGCGTGATAGACAAAGTGAGGTCGTATTTATTTTTTAACGTGCAATGGCCTTTAGATGGTCCCTTTTTTAACCCAGGAGTTGGGTCAAAAATAACCTAACTTGGGTTACTATGCTAGTATGCCGTATTTCAGAAATAAAACTTTTACATTCTATTACAAACTTCAAGCACTTTTAAATGTTTATTGCATTAAATTAAATTAAACTCTATATAAAAAAACACACTTGGACATATTTATATTCCTATTTATGTTTGGTCACACTGTAATAACAATATTAGAAAAAAGGAAAATAAAAATAAACAACTCTCATTCTCTCAAACATGCTCTCAAACATTCGACAACATTCAATAACTGGATTAAACTTAAGGTTTAAAGTCTTCAATCATTGGTTGTGTCATTTACTTTACATTTTTAATGCAATTAAGCAAGGCAGTCTTAAGAAATTTGACTGGTTTTTATTCAGATACACAACTTGCTGCAGAAACTTCCATGCAGGAGCACACTGGGGGGACCCCAGGCAGTTTGCTCTGAGGGAGTGCCTGACCAGCTAATATCCCAAATGCCTGAGAGGCACATTGCTGGGGATCTCCCAACGCCAGGACAGGGGGAATGGCTTCGATTGCTGGAGGTATTCCACCATATTTGCTCCAACCTAAAACAGACAGAGACAGAAAGATAGATAAAATGAAGTGAATATTGTGTAGCTAGAAGGTGAATTGTAAGCAAGATAATTGACTACCAGTTTGTGTTATAATGCTGATACTAACTGTACAAGGAAGCCAAATTAGCTGTGGTTCTTAATTGGTGTGTTAATTTTGAGTGGGTCATGAATGTGTACAAGAAAATGTGGGTTGAGAACCACTGAGTAAATCTTTAACTTCACTTTCTAGTCAGATTGCTACCTTGGATGGCATCGCCCAAAACTGAAATACAACTGTGAGGAACTTTGGAGGTTTTTTTTTTTTTTTTTAAATCAGGATTCACCCTTTAGCTTTCACATGAAACATGTCACTTGGATTGCCTTCTTTCACCTGTATAGTATAGTTAGAATTAAGAATATTCTCTCTCAGTGTGGTGCTGAGAAACTGGTCCATTGTACTTACAGGCATTTGGTGTATGAACGCTGTCCGGGGCTCTTCAGTGGAGTGCCGATAGTCTTCTTCCCAACCCTGTAGACGGCCTGTGGCACCATGGTGGATAGCAGTGTTAGAGCTAGTTCCCCTTTGGCATCTGTAGGTTAACAATATGCTAGGTATCAGTATGTGTGTGGAAAATAAAACGACTGTATAGAAATACGTAAATGAACAGATAATTGTGTCTCAACATCAGGGGCGGACTGGCCATCTGGAGCACCGGGACTTTTCCCGGTGGGCCGCTGGCCAATGTGGGCCGGCCCGATACACAAATATATATTTAAAAAATGACGGCCGACAAGTAGTGTGTTTTGTGTGCATGTGAGTGTATTGCCCTGTTAATTAGTTTGGTCTACTCCTTTGCGTATCTTGAAACACGCCCCCTTTCACATTCTGGAACACACCAAGCCGACGCTGATGAACTGAACTAGTGCTGATGAAAGCCAACTGGTGTTGTCGCCTCGCGGGAAAAAAAAGCTGCACTTGAACACACAGAGAGAACTACAGCTGACTGTCAGCTATAAAATGTGCGTTCTGCGCCTGTGTGTAAATGAGACAACTGTCTATTTCTGCAGATATATTCATCATTCAAAAAGGGAAACTGAAGCTGCAGGCTCCAGGTACACAAACCGTAAACAAAGCAGTGCGTGGCTTACCGTTTTGAATATCAATCCTGCTGAATACTTTCTTTATTCCACTCCGCTCATGTTAATATTGAAATATTCACCAAGGAACACTCAGGTAAGATGACGTAACATTAGAACAGCCTACTATCTGTGCCGTTTTGACTTCTTTGCTTGTTGTTTTTCTATTATTCTCGTCCACTGACTCGTTCACTAAGCTGAACAGCCAATCAGAGTTCCCTCTTTCACCGACGGCCTGACGCTGATTCAACATGTCGAATCGCCCGATCAAAAAAGCAGACGAGACCAATTTCAGCCGACGGTGCGTAACACACTGAGAAAACTTGGTTTTTAGTTATGCATAATAAATAGCATTAGAGGTAGATGCTGTGAAATGCTTCAAATGAACAGATTATACATTTGGCGTTAAGAGTAGCAGTTCAGCAGCTCTGATTGCTCTAGCTCCCCTGACTAGCTGATATGCTGTCTTGATAGTTTTATATTAATAATGTTGTGTTTCTTAATGTTCTTCTGTTTGTTCCTTTTGTTTTACAAATATGACCTAATATATGTTGTGTTACTTAAAATAAATATTTAAATAGCATTTATTTTTGTATTGTGTTTGTATTTTTATACTATAAGTGGTGTTAAAAATTATTCCGCACATTAATGTGCCAATGTGTTATGATGTTGGATGTGGTGGGCTGCTGTGGGCCAGAAGGTCCAGGGCCACCTTTTGATCCCAGTCTGCCCCTGCTCAACATACAGACAAATGTGACCTAAAAGAAAAGGAATCCCAGGACCCTTGCCATAGAACACACAAAAGGTTAGTTTTAACTTACCCAGTGTCATGTCCTTCGCAGTAAGTGAAGGGAGTTTATTGTCCATATTCAGGGAGCCAGGTCTCAAATAATTTAGGTGCAACCTCACCATGCAGCACCTGGAAGTCCTGGTGAAAAGGAAAAGGTGATATCCGCTCCTTTGATACAAAATGTAAATAAGGTATTGCGCCTATATGTTCCTGTAGGATTTGAGGGCGAACCAAACACAAATGAATCTTCCAGGTGATTCGTTCAAACATAATTCCACACAGAACTCAACACTCCAGACTTCAAATCACCAATCCAGAACCATAAAACCCAGGCTCCTGCCAGTCTACGCTAGCCAACGAAAAAACCCCAGTAAGGAATTTATGGCCATGCAAGCTTCAAAGAGATGAGCCCAACAACGAAGAACGTTGTCAAGTTAGATTGGTTCAGTGATGGCACTGCTAAAGATCCAACAAGATAACGGCAGAGGTTGTTTTATCCCAAGACAAAGGATTTAAAACAGACCTTCTTCTTGAGGACCTTTGAACGACATTCTTTCTTTTCTTTCTTTCTTTCTTTATTAGTTCATCCACACATAAAATCAAGACAGATGGCACAACCAAGTGGCACATATCGTAATGTGTGAATCAGGTCTCCCAGAGAAGCTATTCAAAGCTTATAATAGGGAGCCTGAGGACATATTGAAATGATACATTATAAACAAATACTTAAACTAAACACCAATCACACAACAATGATATCATACGAAAATACACAATACAACATAAGACACACAAGGACAGGACAATGCATTTAGGATCAACTGTAGTCTAGGTAAGCTACTGGAAAGGTTATAGATATAAGCGTAAAAGTTCTTTTTTTAGTGTTTTCTTAAAGATGGATACAGATTTCAACACCTTCAGCCTGCCATCTAGCTCATTCCAAATCTTTGGGCCTCTACTTGTTATGCTCAAATTTGCACTTTTAAGTCTTCTGATTTTACCAGTAATTTGATGTTTGTTCCTAGTGGCATGAGCGTGAAGCGGACTACTAATTGGAATGAGCTGAGATAGCCTGCTGTTTGTCACATTAACTACTTGGTGCATAATACACGCATTGTGGTATATGTTCAACTCAGTAAGCCGAAGGAGACCTAAGCGGTGAAAGAGAGGTCTTGTTGGAGTGTTGTACCAAGACCACGATATAGCTCGTATTATCTTCTTTTGTAGACTTATCAATTTATTTAAGTGACTCGGGTAGGTATTACACCAAATTACGTTACAATAACTAATATGAGGTTCGAACAAGGTTTTGTACAAGGTAAGAAGAGCAGGTAATGTAAGATAATGCCGTATTCTGAAGAACAAACCAACGTATTTTGAAAGCTTGTGTATCAAGTGATCAATGTGGCATTTAAAGTTTAGACATTTATCAATGTGAACCCCCAGGAACTTTGTAGAAGTGGTTGATAGTATCTCCTCATCATCTACATTGAGGCAAAACTGTTTTGTAGCTGATGCCCTTATATTTGATTGAAACACTATATAATTCGTTTTTTTAATGTTGAGGGATAATTTATTGCACTTGAACCAGACAACAATTTTTTGTAGTTCTTCATTTAAAATAATTTGTAAGTCACTTGAATTTTTATGTGACAAAAACAAATTGGTGTCGTCTGCAAACATCACCTTTTGAAATACTTGAGAGGAATTCACAAAGTCATTTATATATATATTAAAGAGTAATGGACCCAATATTGAGCCTTGGGGAACCCCGTATTTAAGTTCTTTCATTTGGGATATATGATTATTAATCATCACATATTGTTTCCGACCATGTAGGTAACTTTTAAACCAATCAAGTGCTACTCCTCTAACACCATAGTGATGTAATTTCTCTAGAAGAATATTAAGATCAATAGTGTCAAATGCCTTGGATAGGTCAAGGAAAACACCAACTCCACAATCACCCTGGTCTAAAGAATCATTGATTTTTTCAATAAGATCTAAAACAGCCATAAAGGTAGAGTTCTCTTTCCTGAAACCGTACTGTGGTCTTACTAGAATATGAAGCTTATCCAAATAATGACTTAACCTAATGTGTACCACTCTCTCTAATACCTTAGACAGAGATGGTAGAACAGAAATTGGACGATAATTGCCCATATTATTTTTATCACCTGATTTATAAATTGGAGTAATTCTGGCTATTTTTGTCATACTTGGCACTATGCCATACAAAAGTGATAGGTTAATGCAATGTGTAAGTGGCTGTGCTATTATGTCTGCAACAGCTATCAAAATTTTACTACACATTCCATCAACCCCTCCCGTATGAGAGCGCTTCAAATCTGTAATAATTTTATGAATTTCGATTTTATCAGTAGGTTTCATGAAGAAAGATTGCATGTAATTTCCGTGGAGATAGTGTCTAAAAGAGGATCCGTTGGAAGGTCTGATTTTTTTGGCAAGATTTTCACCCAATGAAACAAAGTAATCATTAAAACTATCAGCTAATAAAGGTGAATTGTCATTCGAACATTCAGGTAACACAGCTGACTTCTGGCCCCTGTTTAGAACTTTATTCAACACAGCCCAAGTCCTTTTGGAGTCGCCTTGGGCTGCATTTATATGTTCGGTGTAGTAAATTTGTTTACTCTTCCTCATAATATGAGTGAGTTTATTTCTAAACTTAAAATATTTGCTTTTGTTTTCATCATTGGGATTTTTCCTGTAGAGCTTATAAAGTTTATTTTTACGTTTGATAGACTTGAGAATCCCTTTAGTAAGCCAAGGGTGATGATCCTCATTTCTACATATGACAGTCTTCACTGGAATAGTATTGTGGATGGACTCCGTTAATTCATGAATTAGACTGTCATAGGCAGTCTCAGGATCACGGGTTTCATACACACTAGTCCAAACCTTACTCTCCAAGTTATCACGGAGCTGCTGTAGTGTTCTCTCATTCAGGACACTGATCTTTATCTTACGGCGTTTAAGTGGAGGTTTGGATGCCAGGTTTAAAGATAACACAATTGGGTAGTGATCAGTTATATCAGTCACAACCACACCTGACTCCAACCTCGAATTTTGGATGTTTGTAATAATATTATCAATGATAGACTTGGATGAGTGAGTTTCTCTAGTATATCTATTAATGGTCGGTATAAAGGAGGAGGAGTGAAGAGTGTTCATGAAATCATTTTTAATAGGACCATCCCTAGAGATGTCAATATTAAAATCCCCAAGGATCATGCAGTTGCGATTTATCCTATTGATATCAAAAAGAGTTTCCTCAAATTTACTAATAAAAGTAGTAGGGTTCACATCAGGGGGGCGATATACTATGCCAACAACGAGATTACTGGTTGCATTCATGCTTATGTCAACGAACAATGAATCTGTTTGTTCATCATCCAAGGCCAAATTGTCACAGACATTGGCCTGGAATCTTGATTTAACATAAAGACACACACCTCCACCCATTCTACCTAATCTGTTCTTATAATAAAGTTTATAGCCATTAAGGTTAAAAGAATCACAGTATGACCTATCATTTAACCAGGTTTCACTGCAAGCAATTACATCAAAACTACAACCTGATGCAGACAGCATTGCCACTAATTGATCATAATGTTTAGTTAGGCTTCTGATATTAATATGGATCACCGAAAAGTTATTATTCATACTTAAGTATTTAAGATTTTCTAGGTCATATTGCTTGCAAGTGATATATGCACCAATGTCACTGTAGTGCCGAACCTCCCCATCTAGATCATCCAAACCCATCCAAAAGCGGTAAACCTAGTCCTACATCCAACATCCATGATAAGGCGTATACACATAAAGCATTCATTCCTAAGTACAACAAAAAATAAAAAAAAATACATACACACTTGCCTAGGTGCACTCTCTTTTGCACTCCCACACCCACTCACAACCACAAGTTGATTTATGTAGGGCACAAACTGACACATTTGTACCACTTAATGGTAATCTCAACACCCACATTTATGAGTATAATTAATTAGTCAATGACTGGGTATGCATAAATAATTTTTGTTCATCAAAAAAACAAAACAAAACAACAACAACAACAAAAAACATAGGCTATAAGGTATTTTCACCTATTTAAGATATCAAGCAGTTTTGAATATAATAAATGAGAAAAAAAATAAATAGAAAAAAAACAAACAAAAAAAACTGCACGGTTACAAATTATAAGAGTCAACCAGACCAACCTTTAAAGCATCTTACGGTTAAAGATCAATTCCCACAGTGTGGAAATACCGTTAACAGTTCTCAAGCCGTTTTACACAAGGACTGAGCCTATTCACATAACCACATAAGTCACCAACCAGCCAGTTTAAGGCAATGTCTTAACATATTGCTTTGCTTCTGAAACCGAAGAAAAGTGCATCCTACCTCCCTCCTTAGATTTGATAAAAAGTTTGGCAGGGAATAGAAGCGTTGGTCTAAGTCCGCGGTTGTACAGCTCCGACATCACCTCTCTATATTCCTTCCGTTGCGCCACAATTTCAGGTGGATAATCCTCGTAAACTGAGATGGGATGGGATTGGAACTTCAACTGGCCTCTTTTGGCCCGAGCTTCACGAATGATTTTCTCCTTTACGAGGTACTTGTGAAGCCGGATAATGACCGACCGCGGTCTCTGACCTGGTTGTGGTTTAGCAGATGGAGTTCGATGAGCCCATTCGCACTCTGGCGGGGAGTCCAGAATGTGTCCAAACACCTCAGTTAGCATTTTGGAGTAAAAGACTATCGGCTGTTGCTGTGTTTCGATGGATTCAGGTAGGCCAACCACCCTGATGTGATGTCGACGATGCCGGGATTCTAGGTCACTTACTTTCGCAAGTAGCTTGGTGTTGCTGTCACTTAATTTGACACAGTTTATTTCCAGTGTTGTCAAGCGTGAATCTTGTTGAGTTGCATTTTCCTCGAGTTCGCCGATCGTCACTGAATGCGCTGCGACAGTATCATGAATTCGATCTAGTTTATGCTCAAGCTTTGCGAGCGTTTCTTTAAAATCCAGGGTTATTGCTTTTCGATTTTCTTCGAGAAGTTTGGCGATAGACGCCAGAGTCAGAGCCCCGGAATCTTCAACAGGTGCTGGGTCAGCGACATCTGGTTTACTTTTAGATGGTCTAGGCATGTTTGAGCGTTTGGTATAAAGGTCTGGTAATTTAGGTCGTAGGTAATAATGTTCAGATCAAATTATATGTTCTTGCATGTTCTTAGAAGAAGTTTGACTGCATAATTGCTGGTGGTATTGAGATACCAAGTATATCGTGCAACTACACGTCGGCCATTTTTCCTTCTTCCACCTTCCACCTATCATTTTTCCTTCTTCCACCTCAACATCCGGGTTGAGATCTCTCAAAAACCACAGAGACTAAGACTTTACATATTAAAATACATACAATCATCCTAAAACAATTCTTGACAAACTTATAATCAACCATCATCCAACCCCATGATTCTATATCGTCTCTACAACCTCTATGTGTATATATTATGCTTAGATCACATATAAGTCACGTAATGGTTATAACTACAGATGGTACTCAAAATTGCGGGTGTGTATTTGCTGCCTTTGACCACTAAGAGGCGCTACAATCGCAGACTTTGAAAAGTGTCAGTTTATTCTCTCTATTGCGTAATCTGCCGCCGCGCCGCGGCTCATTGAGAGTGATTGAAATGTGGTAACAGATCAATTCAAGTGAAACATGTAGTTAAACGAATTCATATAATCACAAGACTGAAATTAAATGTAATACATTTAATAAATAATGAAAACATTTCAACACAAAACACTACAATAGAAAAATATTAGGCTACATCAATGAGGCTTTGCAAGAGCATAAGACGTGATGTTAACAGCGGTCCGATGATAGCTCAGTGGACAACGCAGCAGCACGAGCTTCACGGAGCTTCAAGCGATGCAAGATTGAATCCCACTAGCCTTGGCTGACAGCGTTACATGTTTTACCATTCTTGATGCTTAGATATGTAACTGTTTATTGAAGTCAAGCGTTTTGTTTAATTATCAATGGCACATTACAACATAAATTTGCTACATTCCAGTAGAGCCGCTGCACAGACGACAAAACTGATGAAGGAAGATTGTCAGCCGATCGCGTCAGAAAATGAAAATGATGAAGCTATCTTTAATCTGCTAAATTATTGTTTTGTGAATCATTCACAAAATTGATATGACTGACATTGATACCCGCCATAGCAAAGGAAGACATTTTTTTAAACAGATCCTGGACATTTCAAGGTTTAAATAAAGGGTCGGGGGCAGTTTATTTATTTAAAACAGTGTGCATCGAGTCAGAGTTTATTTTCTAAGTAAGAAACAGAATCTTATTCTTGCGACATTTTAAATTTGTATTGCCAAATAAATTGCAGCTAAATAAACAATTAAAACAGTAGGCTAGTCTACAAAACGAAAATAGTTCAAAGCAACATAAATTAAGATCATGCGTTTTTCTTTGCTTCTCTCTCGCGCTGGATCTCTTTTATTTTAGTTTATTTAGTCTCCATGCACTGCGCACGCCGGGTCTCTCTCGAAATTAAACATTTCAGGATAAAACCCCATTATACAGCTGATAGTACTGTAGTATGTCGCTGTGTGTCATCCATACAAATCACAAAAAAAACTGTAACAAATGATTGAGCCTTACTTCAAAGAAACAGAATTGAATTCACCGTACAATAAAATGAGGTGAATCGCGAATAAAATAGCTCTGTATCTGCTGCTCACTTGCATTCGTTTAGTTGGCAAGAACGCGTTTCGTCGATAGTTCATGTTTAGATAATGCCAGATTGTTGACAAACACACTAATCAAACATGTTAAAATTCTACAAAACCAGTTGAAACAAATGGATTGAACACTTCAACTGAAAGTGTGTGTGAAACCCCTTTAAATACAATACATAAAACTACAATATTTATAATTTAAGGGCCTACATTTGGACACATCGAGAGATTTATCTTTAAAAGTATTTTGCCTTTGCCTGGTCATCAGGCTCGCTCTCCATATGAAAGACAGAACATTCAACACCTCCTGAACCCCCCAACCCCCCACAGGGTATCTGAGTTTTAGACCGACTTAAAACAAAGAGAAGTTGCAATTCACACTTAATTCTAGACATTAGCATTAGGCTATTAAAGTGTTGATAATGAAATAATTTAATTATTTAGGCTACATGTAGGCTAGTAGGCAATATTTCTGTCATATAAGTTTATTACTAAACATTTAATTATTTCAATAATTGAAGAAATAAAACGCTACCTCGGTTTGGGCCAGCTTTTTCCAAGCAAACCTAAATACAAACGCATGTTCATTTGTTCAAACGCATGCTCATTTGTTGTCATGAATACAATGTTCAACTCAATATTAAATTCCACGGGGATCTTTGGATCCTTACAACCAGGGTGCGCAATTTGTGAATTAGCTATTTTTTTAAAAATATAAATCTCGAACCACAGTGCTTGCTGCTGCTAAACTAAATAACATTTATATAATAATTATGAACTTAAATGAAACATTATCGCAACATTTCGACAAATACATTATCTGATCTGTTTTTACAATTTAATTCAGGGCGATTTAGCCTAGACTACATTTAATTATAGCGAGATTTTCACCCTTGTCCGTTCATCATTGGGAAGCGCTCACATAATAGCTAGTTTGAGTAGATCCTCTGTACCTCTCGGTTTCATACGGATTACCTAATCAGATAACATTTATTAAATATTTAGACATTTAAAGGCTTAGACATAGCCGATTTCTTATCGTGACTGAGCGGAGGAAAGTGGCTTTCGGTTCATTTTTGTGACGCGCAGTTCCCGGAGACAGAGACGACAGATAAACTTTTGTCGTTAGCCTAATATGAATAAAAGTTTACAGTTTTGAACGATGTAGGCTACTCTACTCTGATCTGTATGACTAAAAAACTACGGATTAGCCTATTAGAGCCTAAGTTATTTTAGTTGTCTGTTATGAGAAAAATAAATCCAAATGAACGCGCCGCCGCGTCTGCCGAACACTAATTCAACATGCCAGAATAAACCCCGACTTTAGAACAATGGATAGCGCCACTCGGCGTGGTGTGCCAAAATACTTAATTATAAACTTCAATATTTCATTCAAAATAATCTCAAAACGCTTTGTGACATTTTGAAAGCCGTGCATGCATTAAGGCCACTGGAACCATGAACGTAACTGAAACCGGTTCTGATTTTATTGTTTGTCGTTTAAACGTGCCTGTTGCATATCTTTATTTTATATATTTTAAATGGTCTATTGGTAAAGTAATTTATAGCATTGATTACTGTGGAGGGAGGGGGGATTAAAATAATTCAGCAGAAGCAGGGATGTTTAGACCAGAAGGAAATCCCCGTCCCCCTGATCGCACCTTGCCTAAAACCATGTTAAAACTCTTTATAGGCTAGGAACCAAAAAAAAGAAAAGAAAGCTATCCTGTATAAAAAAAAAAAAAGTTTTGTTTGTTTGATTGTCTGCATTAATAATAGGCTATGACATGCATTAATAGGCTAATATAAAATGTACAATAGTCTATGTTTGATCGGGATTCGAACCCGTGTCTTCCAAATGATCGACACGTAAGTTCTACTACTCGGTAGGGCTGGGCATCGTTCAAAATCTTTCGATCCGGTGCCAATTTCGATACCTCAGTTTCGATACCGGTTCCTAACGATACTTTTTTTCGATACCAATTTTATGAAATCCATTTTAACAAGATTACATAACATATTACCTCAGAAAAACTTTTATTTTTTATGTATTTAGTTTTATTTTTTCAGTTTGACTCATGCTCCTTAGCCAGTGCACAAAGGAATAAAAAATGTTTTATAAAGCGCTCATGCTCACCAAAGCTGAATTTTTAAATAAAAAAATACAGTAAAACTTTAGTAATATTGTGAAATAGTATTACAACTTAAAATCGTATCTAATATATTTCAAAATGTAATTTATTCCTGTGATGTCAAAGCTGAATGTTCAAAATCATTACTTCAGTGTCACATGACCCTTCAGAAATATGAAAAACTGTTTGATGCTTAATATTTTGGAAACTATGATAATTTTTTTCATGATTCTTTGATGAATAAAAAATTAAAAAGAAAAGCATTTATTTAAAAACGAAATATTTTGTAACATTACACATGTTTTAATGTCACCTTTGATAACTTTAATCCATCCTTACTGGAAAAAAATTCTGACTAACCAACACATTTTTGAACGGCAGTGTGCATTCAGTAGGTTATTATTTATTGCAATATAAACACTGTCCGAGTGATCAACAAGATATCTCTTCATTTACCAGTCGAAGACGGAGCAACTTTCTGCTCTTATGTTTACTCCGTGCGCTGTCAAGGTCTTCATCGTGTTTGTCGTGGTACCGGTCTTTGCAGCAATTATTTTACCGCAAATACTGCATCGCGCGCGGTTGGCATCGAGCCTGGAGAAAATGTACCCACACTTTTGATCGATTTTTCCACATCTTTAAGGTATTATGTGTGTGTGCTCGCGTCTCATATGAATATGTGCGCGGAGAGTTTGTGTGTGTGTGTGCTCGCGGCTCATAAGTATGCGTGTCGAGAGTTTGTGCGTGCGCGCGCGCGTCTCATATGAGTGTGCGCGGAGAGTTCCGCGTGTTTCGTGTGTGTAGAGTTTGTGTGTATGTGCGTGAGCGACTTTATGTGTGTCGTTGTGCATTTCATATGTATTTGTTTGAGCACTGACGTTGACGAGTTAACTCCTTAGGTATCGAAATCTGGAACCGAACAACATGTCATTTTTCGATACTCGATAGTATCGAGGCAATTGGGTCGGTACCTAAAAAGTATCGAGACTCGGTGCCCAGCCCTACTACTCGGCCATGAATTTACTCACTGACACTTACCTGGTTTCTTCAGTCTTCTCCAGAGAAGCGCTTCATTCGTCTCATTCCTCAATAGAATAGTAAACAAATAATCAGCTTCATTGCACCTAATTTATTTTTGTTTGTTTGTTTTTTATCACGCTGCTCCCAACGGGCAATAGGCTTATGTCGCCCACCGACGTCTAGGCGTAGGCTATGTAGCAACATTGACTATGACATCTGGTCAAATTAGTGAATCGTGATTCTCACACACACTTCAACACACGTAACAGGACACCAACATTGCTCACACCAACATGTAACCGGACACCACACATTCCTCACACCAACATCTGGTCTTCCACACACACAAGAGACTTTTCTTCAAACGAATCATATTTAAAACATTACCAAATGTATTCTGTGTTGCCATTTATATGTCATGACAGGTTTGGGATTTAATTTAAGTTTTAATGTGTACTAATCAAACTAAATGCTTCTAATCTGTATATTTTATGTAACTTTGTTATCATATAATCTGAACATGAGGTGTTTCATATCATTTCAAATCTTGAGACCTAACGGAGTCGAATTCTGATAGCAGAATGCAGTAATGTACATTGTTTTACACATGTTATATTTCTGGAGCCGAAAGGTTTGTCACACACTTTTGTAACCCAAGCCAGAAGGGGGTCTTCTCACAAGACAAAGAAAGGTTCCCGCTCCCATATCACTGAAGGTGATTGGCTACTCGTGCCCAAGGAGGCGGGAGCCATACATTCTTTAAAAGCCAAAGCTCCCCCAAAATCTCTCTCTTCTCTGCTTCCTGTTCCCTGCTCTTCCTGCCTTCGTCAGCATGTGAAATCTTCGGTCATGAACTCCCTCAGGAGTTCCCTCCATTTTATTTTCTTTATCTCAGTCTTTTGTTTCATTTTCAAATTCGCCTTTGCTCGTTTCCACCTACGAGTCAAACGAACGAAGCCTGAATTCCTTCAGTAACATATCACTTCCAAAAGAGGCCTTATTCAAATCTCCCGCGGACAAGCGCGCTCCGCAAACACGAGCGCGCGCACTCTGCTCCGAGAACACACGCAAGCTGGACACAGCTACCGTACATACAAACGACCTTTGCAAGTATCCACTCTAACGAGTTTGAATGTTTTAAGGTTCGATGCATTGATGGCTCTTGAAGGTCTGTGATTTTGCTGTTCTATGGTCACTCGTGACCATTCTCTCTCCCTCTCTCTACAACCTCAGCGCGTGCTCCGGCGCGCGCCCCCTTTTCAGAGCATTCTCTCATTCTCTCTCTCTCACCTGACTGTTATCCGTTTTGTCTTGTATTGTTTACTGTAAGTTATGTACATAGATATAATCGGTGTATATTGTGTAGTCCGTATATTCTGTAGTTTTGCATTTATTAAAACCATATATTATAAATGACTGGTGACTGTTTAATGATCATAAATGCAATGAGTCAATGAGATAGATCCAAAAGCTACCCGCTCTTATTATGCACTACATTAAGGTAGTTTAATTTTATAAACACAGGAAAATTAATGTTCACGACCAGAAAGTTAATATTTCTTGGAGTTTATAAGGGATAACTTTATTGAGAGATTGATGGATTGATCTTTGATGGTTTTGCGGGACAAACACCTCTTTGATCATTACATGAATTTCCCTTAAAGGTTGTCTCATAATCGAAATTAAATAAGATTATTGATATAAGACGTTGTGATCGATTATTCATATATTCATATAATCTATACATTTTCAATTTCGATAATTTAATGTAACTGTAATATGCAAAATATTAATCATATTCATGATTAGTTATTAAAATTCCCTATAGATCATTTGAGCTAATTCATACGGACCCAGAGTCCGAGGCATATACGCTACAGCTACAATATGAAATAAAGGCTATATTGTTCTCGTCTCTATTTTTAAATTATGATTCTATTTTTCTGTCCTAAACAATGTTCTATAGTAGCCTATTTCATCTGTTAATTGACATTAACCTTCATTACATTTCAAAATACGGCAATAGCTGCTGTTTTGCACAATGTCCCTCTGGGCCACCTGGCAGTCATTTCGCGAATGACTTTGAAATGCGACTGGATTATTTTTACAGAGGTAGTTTTGCCGCGGTGGCTAGCGCGGCGGTAATAGGCATTCTGGTTGAGTACCATCTGTATTAGATGTTTAAATGAAAGTGTGTTGTGCTTCCTATCAGTACGATCATATGTTTGTAATTCAGAAGATGGCTTGATTGAAATCTGTGTAAAATGTTTTGTATTCTTATAATAGTAATGATGACTAAACTGTGGCCTCTGTACTCTGCTAGAGCTGGAGAGTAAAGAGATCACAGATAACGCAAGATTTACGATGAGGTAAAGAAAATGCCACCTCTCAAATAAAGACAGTGCCTAATTGGTCAGAACAACTCCAGGAGGCTGGACAAACATTTGAGTTTAAAACCTTAGGACCCGAACAAAGAGAGCTGAGTTGTTTTTAGTCATTATTCTTAAAGGTTGTATCAGCGATTTCAGGCCCAACCACATTCATCTAATCTTTCCTAACGATCTGCTAGCTGCCCGCCCCATAAGCAAGCTGTCAAGAAAACGCGGCTCTGTAGGCAGCCTAGGCTCTGAGATCTGCTCACAAAAACAATTGGTTTCATGAACCACTCAAAACCAAAATAAACAGTGTTCCAACCAATCACCGACAGGGGCTGGCTCTTATGAGTTTTTGCGCTCGTGCACGGTGATGGCTGCACGCGAAGTCTGAGCTGAACAAGAAGCCAGCGTCTATCAATAAGAGAAATTGAACATAGCTGAGTCAATCCCCAAGAGGAGGAGGAGGAGGATTAGGGCGAGGGAATCCCATTGTGTTTATTCCAAGACACGTATGTTTGGTGGAAAGAAATTAAAGTAAAAAAAAACAAAAAAACTTTTTTTTTATCGGATGCCGAGGTTGCACTGTTTCTTCTGGACAGGTGAGTAGCTGCTAGTGCTGACTTGTTTGGATGTGAACTGTGTGTGAAAATATCCTTCTTGAAATAATAGTCGAATAGTTGAAATAAATTAGTCGAAACTCGACTAAACTTGGGTAGCTCTAACTGTAATGATGTGGAGGACGCAGAATAATCCATTTGCAGCTTTATTAGAATCGTCAACAGGCCGGGTAAATCAGGAGCAGACAGAACAACGGGGATAATCACAGAGCAGAAGTAGTTAACAGGCAAGGGTCGAGGCAGGCGGCAGGAATCACAGTCCAATGAACAATCCGGGTCGAGACAGGCAGCAGAACTATCAGAGGTCGATATAACAGTCCGAGTCGAGGTAGGCAGCAGAAGAATCAGAAGTCGGTATAAACAATCCAAGGTCAGTAACAGTTCAGCAAACACAGGATAAACGCTCAGAAATTGTACGCCGGGGCAATGCAATACTTCGCAATGAACTTGGGAGTGAACGGGGTTTATATGGGTGAGTGTGGATGAGCTGCAGGTGTTTGTGTAATCAGTCCCAGGTGAGCGGCATGATGGGATATGGAGTTTGTGATGGTTAATATTCTGGTGAAAGTGTCCTACAGTGGTGAAGAGGAGGTGAAGTGGAAGCCTGCTCTGTAACACTAACTAAGAAATGCGCGTACATGATAGTTTTTTCTCATGATGCATGAAACGGGAGGGAGGGAGGGACGAGCTAACTTGGTTTGTTTGTGATCTCGCTTCAAACACAAACAGAAGTGACGTCACCCACAATCGCTGATACAACCTTTAACAGAGGAGAGAAAGACACCAGACAGACCATGCAGATGAGCGGACGAAAGAACCCAAATCAAGATCAGAAGAACATGGGTTAAGGCGAGACACGGCAGGCAAAAACATAGTTTTTTTTTCACTGGTCAATTTTGAGATTTTAGGCTATTTGTCTTCAATAACATGTCTTCTTTCAGACTTGTGGTGAAAAAAAGTCCAAAATACACATTTAGGTCTTTATTTCACTACACTTTGTCTATTTGCGTCTATAGATTTCTCCGAAATTCAACAAAAGTTGGCGTTCTAAATCAACGCGCTGCTCCGCGATCTCTGTGTTCTTCCTTTAATCACGCACATGTCTGAAAAGCTCTCTCTCTGCTGTACAATGCTGTCAGGTCCAAATATGGTCATTTCCTTTTAATCAGCAACCAATCGTGAAAGTAAAATGGGCATTTAACCCTAAAAGTGAAATCTCATTGGCTGATGTCAATTTCTGACAACGTGATTGGTTCAGATGCATCACGTGATGCGCTCTGACACTTAGATGTGTGTTTTTGACTGTTTTTCTGCTCAGTTAAAGGCCATAAATGCTGTGTTTATAAGTTTTGATGTGATTTAGGTGGTTTGTATTGTTGTTGCTAATTATTTGATAAGATATTGTGTCAGTAAATAGTTGTTTCTACTAAAAAAGTATGATTTTTTACATTACAAATCTTTAAATGCCTTTTTCTCAAAATGTTTTTTTTGTCATCCTCCAGTAGAAACATCTCAGCCTATGTAGCACCTATGTACACCAAATTTTCCAGTTATACACTTGGCAGTATTCTGAAGATATGTTCAGAGGGATTTGTTAATAAATCATTCCTGGCCTGATTTATGGGACATTTTAATCCCAAAAATATGGCGAAAATCGATTTTTTAAGGCTATGGACAGTATATTTTGATTTCCTAGGTAATGAAAGCATATATCCTGAAATCCCTCTGAACATCTTTTTTCATCTTGTGTGTAAACAAAATGAAAAAAGAATTTTGCACCTGGCTTTATCATATGTTCAGATCTATCTACCGAAAATATATGCAAAAGTGTGCATATTTAATGAGATAATACCTAATTTGCATAATTAAACATACAAATTTCAAAAACTTGTAATACATTTTTTTTATGAACTTGTGTAAGTAATCAACTGAGGAAGTGGTGATATCTATTATTTTTAAATTGTACCCTATTCACCTGTAGTGTCTCGTCTTAAACAGCTTCAGTCAAGCCATCTAACTCGTCTCACTTTTCTTTATTTTTCTTAGTTTTCTTTTCTTTTCCGTTGAAAAGTCTCAGTTCTAAGTTAAGTTTTGCTGCAAAGTTTCGTTTAAACGATTCAACTGCAAAGCCCGCTTCCAACCTTCAAAGACTTTCCATCCATCCGCCAACACACCAGGTGATTGGCCACCCAAGACATCTATCCAGGCACGAGGAGACCGCCAGCCAATCAACAAACCCGGGAAACCCCCTTTTACTCCGACAAACGGAATCCCCAAAGCAATGCAAAGACAAGCAAGTAGCCTCCAGACTAACTGAACTGGTGCATTGATATAAATTTAATACCCGCCTAAACGATAGAAGGGTTAAGGATTGATTTAGAAACTTGCATTTAGAAACTTGATTTCATTATCTCATTCTTAAAACTCATTCTTTCCTCACTCTCATTCTTTCTGCAACTCGTATGAATGTGTGTGTGTGTGTGTGTGTGTGATTGTGTTAGATATTAGTTTTATGTGTTAGAATAATCAATAAAGTCTTGCTTATATTTGAAAGATAATTGTTCTTGTGTTATGTGCTTACAAATTTAATGTATTAAACTGCTGATCTAAGTTACCTTGCTAATAAATAGTGTTTTCACTATAGTTTGGATATTTATATCCAATGCAGAGCTGATAGTTATGGACCGTTTAAATGAACGCTGGACGAGTCATTTGCTCGGCCGTATAAGTGATTCTTAAAGATTCCCTAAAAATTAATTAATAATTCCTTTTGAGCTAAACTGACCTGTCTGACCCCTTTCATACGTATTATATTATATACCGTTCCTTACATTCCAGTGGAACCATACCATGCCCAGACTGGTGAGATGAGGGTACTCTGTGAGGATTTCCAGTATGTCCTTGGAGCTATTAGCACGGATCCAGTTGGCTCTGCATAACACTGTGTCCTTCATGTAGGACTGCACTTAGGTGAAAGGCTCTGAATTGTGTTAAAGCCCTTCCTTCTGTTGGAGGGTTCTTTCTTCTGGAACAGTTGATTCTCCAGAGAAACACAAGAGATTACAAATGCTAGCATGTTTGCTTAGCACACCATCAATTAGGGTTGCCAACCGTTCCATATAATACGTACCGTACCGTATTTAAGGCATCAATGAAGCGTCCTGTATGAAAGCAATACGGAACAGTATTACTGTTCTGTAGTATTAGTACGGAACAGTTTGTACCGTATTTTCAGGCATACGCTCTAAATTGAGAATTAACTATTTCTTTGAGACAAATCTTTGTTTGATTTGCAAACATAGACTTTTGCGGAAGGCTTTAAGACCCAGAAGAATCCTCTACCAGCTGTCGCTCCCGCTTCACAGCCATCGGGACTCGTGCTAAACGGCAAATCCATTATTTCACCCTCCGCTTTTGATTCTGGCCATTACAAACAACGTGATTATTGTTCATGAGTCCAACATTCAGCAACGCAAGAAAACATAATAATAGATGCTGCTATGCCATCTATGTATCTTCCTGAAAAAAAACAACTTTTATGTTTATCGTTTGAATAGAGGTTGATGATACAGTAATATCCTGGTGTAGCTATATATTGAAAATGGGTAAAATTCAACAATTTGAACATGGAGCCACATTATATTTATATGATTGAACCATATAGGGCCTTTTAAAAAATGATTACAAAAGTTACAAGTTTATTAAAAATTAGGATATAGAAGGATATTAAGATAACTTTATTACTTTTAGAGTTACAGGCACACAAACTTTGGGAAAAATACTATTTATGGCACTCAGTAATGTTCAATTGTGTTGATAGAAAAAACAAAAACAAGATACATTTCTAGTTTCAACATTATTTGTTCTTCAGCAAATGTGCGACCATTGAAAATGTCTACTAATTTACTCATGGAGCCACATTAACATCCCTATATATTGGGACTTAAAATGAACCATATTCGGCCTAAAAATTAAGAAACCAAAGGTGTCTTTGTTAAGAATTAGAAGCTAAAATTATATTAAGATATTTTTAATATGAGTTGCAGGCAATGCAAACTTTGGGCAAAAAAAAACAAAAGTAGGCCAAGTGCTTTTTCCCATTTTTTAAATGTCACCGTTGGCATAGTTATAATAAAAAAAAAGATGGCTGAAGTCAACCGATTTAACTAATAGACCTAACAATCTCTGTGTAAAAGTAAAATAATGATGCAGTATCAAGTCATTTTAACCCCCCTGTAATCTGACTCCAAATCTCAGGTGAAAATTGTCATTTTGACCCCTTTTACAAAACTGTAAATCACTCAGTCAATATACATCCATCACATGTAGCCTAATATTTTGGCTTTCTTCTTCATTTACATTTGTCTTTCTTCAGAATCTTTTTTTTTTTAACAAAATAAAAAATTTGAGCCGGGAAAGTTTCTGTAATTTGGTTGATTTTTTCCATGAAAAGACCCAATTGTGTTTGTCTGAGAACTTTTTATACATATTTTGTACACATATTTAACTGCAGATGCTGAAATGATATGCACTCTACAAATATTTTGAGTTAGAGGTCTGCATTCCCGCGGGAACCGCGGGACCCGACCAGATATTTTGCGCCGCGGGATTAAATTTCCGACTAAAACACGGTAGCGGTCGGTAACTCTGGTGTAATTTGAACGGGAGCGGTCACGTTCCTTAAAAAACACTACCACGTTCACGTCCTTTCAGAACAGCATATCTTCACTTTACTTAATCTTAATCTTATCGACCACCCGGTAAACAGCCTGCCCTGCACTTAGGACCGTTATTGGAACAGTTCTTTCTGCGTCATGCATTGTATTTGCGGGGTCTGTGCGCGCAGCATGTGCGTAGTCCTCAGACTGTACCGGTGTGGTAATACGGCCCTCAGAAAGGATGGCAGAGCAAAGTGTGTGGATGCGCTGTCCTTGAAGGACGTTCAACTTGGACTGGAAAATGGTCAGTTTACTGCTAAGAAACCCACGTCTGGCAAGTCTGATGTATGGGAGTCTTTTTCATGTATCATAGACGCAGATGGAAAAAAAAAAACCTTTGCGCAATGTGATAAAAAAAACGGTGTTCCCGTTCAGCAGTCACAAGACTGACCTGCCTGCCGTCTTGCGGGCGGGAGCGGGACATAATATCACAGATCGCGGGCGGGAGCAGGACTAAAAATTACAAATCTTTGCGGGAACGGGCGGGAGCGGGACTGAACACTGCGGGAGCGGGCGGGAGCGGGACTGAACATTGTGTCCCGCGCAGGTCTCTATTTTGAGTGTCCCTTATTCTATCCCTTATTTTCCTATAAAGAACCACGATTGTCCCTTATTTTCCTTTCCATAAATTGGCAACCCTACCATCAATACACAACAATTTATGAGATTAAAACCATGTTTGTGCTCTAAACTTACTTTATAGCGCAAGTCAAGTGTTTTAAATAACCTTCTGTAATCTGATTTGGTGTTATGAGGCAGGAATGAAGCGGATAGAGAATCCATATGCAAGCATTACTTTAATAAAGTAAACAGACAATCCAGGGCAAACAATGGAACATGGCACTCAGGACCAGTGTTGTGTGTAACGCGTTACAAAGTAACGTAGTCTAAAATACTTAAAATAGTAATATGGTCATACAGACTTAAGAAATATAAAAAAATTATCTGTGAGATGTCTACTTTTGTATGTGTCCACTTACAATCAAAACAAAACGTTGTGATTTTGTAAAATAAAGAAATTAAACAGGCTGTGCTTTCTGCCTCTCCGTCTCGTGAACTTTTTTTCTTGAGCACGTCTCTAAACATAAACAAAACTCAGCGAATACTTGTCACACATGTATGAGCTATATATCTTTATAAAAATTTAAGTGTGTACTTTTAAATGACCTGATTCAAAAAGAAAACAAATATTCTCTGTTTAAGTAATTTGTATAAAACCAACAAGATATCCAGTTTCTCAAACCCTTGCTCGTTAGTTTTAATGTGACCACACCAACACGCGCAAAATATATAGACATGCAAATCTTCCACGTGTCACGCGAACGCGCTCATTACCTCAAAAACAATGCACTGAACTTCATCAATCCTCTGCTGTTCGTCGAGTTTGGAAGACACGCTGTGAGCTTACATTGGATTTACATCAGAAGAAGAAGAACGCGATTTGAAGACAAGAAAGATTTTAAGGTAAGAAATAATTCTGAATTATAGTAGTTGGTGTTATTGTTCCATTCACATTGCAGTCGACCTGTTGCTCGATGCTTCAGTGAATGTTCTCTGCACGCGCTGTGAGTTTGAGTCAGTCGCGCTGTGTGTTTGAAATAGAGGATGGATAACCGACCCGAGCCCACATCAGCGCGATAAGGCATTGAACATTTTAAATTTAAAACAGCTTATTATGTAGGTAGCCAATGTGCCTGATGCTTTCACTTGATGCAAACGTTCGTTTTTGTGATTAAAATACATGTAAAATATTACCATAACATCTGTCTTCCTGTGTGCGAAAATTTGTTTATGTAGCCATGACAACGAAACACGTGCATGCGCGCCTGTGTTAAGAGCGCTTGTTGCTCCATGCGTGCTGATGCGCTCATCTGTTGACATTTCTGAATGCCTTCCTACAGTTGCTTAATAAAAGCGGGCTTTCCACACGAACAAACGTACATGTATCATTAGTATGAGAAAAAAATTGGATTTTAACTGTCGGTTTCGGAAATAAATATCTTTATGCCTGTAGTTCGCGGGCCGGGCTCCTTCTCTTTCGGACGCGGGCCAGGCTTGGACAGAAAAATTCGGCCTGATCCGCAAAACGCACCAAACATAGGCTTCATGTTTTTACTCCCATCTCATTTCATAACGTCATACCGATTGTAAACATTTGAAGTAACATGATAATCAATATAGCTATTTTTCTGTAGTGTAGTGTTACTGAAGTGTTCCTTTTTAACGATGCCTGCTATGCTATAGTTGTTATTATTTTATGCAGCCCTGCACGTATATGCCTAGAAGGCACAACAAACCTGGTGTTCATTTTATATATTTATATATATATATATATATATATATATATATGTGTGTGTGTGTGTGTGTGTGTGTGTGTGTTTGTGTATGTATTTTGTACATTTTAAAAAGCAATTTTAATCAGAGAAAATCTAAAATATAGGCTATTCCCAAAATCGTGCATCCCTAGTTTCTCTTGATATCAGCATGTTCACAGCTTTTATTTTAATTTTTTTAGGTACCAGTCCTGCTGACTTCAACATGAGACATGGTAAAGTGAAAAATCAAACACCTTGGAAATGACAGGTATGTACTATGTTTCAGGAATGGCACTAATGTGTGTGACTGGTTAAGTCTCTGTCTTTAGATCAGTGTGTTAAATAATGTGCTTTTTTTTTGCCATTATGTTGTGTTGTAAATAAATCCAAACAATCAAAAAGCCATTCTTTTTTTAAATCTCCTCATTCTTTGTGCAATGTTCCTCATACTGATATGGCCTGAGAGCTCCTAATAGGAGCCTTTGTCCTAAGTCTTTCTCTTTCTCAGGTGTGAAACACTCAATATTCATGGGGTGGTTTACGCCTACTCGCATAAAGCTTTCTTACACAAGACATGTCTTACACATTTTAAATCAATATATTGTCTTATCTGAATGAGTTCAGGGTAATTTTCACATAGTTTTGGAGCAAATATTCTAGGCTACATGATACAATTTTCAAAAGTCTTGTGAAGAAATAATCAGTTTGGTTTTCATGACCTTATTACAGTGACTTTTTGTCATTTTCACAAACCACGCATAAATGTTATTATCTCAAAACTACAACATTTTACATACATGCTGCTGACATATTATTGTAGCAGAGTTTGTAACGAATACAGTGTAATACGACTTAAGCCATGAAAATGCAAGTAACAGAAATAAGCACAAATGTTAGAGCATGTCGGAACACCTACAGGACCCACAAAACCCCTCAGACCCCAGAGGGTGCACACACATTAGAAGCAGTGAGTAGTGAAGACACACACAATGCAAGCCATTTGCTGCGGTGGCTGGGGAGTGATTGGGGTTTAGGTGCCTAGCTCAGGGCACCTCAGTCATGAGTATTGAGGGTGGAAGAGAGTGCTGTTGAGAACTGAAACAGCAACCTTCGGGTTACAAGTCTGACTCTCTAACCATTAGGCCACGACTGCCCCCCAAGACTTTTAACACCTTACAACAAATAATTAGATTTAAATAATCAGATTCAATATTGCCACAATAATTTCCAACAGTGGAGGAAGGCAGGAACCAGTGAAAGAAGAGCCATGATTCAAGAGGAGGTACGAAACCTGGAAGAAGAAGGACGAAGGTCAAGGGCAGTGGACCTAGCTTCCCAAGGGGCCTGGACCAGATGGGATCTTCCCAAGAGGAAGATTACCTGGGCGGACCTATGGAGACTGGAGCCGTTCCGCATCTCCTTCCTGCTGAGATCTGTGTATGATACACTCCCAACCCCAACAAACTTGCACAAGTGGGGCATGAGAGAGGACCCATTGTGCAAGCTTTGTGGGGAGAGGGGCACCATGGCACACATCCTGGCCGGGTGTAAAAAAGCACTCACCCAGGGAAGGTACAGGTGGCGCCACGATAGAGTGCTCATGACACTCGCCAACACCTTAGAGCAGGAAAGGAAAAAGAAACGCCAACCACTTCGGAAAACAACATCAATCCAGTTTGTAAGGGAGGGGGAAAAGCCACCAACCACAGCAACAACAAGAACCAGTCTGCTACAAAAGGCCCAATCATGGGAAATGAAGGTCGACTTGGGAGGAAGGCTGCAGTTCCCCCAGTTTGTCCAGACAACCCTGAGGCCGGATGTGGTACTGTGGTCGGAAGAGGGAAAAAAGATCATCCTCATAGAACTTACAGTCCCATGGGAAGAGGGGTGTGAGCAGGCCTTTGAAAGGAAGAGTGCCAAATACCAAGACCTGCTGCACGATTGCAGGGGGAAAGGATGGCAGGCTTGGCTGTTCCCGGCCGAGGTCGGCTGTAGAGGATTCCCTGCTCAGTCAGTGTGGAGAATGCTCACAGCCATTGGAATAACAGGGAAGGAGAGGAAGGCAGCAGCTCGCAGGATGGGGGAGGCAGCGGAAAGAGCCTCTTGCTGGTTATGGAGCAGGAGGGAGGAGTTGAGCTGGAAGCCAGGAGGGGAAGATGGGCAGTGACTTGGCCACCACTGCCGACCCACCATCGAGAGGGTGTTGCGGATAAGGGTCGAAACACCCAATGAACGATGGGTACCGCCTGATGACATCAACCCCTCCTGGCCAAGGCTACATTCACTTAAGGTGAATGAAGGTGATAAGCATTTTCGGATGTATTTGTAACTTAAGCAGAAAAAAAAGTAAATCACAGAAGAAAAACATAATAATTTAGTATATGGATTCAAAAAAGAAAGAAAAAAATACAACAAACTGTAGGTCTTGAACACAAGCAATATTAATTCAACAAATTCAAAGAACAGACAACATAAGAATCGCAAGCATCAAAGCATCATAACTACAAAAAACCCAGCATTAAATGTTGCATTAATGGCACGTTTTCAAGACAACATTCCAACCGCACTCTCAACACATTTACTCATGTACACATGTATTAATTTTTAGTAGACGCTTTTATCCAAAGCAACTTACAAATGAGAACAATAGAAGCAGTTAAACTAACAATAATAGGACAACAATATGCAACTTACAAATGAGAACAATAGAAGCAGTTAAACTAACAATAATAGGACAACAATATGCAACTTACACATGAGAACAATAGAAGCAGTTAAACTAACAATAATAGGACAACAATATGTAAGTGATATGACCCAGTTTAATCTAATGCAATACCTGTATTTTTTGACATTTTTTTATATAAGATGATAGATATAGAAAAGAAGATAAAGTATTAATGGATCAAGTGTTGCCGAAAAAGGTGTGCCTTCAGTCGTTTCTTGAAAATGGACAGGAGTTGGGCAGGTCATTCCACCAGCATGGAACAGACCAGGACAAGCTCAGAGAAAGAGATTTAGTGCCTTTTTGAGATGGCACCACAACACAGTGTTCACTTGCAGAGCACAAGTTTCTGGATGGCACGTAAGTCTGAAGTAATGAGTTTAGGTAAAAGGGAGCAGAGCCAGTGGTTGTTCTGTAGGCAAAAGTCAGTGACTTGAATTTGATGCGTGCAGCAACTGGCAACCAGTGCAATTATTACTGGTTAGTAACACAAGTACAGTAACATGACCCAGAATAACCTGCGCACCCTACAAAAAAAGATAGAGAGCGCGCGAGAGAGAGAGAGAGAGAGAGAGAGAGAGAGAGAGAGAGAGAGAGAGACAAACACAGACATTCAAAAGCCTAAAAATGCTGCCTTTGCCAGAATAACCTGCACGCCCTACAAAAAAAAGAAAATAGAGAGCACAAGAGAGAGAGACAAACACAGACATTAAAAAGCCTAAAATTGCTGCCTTTGGTAGCATTCCAAGGTAGAAAGGCATCAAGGCACGTCCAAATCCAATGTTAGCTTCACTTCATGTCTCCTGAGATACATTAATCTGATTGATTTTTGAAGGCAGCATAGATGTATCCTTCACTGCCTTTGATATCCCACAATCCTGTGCTTTCAATTGGTTGAATGATGAGCTGAAAAAAAATATATATATATGGCGTTGGTGATCAGTTTGAGGCCACATTTACACATAGCCGGGTATTTAGAGAAACGAATATTTCTCCCCCTCCGTTTTCAATAATAACATCGTGCACACAACCCGCATAAATACGCAGTCGAGCGCCTTTATAACTATGCTAAACCTATGGGCGGCAGTGTAGGGAGAAGGATAAAGCCATGCAAGCCAATCAGAATCCTCAGAATCGACAAGAGAGAACCTAAAACCCCGTTTCTCCCAGTTGACACGACAACATATAACCGGCGTTTTCAGAAATCTCCACTTTGGCCGGAGTTTTTAGAAATGATCGTTTTCTGGGATAAAAACGGCGTTTTCGTGTAAATGACAGGCCAAAACGCAGAGAAATATCTGCGTTTTCCCATCGTGTAAACGGGGCCTGAGTGTACATTTTTGACCAACATTTTCCACTTCATGTCATTTTAAGCGAGAAATTTCCAAAGTTGCAATTAAATACAGTATTTGCTTAGTTATCAACAAAGCTTGGTTTCTTTTGCTGTAGATCATAAAATCATTATGCTGCCTCAGAAGTCTGTCCAATTATCTGTCCAAGTAGCAATTGTCACACCTCTTGAATAACACCTACCTTTCCCGTATATACCCTCAACAGAGGCCAAGGTCTGCCCAGCTCAAAAAAGAAAAAAAGAAATGACGCAGTAATTAATTAGTGTAAAAATGTGTTAACTAACTTTTAGACATTTTAACCTGGAAGTTTGGTGAAATAAATCAGGCAAAGGTGATTAGTGGTTATACTGTGTTTTTGTCACGATTCCCCTGTTGCTCTGTGTTAAAGGACTTTTGCTTTATGATATCCTTTAGTCTTGCTGTGCCAGCTACAGATGGTACTCAACCAGAATGCCTATTACCGCCGCGGTGCTACCGCGGCAAAAATAATGCAGATGGGAGTTTTAGTTACTGAAACATGTTCTGAGGGCAGAAAGGAAAATGATTGGTTTACAGCTTCAACCAATGAAACTGAAGCAAAGGCGGGGTCAAGACGTTTGAACTTGCAGAGGGATATTATTAGTCGGACTCGCAACACACAAGAAAAACGCTTCGTGGGGAAAACGCATTTATTGCAAGGTAAGTGATTTTACCATATATTTTGTTAAAATTCAGCATCCTCTAACGTTTCTTAAGATAATCAGCGAACATTGAAATGCACAGAACTAATCATCGTCTAAATGTGGTATTGTATGCGTTTTGATTCGACTGTTTACTCAGTCAACCGCAACATAGCTGCTTAGGACGTAACTGGTGTAAAACCTATGTGTAAAACATGCTTTTCCAATGCTATCTCGCTGTGTGTGAAATTGATATGCGACAACAGAACTCGTTCAAATCTCCGAGAAATTTCAACGGTCAAACTGATACATCTCCCGTCCTCGCGCTGCTCTCAGGGCAGGAATAGCCTACTAAATAGATTCAGATCGCTGTTATTTTAGTGCATTACGCGCTGCTCTCAGGGCAGGAGTAACTCAATAGATTCAGATCGCTGTTATTTTAGTGCATTACGCGCTGCTCTCAGGGCAGGAATACTAAATAGATTCAGATTGCTGTTATTTTAGTGCATTACGCGCTGCTCTCAGGGCAGGAGTAACTCAATAGATTCAGATCGCTGTTATTTTAGTGTATTACGCGCTGCTCTCAGGGCAGGAGTAACTCAATAGATTCAGATCGCTGTTATTTTAGTGTATTACGCGCTGCTCTCAGGGCAGGAGTAACTCAATAGATTCAGATCGCTGTTATTTTAGTGCATTACGCGCTGCTCTCAGGGCAGGAGTAACTCAATAGATTCAGATCGCTGTTATTTTAGTGTATTACGCGCTGCTCTCAGGGCAGGAGTAACTCAATAGATTCAGATCGCTGTTATTTTAGTGCATTACGCGCTGCTCTCAGGGCAGGAATACTAAATAGATTCAGATTGCTGTTATTTTAGTGCATTACGCGCTGCTCTCAGGGCAGGAATACTAAATAGATTCAGATCGCTGTTATTTTAGTGTATTATGCGCTGCTCTCAGGGCAGGAGTACTCAATAGATTCAGATTGTTGTTATTTTAGTGCATTACTCGCTGCTCTCAGGGCAGGAATACTAAATAGATTCAGATCGCTGTTATTTTAGTGCATTACGCGCTGCTCTCAGGGCAGGAGTAACTCAATAGATTCAGATCGCTGTTATTTTAGTGCATTACGCGCTGCTCTCAGGGCAGGAATACTCAATAGATTCAGATCGCTGTTATTTTAGTGTATTATGCGCTGCTCTCAGGGCAGGAGTACTCAATAGATTCAGATCGCTGTTATTTTAGTGCATTACGCGCTGCTCTCAGGGCAGGAGTAACTCAATAGATTCAGATCGCTGTTATTTTAGTGTATTACGCGCTGCTCTCAGGGCAGGAATAATCAATAGATTCAGATCGCTGTTATTTTAGTGTATTACGCGCTGCTCTCAGGGCAGGAATAATCAATAGATTCAGATCGCTGTTATTTTAGTGTATTACGCGCTGCTCTCAGGGCAGGAGTACTCAATAGATTCAGATCGCTGTTATTTTAGTGTATTACGCGCTGCTCTCAGGGCAGGAGTAACTCAATAGATTCAGATCGCTGTTATTTTAGTGCATTACGCGCTGCTCTCAGGGCAGGAATAATCAATAGATCCAGATCCCTGTTATTTTAGTGTATTACGCGCTGCTCTCAGGGCAGGAATAATCAATAGATTCAGATCGCTGTTATTTTAGTGCATTACGCGCTGCTCTCAGGGCAGGAATACTCAATAGATTCAGATCCCTGTTATTTTAGTGTATTACGCGCTGCTCTCAGGGCAGGAATAATCAATAGATTCAGATCGCTGTTATTTTAGTGCATTACGCGCTGCTCTCAGGGCAGGAGTAACTCAATAGATTCAGATCGCTGTTATTTTAGTGTATTATGCGCTGCTCTCAGGGCAGGAGTACTCAATAGATTCAGATCGCTGTTATTTTAGTGCATTACGTGCTGCTCTCAGGGCAGGAGTAACTCAATAGATTCAGATCGCTGTTATTTTAGTGTATTACGCGCTGCTCTCAGGGCAGGAATAATCAATAGATTCAGATCGCTGTTATTTTAGTGTATTACGCGCTGCTCTCAGGGCAGGAGTACTCAATAGATTCAGATCGCTGTTATTTTAGTGTATTACGCGCTGCTCTCAGGGCAGGAGTAACTCAATAGATTCAGATCGCTGTTATTTTAGTGTATTACGCGCTGCTCTCAGGGCAGGAGTACTCATAAGATTCAGATCGCTGTTATTTTAGTGCATTACGCGCTGCTCTCAGGGCAGGAGTCGTCAATAGATTCAGATCGCTGTTATTTTAGTGTATTACGCGCTGCTCTCAGGGCAGGAATACTCAATAGATTCAGATCGCTGTTATTTTAGTGTATTACGCGCTGCTCTCAGGGCAGGAATACTCAATAGATTCAGATCGCTGTTATTTTAGTGTATTACGCGCTGCTCTCAGGGCAGGAATACTCAATAGATTCAGATCGCTGTTATTTTAGTGTATTACGCGCTGCTCTCAGGGCAGGAATACTCAATAGATTCAGATCGCTGTTATTTTAGTGTATTACGCGCTGCTCTCAGGGCAGGAATACTAAATAGATTCAGATCGCTGTTATTTTAGTGTATTACGCGCTGCTCTCAGGGCAGGAGTAACTCAATAGATTCAGATCGCTGTTATTTTAGTGTATTACGCGCTGCTCTCAGGGCAGGAATACTCAATAGATTCAGATCGCTGTTATTTTAGTGCATTACGCGCTGCTCTCAGGGCAGGAATACTCAATAGATTCAGATCGCTGTTATTTTAGTGTATTACGCGCTGCTCTCAGGGCAGGAATACTAAATAGATTCAGATCGCTGTTATTTTAGTGTATTACGCGCTGCTCTCAGGGCAGGAATACTCAATAGATTCAGATCGCTGTTATTTTAGTGTATTACGCGCTGCTCTCAGGGCAGGAATACTCAATAGATTCAGATCGCTGTTATTTTAGTGTATTACGCGCTGCTCTCAGGGCAGGAATACTAAATAGATTCAGATCGCTGTTATTTTAGTGTATTACGCGCTGCTCTCAGGGCAGGAATACTCAATAGATTCAGATCGCTGTTATTTTAGTGTATTACGCGCTGCTCTCAGGGCAGGAATACTCAATAGATTCAGATCGCTGTTATTTTAGTGTATTATGCGCTGCTCTCAGGGCAGGAATACTAAATAGATTCAGATCGCTGTTATTTTAGTGTATTACGCGCTGCTCTCAGGGCAGGAATACTCAATAGATTCAGATCGCTGTTATTTTAGTGTATTACGCGCTGATCTAACCGTTTAACTGATAGTATTAATCGGTCAAAATTTTTACTTTCGGTTAAACGGTCAATATGAGCATTCCTAGTTAGAGAGCACCCCTTCCAGACCGGCGAAATAAAGTGAAACTGGATTTGAAAATGCGCACTGCAGTGATGCCAGGACTTACTTTGATCATGAAATACAGTTCAGTGCAAGATGTGCAGCGCCAATCTATATTACATAACATTATACTGAGAACACGATTGTAATATAATTTTGTATTCTTTGAGCTTTAGTTTTTCAGCGCTGTTAAAGGAAGCTCGCTCACGTTACACATCAGACTCGCACGGTCAAGTTCATGTGCACATTCACGTCCTTGCAGATGTAAGTTGCAAGATTACTTTTATGTTGTCTATATCCGATTAATCACAAATACAATACGTGTTTAATTTAGTTTATTAACCAGCTAGCAAAAAACTGCAGTTTACCGACCGTACAGTCACTCAGCCTCAGTCTCAGCACCATTGCAGGATGGAAGATGGTTGTTTCTAGTTTTGGCTTTGAAAACGCACAGTGATGATGCCTGTAATCACTTTCTATCATGCAAAATAAAATTAAGTGTAAGAAGAAATTAAGTGGACGTCAAAGATCTCAAAAATGAAGTTTATTACATCATAGCAGTGGCAAGGTACACAAAAGCACCTTGGGTTCACCGGCGTCAGAATGAACCCAGAACATCCAAATCTCAAACCTTTTATCCTGATACAGTTTACAACTCTTAATGTAAATTAAGTTGCTCTTATTGTGACAATATGGTCTGTATGTTAATGAAGTTGAGAGAGACACCCCCTTGTCTGAGAAGATTCTCTGTGTCCCACACCCATTCCCATTCTACAATTGATTACCATTTGTTCAGGATGTGATCAACCAAAATGGTCAACTCGTAATGTAAATGAAATCAGAACAGCAAATGGTTTAGGTGATACAATCTATCTGAAGTGATCACATCTTTGATCTTCTGTTAAAACAGAACGGTCAAATGTTTAAGGTGACAAGCTATTTGAAGTCCCTGTAATCAAGATTGTTGTTGGTTGCCCTCTGTGATACTATTTACATATTACTGAGATTGAATGTAATTGTCTCTATATGATAATTAAACTCTTAAGTGAAGGAACATTTTGATATAGCCTATATATATATTGGAGTGGAAGTTGTTGGGAACAGACCATAATTTCTCATAAAGATGTGCAGCGCCAATATACACAAGATATTCAGCATTATAATGAGAACAGGGTTGTGATAGTGTTGTAAATTCTCTGTGCTTTAGTTGCTCGTGTATCAGCGCGCTGTTAAGGGAATAGCACATCCAAAATTTCCCTATCAAACCACTGACTGTAAAAAACTAGTTCACATGGGTATTCGCGTTCTTTTGTTCATGTAAGTTGTAATGTTACGTTTATGTATCTAGAATATCTGATTATTAATCTCATAGGTTGTCGTAGAACGTGCTTCAGTTTACTAGAGATCATTTACTCTTTAGCTTTACCTCAAGCAGCTAGGCCTATTCCTTTTAGATTTTTCTTTTTCGAAAACATTGATGCATCATAGTGTTATGTTTAATGTCATATTTTTATTTGTCAACATTAATTTTCGTAACCGTCTTACATGTAACATTTCCTAACATTTTCATGACGGACACGCCACGCCCCCCTGATTACTCAAGTACTCGTTTTTGAGACCTGTTGATGATCGAAATGAGAAAATGACAAAAATGCCCATCCCTAATTGTTACATCAGTAGACCATTTCTTTTCTGTCTATTATTGACTTGTTGTTTTATCTCATTCTTCAGTTACCTGAAGGAGCTGGCAGAAACTGGATGAATTAGAGGAGCTAACACTGAAGCTGCCCTGATGCTGCCCAGTCTATGATAACAAAAAGCCTGGATTCAAAGACGAAGAACGTTTGGTTCCACCTGATCACAGAGTTGAGTTTGTGATGCATAAATGTGCTTGCAAAAGATCCTAATGTGGATCTATGTGCAAACACTTACATTTTCTCACTGAGTATTGCAGAGAAACAAGGAAATGTAATTTAAAGAGTGCTCAAGACCTGTTGACTGAAATGTGTGTACATCGGGGTTCTACGAATTTTCACACCTTTAGTACAGTGGGGGAAATTGTAATTATCTGATTGGTCAGTTTGAACATCTCACATTTGGGTTACAGTCAAATGGTCAAAGAATGAATAAAAGAAGATTGTAACAGTTGCTCTGGGCCTTTTTATTCTGTCTCTTTCTTTGTATCTTACTCTCTACACTCTCTCCCTCTCTTTCAGGTAACTTTTTACATATATGCTGGGTACAATTAATGGTAGAAGTTATCATATCATCTATTTTGTAACTATTTTAAGTGTAACCTAACCATATATTGTCATTAAAACCTTTCAATTACAAATAATGTGCTAACTAGTTTTGATTTGGTATTGATTTTGAAGTGCTACCTATTGCAATACAATATCGTCACACTATAGCAACGCTCTCCCACATATTTAGCTATTGTAACTGTGCTTATTTCCATCTTTGGTATAAGTAGAAGTGGGTGGTAATAGACAAGAAATATACAGCTTTCTAATATCTTAATGATAATTAAGAGTAGCATCAGTGGTCCTGACAGAAACGTTCATTCGGCAGTCCTACAGCCTGAACCCTAATCCACCCCTTAGAAAAGTATGGATTTTTTGAATGGAGAATGCGTAGGAACCCTGTTTTATCTTGCTGTTACTGTCTTTTCATTCAATGACTTGTGGAGATTCTTTGTATAAGACAATGGAAGAACGAACGTTGATTGTAAATAATCAGTTCACAAATTATATTTTTTATTGAACGATTTTAATAGTCCAATATTACAATTCAGGTATAATTAGACTTTCCTTTTTTATACTATTACAAAACATTTCCAGTGGATTAAAATGATAAAACAGCAAAAAAATGCAGAGCAAAGATGTATCATTAAACTGCTGTACTTTTAACTAGTTCATATCATCATTCTTAGAGGTTTTTAGATGCTTTAATTTTTTTCTTTTAGACAGAAGTCGTTGAACTTGAATGTGCTTCCCATCAAACCAGACCCAAGGCCATGGGTCGCCTGGCCAAATGTCTGCCAGTTCCTCAAATACCTGAAGTGTACGTCTTCCTGCAAATTAAATACATAAAGATTTTGGTTTCAATGTACACTGACAGTCATAGAAAAACAACGTAAAATGTATTTCAACTGCAGGCTTCAGTTTTGGATATTGAACAATGAATACCTCATTATCAAATATTTCCTGGACTACTTTCTTTTGTGGAGTAAACTTGGTGCCTGGAACATTTATGAAACCTTATTGTAAAGTGGTAGCAATGTAAACAAACAGAATTACTAGTAGAAACCTTAAGATCTTTAAGCTAAAATACGTTTATAACGCCCTCAAAACCGTCAATTTCTTTGATATGTCATACAACAAAATAGCACTTAGATCACAGTCTTATTGTTACATGTTTCACAAGTTAAGTGCACATTGAAGTAAGTTTGGTGCGCCTGGACAGCTAAAAGACTAATTTACACTAATATAAAGCTAAAATACACCCTGAGAGCAGCGCATAATACACTAAAATAACAGCGATCTGAATCTATTGAGTACTCCTGCCCTGAGAGCAGCGCGTAATGCACTAAAATAACAGCGATCTGAATCTATTGAGTTACTCCTGCCCTGAGAGCAGCGCGTAATGCACTAAAATAACAGCGATCTGAATCTATTGAGTATTCCTGCCCTGAGAGCAGCGCGTAATGCACTAAAATAACAGCGATCTGAATCTATTGAGTTACTCCTGCCCTGAGAGCAGCGCGTAATGCACTAAAATAACAGCGATCTGAATCTATTGAGTATTCCTGCCCTGAGAGCAGCGCGTAATACACTAAAATAACAGCGATCTGAATCTATTGAGTATTCCTGCCCTGAGAGTAGCGCATAATACACTAAAATAACAGCGATCTGAATCTATTGAGTATTCCTGCCCTGAGAGCAGCGCGTAATGCACTAAAATAACAGCAATCTGAATCTATTTAGTATTCCTGCCCTGAGAGCAGCGCGTAATGCACTAAAATAACAGCGATCTGAATCTATTTAGTATTCCTGCCCTGAGAGCAGCGCGTAATACACTAAAATAACAGCGATCTGAATCTATTTAGTATTCCTGCCCTGAGAGCAGCGCGTAATACACTAAAATAACAGCGATCTGAATCTATTGATTATTCCTGCCCTGAGAGCAGCGCGTAATACACTAAAATAACAGCGATCTGAATCTATTGAGTACTCCTGCCCTGAGAGCAGCGCGTAATACACTAAAATAACAGCGATCTGAATCTATTTAGTACTCCTGCCCTGAGAGCAGCGCGTAATGCACTAAAATAACAGCGATCTGAATATATTGAGTACTCCTGCCCTGAGAGCAGCGCGTAATACACTAAAATAACAGCGATCTGAATCTATTGAGTACTCCTGCCCTGAGAGCAGCGCGTAATGCACTAAAATAACAGCGATCTGAATCTATTGAGT
Source organism: Phoxinus phoxinus (assembly GCF_949152265.1). Classification (NCBI taxonomy): domain Eukaryota; kingdom Metazoa; phylum Chordata; class Actinopteri; order Cypriniformes; family Leuciscidae; genus Phoxinus; species Phoxinus phoxinus. The sequence continues at coordinate 13,132,667 of NC_136877.1, read as the reverse complement.
TACTCCTGCCCTGAGAGCAGCGCGTAATGCACTAAAATAACAGCGATCTGAATCTATTTAGTATTCCTGCCCTGAGAGCAGCGCGTAATGCACTAAAATAACAGCGATCTGAATCTATTGAGTACTCCTGCCCTGAGAGCAGCGCGTAATGCACTAAAATAACAGCGATCTGAATCTATTGAGTTACTCCTGCCCTGAGAGCAGCGCGTAATGCACTAAAATAACAGCGATCTGAATCTATTGAGTATTCCTGCCCTGAGAGCAGCGCGTAATGCACTAAAATAACAGCGATCTGAATCTATTGAGTTACTCCTGCCCTGAGAGCAGCGCGTAATGCACTAAAATAACAGCGATCTGAATCTATTGAGTATTCCTGCCCTGAGAGCAGCGCGTAATACACTAAAATAACAGCGATCTGAATCTATTGAGTATTCCTGCCCTGAGAGCAGCGCATAATACACTAAAATAACAGCGATCTGAATCTATTGAGTATTCCTGCCCTGAGAGCAGCGCGTAATGCACTAAAATAACAGCAATCTGAATCTATTTAGTATTCCTGCCCTGAGAGCAGCGCGTAATGCACTAAAATAACAGCGATCTGAATCTATTGACTACTCCTGCCCTGAGAGCAGCGCGTAATGCATTAAAATAACAGCGATCTGAATCTATTTAGTATTCCTGCCCTGAGAGCAGCGCGTAATGCACTAAAATAACAGCGATCTGAATCTATTGAGTATTCCTGCCCTGAGAGCAGCGCGTAATGCACTAAAATAACAGCGATCTGAATCTATTTAGTATTCCTGCCCTGAGAGCAGCGCGTAATGCACTAAAATAACAGCGATCTGAATCTATTGAGTATTCCTGCCCTGAGAGCAGCGCGTAATGCACTAAAATAACAGAGATCTGAATCTATTGAGTTACTCCTGCCCTGAGAGCAGCGCGTAATGCACTAAAATAACAGCGATCTGAATCTATTTAGTAGGCTATTCCTGCCCTGAGAGCAGCGCGAGGACGGGAGATGTATCAGTTTGACCGTTGAAATTTCTCGGAGATTTGAACGAGTTCTGTTGTCGCATTTCAATTTCACACACAGCGAGATAGCATTGGAAAAGCATGTTTTACACATAGGTTTTACACCAGTTACGTCCTAAGCAGCTATGTTGCGGTTGACTGAGTAAACAGTCGAATCAAAACGCATACAATACCACATTTAGACGATGATTAGTTCTGTGCATTTTAATGTTCGCTGATTATCTTAAGAAACGTTAGAGGATGCTGAATTTTAACAAAATATATGGTAAAATCACTTACCTTGCAATAAATGCGTTTTCCCCACGTAGCGTTTTTCTTGTGTGTTGCGAGTCCGACTAATAATATCCCTCTGCACGTTCAAACGTCTTGACCCCGCCTTTGCTTCAGTTTCATTGGTTGAAGCTGTAAACCAATCATTTTCCTTTCTGCCCTCAGAACATGTTTCAGTAACTAAAACTCCCATCTGCACATTAATTCATGGCATCTTTTGAGTTACGAGCATAGAATCATGCTGATAGTAAACATTGAACAGTTACAACAATTGGATGAATTATGTGTGATGTAAGCTTAAAGGATTAGTTCACTTTTGAAGTGAAAATTCTGTCATCATATACTCACCCTTAAGTTGTTTCAAACCTGTATGAATTTCTTTCCTCTGCTGAACACAAAGGAAGATATTTAGAAGAATGTCAGTAACCAGACAGTTTTTGGTTCCCAATGACTTCCATAGTAGGAAAAAAATATACTATGGCAGTCATTGGGAATCAAAAACTGTCTGGTTACTGACATTCTTCTAAATATCTTCCTTTGTGTTCAGCAGAGGAAAGAAATTCATACAGGTTTGAAACAACTTAAGGGTGAGTATATGATGACAGAATTTTCACTTTAAAAGTGAACTAATCCTTTAAAGGAATAGTTAATTTTTAAAAGGAAAATGCTGCATTTACTCACCCAAGTTTTTTCAAGTTTTAGACTGTGCTCCAAACCACGTAGCGCGTGCACGGCAGAGAGAGCAAGAGACCGCGCGCATGCCTCATGAAGGGCATGTAATATCATTCCCCTATTTTCTTTTTTTGGATGTGGTTATAGTCAGATAACAACATTTATCAATGTATACATATATTTTTTATTTGATTGGTTCAACCAACCGCCCGCCCGAATTTAATTAAAATATAATTTTTCGTCACGTCATCCGCCCGCATTGGCGTGCCCCCAACACATTTGTCGCCCTAGGCAACCGCCTAGTTCGCCTATAGCAATCGCCGGCCCTGGTGCTGATCAAAAACATGATGGGAAACGACTTGCTGACGACACAGCTTAATCCTCATTGGTTTAAACAACTGTGATGTATTGTTCTCTTTTAAAATGTTTGAATTTAAAACTCTGATTTCGTGTTTTTATGTGTATAAATTATGTGTGAGTATTCCCAAACTCTCTGACAGTGTGATCTCTATATGGGTTATTTGATTGTTTTAATATTTATAAAAAATGTTTTATAAAACATATGTAATTAATGTAACAATTATTGATAAACACGTCTTTAGTATGTAATTAAATAACAAGAACTTTGAGTGTCTTGTTCTAATAACCTAATAACAGAGCGCACAACTGATGGTGGCACGCACGGTAAAGTACTTCCGCGAGAGGATAACAGATCTTCATCCGTAGAAACCATAGACTGTAAAAAAATATGGACGTAGTGTCCGTGACGTCACCCGTAGGTTTCTGAAGAGCATTTTTGAAGCCTAAAGTGGGCGGAGCCGGCCGTCGCCATCTTGGCCTCGCGTCACCGCTCGTCACTCCCGGATAACAGAATATGGGCAAAGAGGCGGAGCTGAGGAGCCTGGCTATCTGAAACCACGCCCACCTACCGCGACGTTATGGAGTTAGCTTCATGGTTAGCGCAGGCTTGGGAGCTAATGCTATGTGCTACTCACAGTACCAAGTCTGCGACTGCACAGGGGCTTGCGCTAAAGTGACACTGACAGTTGATGATTAAAATCAGAATGCCAATTAAAAAGGTCCTGTTTTTGCCCTTCGAAATATTATAATAGTTAAAAGACATAGCTACAACAAGTGAGACTGTGTATCGTGATTCTGTACAGCTATTCTGCTAGTTGAAAATGTATTATGCAGTAACTTTACAATATTACTCCGAGAGTGTGTGTGTGTGTGACCGTGATTATGTGCATACATGTCAGTCAGTCACTCTTTTATTACAGTCTATGGTCCGTCAGCGCGGCATCGCTCGTCAAATTCGTAGAGAGCTTTATTCAGTCCATTTTAAATTCTGATTTTGGCCGCATCTCAATTCTCAAATGGGTCAAAACATAGATATATTACCTATGAAGTTAAAGTAAATGCGCTAGAAATCCACGCTCATTCAAGGATGTGCATTTATTGCATGGACGGAGAAACACAGACACCTGCAGGATTTCATCTGACGGTACATAAGCATGTTATAATCTGTTCCAGAGCAACGGCACCGCAGAACGAGTGTAGCCTTATATCTGAAAACTCCAAAAAACAACGAAATTGTCAGACATCCATCAGTGCATGTTCACAGAGGAGAACAACTGGAATACAGCGCTGGTTGTTCTCTCGAACGATAGGCTACTCGACGACAATGGCGGAATCCAAAGCCGTGGGCGAAGTAATGGGTGTATTAAATTATATGAAATAATCCCGAAAAAAAGCACAAGCACGGCAGAGATGGCAAGATCAGCGGCTGGAATTTGCTGAGGTGAAGTGACGGCTACCGGCTAGCATTTACATCAGTGGGAATCCACCTGTCACTCAAAAGTGGACACACCCTTAATTTAGCAGAACTTTAAATATTAACTAAACGGGTGAGTTATAAAAAAAATCACCCCCCTCACAGTTGTTATGAAGGGAAAAATTAGCTGTATAGACCAAAGCCACAGAGAGAACCAGGCTGTAAACATGTTTTTTTCTGCTGTAAAGTTGGGCATTTTAACATGCGGGAGATACAGATTTGACTCCCTTCTGCAGCCAGCCTCAAGCGGCCAGTCGATGAATTGCCGTTTAATTCACTTCCGTGTTGGTTTCAAGAGAGAGACGGGGAGGTTGCCGCTTGGTAGAAACGGGAACCCGCAAACTCATTCAAACCCAGCGCGTGCGCATGATCATTCCCCACTTTATATTAAAATATCTAAAGGAAATTGGAGAAAAATGGGAATGCAAAGTCATACAGGTGAAATTCGAAAAATTTGAATATTGTGCAAAAGTTAATTTATTTCAGTAATTCAACTTACAAGGTGAAACTAATATATTATATAGACTCATTATATGCAACGTGAAATATTTAAAGCCTTTATTTCTTATAATTTTGATGATTATGGCTTACAGCTTATGAAAACCTTTTCACAATATTCTAATTTTGAATTTGGTGTTTTCATAAGCTGTAAGCCATAATCATCAAAATTATAAAAAATAAAGGTTTGAAATATCTCACTTTGCATGTAATGAGTCTATATAATATATATAATATATTGTTTCACCTTGTAAGGTTGACGTGTCAGAGGTGGGGGTAGGTGTAGTACTTTCACAGCGATCTTCCTCGGACGACAAGATGCACCCTTGCACGTTTTTTTCTCATGACGCGGCTGAAGCCTCCTGTATACGTCGTTGGTCAAAAAGTGTGGCTTTCCTCTAAGAACATTCCTCTCTGCTCGGTTAGTAATAAACTGGCTCCCAAATTTATCGGCCCGTTCACTGTCACTAAGATTCTTAGCCCAGTGGCAGTCCGCCTCAAACTCCCTCCTGCGTACAGGATAATTCATTCTGTTTTCAAATTAAATTTAGAATTTTTAAAAAAAAATTAAAATTTTTCAAAATTGCATTTTAACTCATAACAATCTGCTCAATTTATGCATACTTTATTGAGTTAAGAATAAAGAGAGATCAAACTCACCATAATCCATCACTCAGATCTAAAGATATTCCTCATGGACATCTAACACATGAAGTTGCACAGGCGCACCAATGAAGTAGCAGTAGGATTGGGTTATTATTGTTGCAATATTCCAAATAAATAGATTAATATTCACAAATAAATGTAAAGAGATTCATAAAAATGTATCGAATTCACAAATAAATAGATTCATATTCACAAAAATGTATAGAATTCACAAATAAATAGATAAAGATCCACAAATAAATGTAAAGAGTTTCACAAAAAATTATAAAATTCACAAATAAAATGAGATTTGCAAATAAATAAAATATTTACAAATGTTTTATTATTTTACAAACACAACTCTGCCTGACATTTATTTGTGATTGGTTCCTGTGCATTTGTAAATCGCTGCACACATTTGTGAATCGGTTCCTGTGCATTTGTGAATCCCCTCAAGCATTTGTAGATTTTTAAACACTTCTAGCGTCGACGTGCAGACAAATCCACAAATAAGTGGACTCCACCCACCGTTATCCTCGTATCCACGTTATCCACGTTATCGCTTCAACCAATCACGTTTGGCTTTCCACTCGGGGCGGGAACTGATTATTGCATCCTTGAAAGGAGCACTGGAGCAGTTAGTAGCGCTGAACTGTTTGTGTGGTAAAACTAGCATGTTTTAAATGTTAACACATATTCCCTATGTGACGTCTGCTTAGCTGCAGACATGTCTGCATAATCGTACTCTTAACGGCTCTGATCGTAGCCTACTTATTGACTAGTGTTGGTAACTTGAAAAATCATATTTCGTGATAGTGTACTGGACGCCGGGCATTCATTGATAGAAAACGGATGCCCGCACTTCTGATGTAGCAGCTACTTCACGCAATTAGGACAAATATTTTTGCACATCCGCTTTGCCCAGTGTAGATAGCCTCGCACGGGGTAGACACGAGGCAATACATTACAGAACATACAATTTATCTTTGAACCCTCTGGGGTCGGCAATCACGCCGGCGTGATTTGCGCGATTTTTTTTTTACATAGCAGCTAAATAAACTTCTCCGGTTACTTAACTGTAACCTTGTTCCCTGAGAAAGCGGAACGAGATGCTGCGCTGCTTAGCGCATTGGGAACGTCTTTAATCGTGACCTGCTGTGAATATAGTGTGTAAACACGTCGATGAAATCGACCGGAAGTAATATAGCCTCGGTCGGTGACGTCAACGGCGCGCACCCGCGACGCGAGGCTATAATTAGATGAGCCGCAGGTGCATCGTCAGGATATTTTGTCTGAAGAGCAGTCCTGGGACATCATCAGCACGGCAAAGTAGCGCAGCATCTCGTTCCGCTTTCTCAGGGAACAAGGTTACAGTTAAGTAACCGGAGAAGTTCCCTTTCGAAAGCTACAATCGATGCTGCGCTGCTTAGCGCATTGGGAACGAGAATACCCACGCCGCCGTGCTTGAAGGTGTCTGGACTCCCTACGGTTGTGTAGGGGTGCTCACAAGAAACGCAAGAAAGCCCTAGACATTAGTTTGCGATGTCGACTCAAGGACGTGATAGCCCGGAGTGGTATGAACATCCAAACTATAAAATCTTATGAATGTGTGCGGAGAGGACCAGCCTGCCGCATCACAAACAAACTGCAAGGGGGCACCTCTTGCCAAGGCAGCAGAGGAGGCGACCCCTCTGGTGGAGTGAGCCCTTAGACCCGTTGGCGAAGCTTGGCCGCGCGCCTCATAGGCAAGAGCAATAGCATCCCTGACCCATGACATGGTCTGTTTAGTGGCGGCGGCAGCACCCCTGTTGCTGCCCCCATAACAAACGAATAGTTGCTCTGACTTACGTCACTGGCTAGTGCGGTGGACGTAGGCCTGAAGAGCACAGACTGGACACAGTCTGTGAGATCTCTCCTGCTCCGGCGTTATGAACGGTGGAGGGCAGAAGGCCTCTAGAGTGACCGGATGTACAGCCGAGAATTGTACCTTAGGCAGGTAATCAGGATGAGGATGCAAAATCACTTTCACCATTCCTGGGGCAAAGTCTAAGCAGGATGGCGATATTGACAGAGCCTGCATGTGCCCGATTCTTTTTAAAGAGGTTATAGCCATAAGAAAAAAACATCTTTATGGTCAGAAGTTTATCAGACGCTGACTCTAGAGGTTAAAAAGGGGGGTCTCAACCAGACCCTCTAGGACTATTGCTAAGTCCCACGAAGGGATCTTTGGTTCTTACGGGAGGCCTCAGTCATCTGGCCCCAATATAGAAGCGAGCGAGCAGAGGATGTCTCCCGAGTGGCACCCCGTCAACCAAGGCGTGGCAAGCCAAAGAGCGACCACATAAACCTTGAGAGTGGCGGGGCATGTACCTGTTGATAATTTTTCCTGCAGGAAATCCAGAACTGAAGCAATCTGGCAGTTGACCGGATCTGCATTATGTACAACACACCACCTTTCAAAGACACCCCATTTGTTGGCATAACTCTTTCTAGTGGAGGGAGTCCTAACACTTAGAATGGTCTCAATAACGGCAGGCGAAAGCCCAGTGTCCCTCAGTTGGTACCCATCAGGGGCCAAACATGAAGATTCCACAGGTTGGGCCTGGGATGGAATATCGTACCCTCCGCCTGAGAAGATCCCTCCTCTCCAGAATCGCCCATGGCGAGCCGTTGAGGAGAGAAATATCTCCAAGAACCATACTCTGTTCGGCCAACGCAGCGCTATCAGTAAGAGGCAAGACCCTTGCTGGCGAACTCTGGCTAGAACTCCTGGGAGCAGAGCCACTGGAGGAAACGCATAAATATGTGCGCAATCGCATCCAGACCCAGGGGGCTGGGTGACTCAGAGAGAAGAGGAGACATTGCGCTGTCCGCTGGGCGGCGAAGAGGTCCACCTCCGCTTCATAAAATCTGATCCAGATCTGTTTTACTACATCTGGGTGGAATTTCCACTCCCCCATTGGTAATTTCTGTCCGGACAGTAAATTTGCTCCCACATTCAGATGCCCTGGAAATGTACACTGCCCTGAGTGACAGGAACTTTTCCTGGGCCCAGAGAAAATCTGCCTCACTATTCTGTACAGATTGCGTGAGTGTAGACCTCCCTGGTGATTTTAAGTAAGAGGCTGCTGCTCTAGCACTAGGACATGACAGCCTAGGACATGACAGCCTCTCAACTGAGGGAGAAAGTATTTCAGGGCCAGAAATACATATTTCATCAACTTGAGGCAATTGATTTGCTAGTCAAGATGATGCCTCCCCAAACCCTTGGGCTGGACGATCACTTAAGACCGCTACCCAGCCCGACAGGCAGGCGTCTGTCGTTAGCATTATGCGACGAGAAGACGCACCAAGAGTGGGACCCAAGGTGAGGAACCGGGGTCTGAACCACGTAGAAAGGGAACGAAGCTACAGCGCGTAACCCTTACCATAAACATGGATTTTAGAAAGTACACGAAGCGTTCAGCGCGTGACTTACCATAAACATGGATTTTTAGAAAGGACACAAAGCACCCAATGCGTGCTCTTGCCTCTATTTGCCCTTGGGGAATTTGAGCCACAAATGAAGTGGTCTCATGTGCAAAAGGCCCAGAGGGATGCCTGTGGACGCAGCTGCCATGAGACCTATCCTGACCTAGCCAGATGTTGCTTTAGGGTGTTAAAAAATGGTCTTGACAAGCGGGGGACAGTTGTGCCCCCGATGGTGACAGAGTCCCATTGAAACCCCAAGCACGTTGGAGAGTGAACGCTCTTCTTAGCGTTGCAACTCAACCCCATAGAGAGAAGCGTGGATCGATATTGATGTCGAAAGCGCAAGCTCCTGAGACTGTGCCAGTATCAGTCAATCGTCTATGTAACATGGCTAGGTCGAATGGAAGAACCCGATATTGGTAGGCTTCGCCCCCAAAAGCAAACCTCGGGAACTTCCTGTGTTGTGGCAATATTTCTATGTGAAAATATGCGTCTTTAAGATCGACTGTGAAGATCCAATCATGATGTTGAATTTGCAACACGATCTACTTGATAGTTAGCATCTTGAACTTGAGCGTTCTGACGGAACGGTTCAAGCCTCAAAGATCTAAAAACAGACGCAGTCCCCCATTTCTTTCTTGTGACAGCAGATGCGCCTACTTCTGTTTTATGGTAGTGGGAACACACCGTTAAAACGAGGAGGGCAACATATTCCTTTTACTGTCTTTAGGACACAAAAAGAGATACTCGGCAGTAGCTTTCACACTGCCAAAGTCTCTTAAAGGGTACCAAATTTAATACTTCGCATTGGGGGAATGTTAAATGTTCTGTGTCCTGGGCGATAACAGGAAACAACAGAACCTTCAACATTTCGCTGGACACCGCTACCCCCTGAATCACCAAAGGTGGCAGGGATGTAACAGTGGTTTCGTGAGGGTGTCAGGTAGGAGCTGATTGATGTATTTTACATGCCCTATCCCGGAGGGGCACACCCCCACAGACCTGGGACAAAAAACTCTGTCTCTGGTATATTATGAGGCTGCTGAGCGCGACAAACCGGTCCCCAGTCATTACGAGGGGGAACGCAACTCGCCACACTCTGCTTTTGAGCCCTCTTTTTTTTAAATCAGATCAGCCTGGTACGTCTGCAACACTGACATAGTGTGCAGAGCAGCACCAGTCTGACCCCCACCAGCGTGGATGACATTATACACGGCTTGGTGGGGAGTGCTGACTCCTTAAATGACGATGAGCCACAGAGAAGAGATAGCCAGCGAGCGTCTCTTCGGACTGGCGCATCATCGTATGCACATGCCCCCATGATAGTCTAATAAATTGACGTCAAGGGCACAAAGAATAAGGTTTTCCCATGCACGAGTTAACGTCATGGAGATCCTCAAGGAGGACAGTCTAGCTGTAATCTGGCCACTGCACGAGTCACCAACTCGAGTAACCTCTCACACGCTTTATCATAACGAGAGAAGTGCTCGGAGTCGGTACTCTCAAAGTCCATCATAATATATATATTTTTTAGATGGCTTTTACAATATTTAATCCCTCAGAATTAAATGTGGCCAAAGAACAGCCAGACAATAAATTATCACAAGCATTTGATATATTGCATTGAATATCTGATTTCTCATCATCATTCAATTCATCAGCAATAAATACAGCCAAATATCAATCAGACACGGTCTGGATGACAGGCTGTATTTAAATCTTTCATAAGATCAGCCTGGTATGCCTGTAGTGTACAGCGCGGTACCAGCCTGACCCGCTGAAAATGCATGTGATAATACGATCCCAGGGGAGAGAAAGCTCGCGCGCGTCTCTCCAATCTGAGACAGCATCATATAATCGCGTGCCTTTGCACTTGCGATAGTCGAATTGGTCGACGTCGAGGGCACAAAGACACGTCATGTATAAATATATATATTATATTTACATCTTTATTTATAATCTTTGAGTGTCTTTTTGTTGTGATCAGTGTAGTCTGGCCACTGCACGAACGATCGCCCCGAGCAGTTCTCCTTTTATTATCACGGGAGGAACGCTCGTAGGCGGCAAACTCACGAGATTAAATGTCCTCTGCCCGAGCCGAAGAAGCGCCGAGGCACGCTTCGGTAGTCAGGCAAAAGGACATCGCGATCTGGAGAGAGAGCGAGCGAAAAGGACGCACCCGTCTCTCGCTTCTCAGCCAGATCGACACGCGAGCCCCACAATCGCATTGTGGGTGCCACCCCTTTGAAATAAGCAAAGCGAACGCGAAGCACTTTAACTGTGAACATTCCACTGTGCTCGAATTCACCATGCTCAAACGCAAGGGCAGCATGCTCTTTCCCAAACAAACAAAGCAGTAAGCTTGTGTATCCAGTTCTGACATAGGACGAGAACATGGAGGGACACAGTGCTTACTCCGTCGACACATTTCTCTTTCTCCTTTACTTTTCTAAACTCCTTTTTAGATCGTAGAGAGATGAGAAAGAGAAAATCTGCACACTGTCAGTGATAAACTAAATAACTCCTAACAAAGATCTGTAGTAGATAGAGAGGAGATAAATGCTTGCACACCAAACACAGAGAGATCTCTGAAGACAAAAGACCTGACGATGCACCTGCGGCTCATCTAATTATAGCCTCGCGTCGCGGGTGCGCGCCGTTGACGTCACCGACCGAGGCTATATTACTTCCGGTCGATTTCATCGACGTGTTTACACACTATATTCACAGCAGGTCACGATTAAAGACGTTCCCAATGCGCTAAGCAGCGCAGCATCGATTGTAGCTTTCGAAAGGGAACTTAAAATACTCCGTCATATACGGTCATACAGACTTAATAAATATGAAAAAATAATCTGTGAGATGTCTACTTTTTTATGTGTCCACTTACAGTCAAAACATGTTGTGCTTTTGTAAAATAAAGAAATAAAACAGGGTGTGCTTTCTGCCTCCGTCTCGTGAACTTTTTTTTTTCTTGAGGACGTCTCTAAACAAACAAAACTCAGCGAATACTTGTCACACATTTATGAGCTCTATAACTTTATATACATTTAAGTGTGTAGTTTTATATTATCTGATTCAAAACGAAAACGTACTCGGTTACTAACGTAACCTCGGTTCTCTCTAGAAGAGGGAACGAGTACTGCGTCGAAAGACGCTACGGGAAAAGATTTCTTTTTCGAGATCGAAGCCTAAAAATTAATCCTTAATTTTGTAAAATATGTAAAACGCTTTTCTGTAGCATACAACCTTAGGCGGAGCAAATCGCGCGCCCATTGGCTGCTCTGCCAGAAAAGCACAGCCTATGCGAGGCCAGTGACGCTTGACCAATGAGGACGCTTCGCGCCCTCTGCGTCACCTCCCGCCGAAACGGGCGTGGTCTAGGCCTATAAATACGAGCATAGCTGTCTTCCACTCTGATTTTCCACCCTCTCCTAGAGAGAATCGAGGTTACGTTAGTAACCGAGTACGTTCTCTTACGTAGAGTTCTCTCCTACTGCGTCCAAAGACGCTACGGGAACCCCTGTAACACGCCGTGCGTGCTCTTGGACCGACACAGACACCCGAGGGCGCGCGCGCCCTGGCATACAAGCGCCTACACCAAGAATGTATAGGGAGAGTGGCTAGAATTAGCATCATCCCTTTATAATAGCGCCCCTAAGGGCATAATAACATATATATGTAAATAATAGATATATATGAGGGGTCATAGCATGCTCATGGGCCACATTGTCAGTGAGTGATGCTTAAAACATTGGAGTGACCTGGGCCGCAGCACGGGGCAGGAACACCATACATAGTCTTCTAGACCGAGAGCAGTTTAGCCTGCAACGCAGGAACCTCTAGGTTATAGAACCTTATAAATGTAGACGGGGAGGCCCAGCCTGCCGCCATACAGATATCTTGTAACGAGATCCCGCTATACCAAGCCCACGAAGAGGCCATGCCTCTCGTAGAATGTGCTCTGATGCCCAGAGGGCATTCCAAACCTCTAGATGCGTAGGCCAGCGCAATGGCGTCCACTACCCATCGAGACAGACTCTGTTTCGTCGCGGCTCGCCCCTTAGAACGCCCACTGAACGAAACGAAGAGCTGCTCCGTCTGTCGAAAAACAGCGGAGCGGGACACATAAGCTCTTAATGCCCTGACCGGGCAAAGGGAGCTATTTCCGTCCTTAGAGGCCGGCAGAGCCGACAGGGAGATGACCTGAGCCCTGAACGGTGTGTTGAGGGACTTAGGTACGTACCCATGCTTCGGTTTCAACACGACTACAGAGTCGTTAGGCCCGAACTCAATTAAAGACGCTCTGACTGAGAGTGCTTGCAAATCCCCCACACGCTTCACTGAAGCAAGAGCCAAAAGAAACACGGTCTTGAAAGACAGGTGCTTCATGTCAACTGAATGAATAGGCTCAATGGGGCCCCTTTCATAGCGTTCAACACCGTAGAAAGGTCCCAAACGGGGACTGAAGGAGGCCTTAAACGGACCACCAGGTCGTTTCTGCCCAGTGAACGGCCAAGCGTTGGATTAACGAACGCTGATATGGCTGCCACATAGACTTTGAGCGTGGATGGGGTTCTACCCTTATCCAATAGCTCCTGCAGGAAGGAGAGAATCTCTGTTTCCCCACACTAAAGGGGTGACAGACCTTGGTCTGAACACCAACCAGAAAACACAGACCATTTGGAAGCGTAGAGCCGTCTAGTAGACGGGGCCCTAGCCTGCTCGATCGTGTCTAACACTCCCTGTGGGAGGTTAGCGGGTACCCGTTTATGGCCCACACATGTAGGGACCAGAGATCCGGGCGAGGATGCAAAATCGAGCCCTTGGCCTGCGAGAGGAGGTCCCTCCTCACTGGAATCGGCCACGGGGCAGTGCTCTTCAGCCGCATCAAAACTGGGAACCAAGGTTGATTCGTCCAGTATGGAGCAACAAGTAGCACTGAGCATCCCACTGAGGCGGGGGGCACGTTTAACACAGCGGGTATCCCGCGCGCGCTCGACTCTCTGAGTTGAGAGAGAGCGCGCGGGGCGAGCCCCATAGGGCTCGTTATGTTTGTGAATAAATGTGGGCGCGTGGTAGCGGGCACATTTATAACACCGGGGATACTGTGTTTTTGAACTGACTGACCGTGCGTTGGTGTCGTTTTTACAGAAAACCGCGGGACGTGCAGTGTGTAGTGGTTGTGGGCACTGGATAGTGGGCACGCTCACTACATGTGATGCACAATCGACATGAATCAATTTCTTTCGTGCAGACCCTGTGTTGTACGGGGCTGTGCTTGCACGGGTTGAAAAACCGGGCTCTGGTCGCGAAATGGCGGCGACACGAGAGCAGCCGTGTGCTGTAACATGGGCGCCATTGCAGCGTATGATAAGGGGGCGCGCTTAATCGAGCGGGCAGCCCGCACGCTCGCTCTCTCAGCTGAGAGAGAGAGCGCGCGGTGAGAGCCCCGTACGGCTCGGCATGTTTGAGAATAAATGTGGGTGCGTGAACGCGGGTACATTTATAGCACTGGGAGTACTGTCTATTAGAACTGACTGACCGTGCATCGGTTTCGTTTCATAGAAACCGTGTGACATGTAGCTTGTAGTGATTGTGGGCACTTGAAAGCGGGCACGCTCACTACATATGATGCACAATCGACATGAGTCGATTTTATGTGTGCAAGCCCTGTATTGTGTGGGGCTGTGCTTGTGTGTACGAATGGGCACTGAGTCGTGGGCATTACGGATACACACATTACACCATCGGCCGTGGCTGGGACACCAGAAAATACATTTTCAGATTTACCTGGGGCGTCGTGAAAACGGCGTTTGTGTGCAGGCAAACGGGCCTTGATGCTGGTTTGGTGACTGCAAAATACACTGGCACGGTTGCATATGTTGGGACTGTGCGAGCGAGACATTTTAGTGAAATCCGGCCGCGGCGGGATTTTAACACTGTAGCTTTCCTCGAAGCAGAAGTGCGCATCCTGGCTGAAAACGGGACTTTCCGGGACTTCGCGATTTCTTTGTGAATTCAGGAAGAAAAAGGCGCGGGTCGTGAGGACGGTAACGTACGTTCCTCTGCAGAAAAGCAGCCATCCAGCCGGTAAGCGCATCGATGCTGTCCTTTCTTCGTTGACGCTCACGAGCGGCGGGGGAGGGGAGATCCTCGGAGCTCGCCCATCCCTCGCTACCCGAAGCGAGGAGAGAACAGCAGTCGTCCTCCACAGACGCGGCTTCACCTTCCTCGCCCATGACAGACGCGGCGGCACACAGCGGCCCTTGTCCGTCGGTCAGAGAGTCCAGCGAAGCGGGCGGAGAAGCTGGCGGCAGCAGCGGCGAGCACCTCGTGGTGGAGGGAGGTTCCGGGCTCCGCTGAGCACAGCGCTTTTCACGGCGCGGCACTGCAGCGGGCGGAAAGACACAGCTTCAGTAAATGAACGCCAGGCGAGTCCGCAGAGTCACCGTAGGCATCAAATCACAGTGATGGCGGCCGCCATCGACGAGAGCTGAAGCTGCGTGATCCTCACCCAGGCAGGAAACAAAAGCACGTGGTCCCCGTCGCTGAGCGGGGCTCTACACGAGCCACAGGAGGTGCGAGGCATCTTGAAAAAGACGCTCGGCTCTTTTAGTGGTGGGAAAAAATGTGTGACGCGACGGCGAACACACACACAAAACACACACACATAATGTAAAGGATATTCCACGCCGGAGAAGCGCAGCAGGGAACGGCGGCGATAAATCAGCGGCTTCAGGTAAAGGGCTCGTCCTGCTGAGGTGCTTGTATCTGACGGCTGTGGCGGCTCGAATCCACGCATCCTACGATGTGTGTAGCTTCGTGAAGAATAGAAAATCAGAGTGGAAGACAGCTATGCTCGTATTTATAGGCCTAGACCATGCCCGTTTCGGCGGGAGGTGACGCAGAGGTCATTGGTCAAGCGTCACTGGCCTCGCATAGGCTGTGCTTTTCTGGCGGATCAGCCAATGGGCGCGCGATTTGCTCCGCCTAAGGTTGTATGCTACAGAAAAGCGTTTTACATATTTTACAAAATTAAGGATTAATTTATAGGCCTAGACCATGCCCGTTTCGGCGGGAGGTGACGCAGAGGTCATTGGTCAAGCGTCACTGGCCTCGCATAGGCTGTGCTTTTCTGGCGGATCAGCCAATGGGCGCGCGATTTGCTCCGCCTAAGGTTGTATGCTACAGAAAAGCGTTTTACATATTTTACAAAATTAAGGATTAATTTTTAGGCTTCAATCTCGAAAAAGAAATATTTTCCCGTAGCGTCGTTCGACGCAGTAGGAGAGAACTCTACGTAAGAGAACAAATATTCTCTGTTTAAAGGTGCATTGCGCAACATTTCATGTTAAAAATTCAGTTTTTTTAACCCATAAATGCTTAAACAATTGCCTGATGGGCTGAATGACCCCTTCTCTGATCACTGCGATTGCCTCTATAATCCTGTACAGTAAAATAAATAAGAGGGATTCGGGACGGAATTTGAGACTGGGTGTTCACATTTTGAGTCATGCGCGTTCACGCTCACCTGGCTATGGCTGGCAGGGTATGTGTATTCGCCGCTATTCTCCGTAGAAGATGGATTCAAACTCAAAGAGACTGGCTTGTAGTTCATTCCAAACCCCAACGCAAACTCAAAGAAAGACAAATAAAATAAAACATTGGTCTAGTGCGTGTGGTCTATGGTTGCAGCACACCTCTGGTTGCAGTTTCGCTTGTCGCCAGAGGGGGCATAGTTCTGCAAAAACTCAGAGACTAGCGCAATGCACCTTTAAGTAATTTGTATTAAACCAACAAGATATCCAGTTTCTCAAACCCTTGCTCATTAGTTTTAATGTGACCACACCCACACGCGCAAAATATATTGATATGTAAATCTTCCATAAGTGTACGCAAACGCGCTCATTACCTCATCAACAATCCACCGAACTTCATCAATCCTCTGCTGTTCGTCGAGTTTGGAAGACACGCTGTGAGATTATTGGATTTACATCAGAAGAAGAACGCGATTTGAAGACAATAAATATTTTAAGGTAAGAAATAATTCTGAATTATATTATTTAGTATTGTTGCATAAACTTCACATTGCAGTCGAACTGTTGCTCGATGCTTCAGTGAATGTTCTCAGTCGTGCTGTGTGTTTGAAATATAGGATGGATACCCGACCCGAGCCCACATCAGCGCGGCATTGAACATTTTACATTTAAAACAGCTTATTATGTAGGTAGCCAATGTGCCTGATGCTTTCACTTGATGCAAACGTTCATTTTTGTGATTAAAATACATGTAAAATATTACCATAACATCTGTCTTCCTGTGTGCGGAAATTTGTTTATGTAGCCGTGACAACGAAACACGTGCATGCGCACCTGGGTTAAAGGAGAACTCCGGTCAATTTTAACATTGAGCTAATTTTTTTGTAAATTTGGAGTGCTGTCAATACAGAGAACAACGACAAAAATCGGTGTTGCCTACACTGTGTTATCCTCTTTTTAAAATGTGCACCCTGTTGACTTCAATGGGGCAAGTTTTACACCTGCTTTTAGCCTCTTAACATCCTTGATGTGTCATTACAAGTGCCCAGCCATGTGAGTGATTCTTTTAGAGTTAACACGGGTGAATCTGACTGCAGTAGATGTGAAAGATATGAATAAAAAGTTATTTCAGCCAGCGCAAATACCTGTATTTACATCCTGTTCCCTATCAAGGGAACTCCCGCTGCGTTTACGCAATGGGAACACTTCCAAGTGTCTCGTCATGAAGCACATGTATAATCAGTCCAATGAATGAGCGGGACGTCAGGTGACGTCATAGACCAGGAAACTATAAATCACCCCTGAACGCAGAGCATGACAGCTTCTGTTTCTTCAGCGAAGCGCTCTCTGTGTGAATCTGTCTGATTCTGTCTGTCTTATTTATTGTTGTCTGTCAAGTTGCAATATATATTTTATGGCAAAAAAGAGCAAACAAGCGTTTTGTTGTTCCCTGCTCACGTTATTTTGGGTGTAGAGCATGTTATCAGTCAGTTCTCGAGGGGACTGCCTGTGAGCATTGCGTTGAAGCTGTCCGTGAGGACGCTCTGCTTCGCCGGCCGTTCTTCGAGGGTGAAGGTTCGGTTCGCGTTCCCCGAGGCGTGGGTCCCGCTGTTGCCGAGGCGCGGCGGGGACTCGTTTCTTGGGGTTCGCAAACGGATCTGACAGCAGGGGTTGAGACGGGCGCGCCCTTTCTCGGCTCTCATCTGCCAGATCCAGTGGCTTTTCTCGGGGAGAAGCACGCGCTGCATTTCTCCTCCCCGCGATGAGGCACTTATGCTGCGATTTTCCAGTACCTCGGAACTGGTATCGTTTATGTTTTGTTAAGAAAGAGAGAACAAAACAATAAAGAATATATATATATATATATATATATATATATATATATATATATATATATATATATATATAATAAGGCAGATTTATGAGTTTCTATAATAAATAATTAAGTTAGCTCATAACTCTGTTGAATAAAGAGGAGCTTATAAAAGGAGGTTTTATCTAGTGCTGATGCTAAGTTAAATATTTACTGGCCAGCCAACATTATGAGAGTGAGAATATAATGATTCTGAGAGTGATAATATAATGAATATATATATATAAACTCTATATCTCAGCCTCCTCGTCGGGGATTGCCGTTTTTTCCCCCCCTATCTGCACACTGAGGTGTCGAGATCGTGGAATAAACCGGGTTCTATTTATGTGTTTTAAATCCCCAAACTTCTACTATAGTAATGTTATGGGTATTTAGTATCATGGTATGACAGAGCCTCGGGTTAAAGAGACGCTTGCAAGCTATCTCTCTCCTGAGTTGAACAATCCTCCGAGGAGGGTCATTGGAACTAGGAGTTAGAGGTAGGCAAGATCTGAGGACTGTCGTTATCTCTAATAAAACTTAGACAAGAAGTCCTGACGCTGAGGCTATCAGGCTTCTGAAGGTTCCTCCGGGGCAGGGACGGTTTTGAGAAATCGTTTCTCCTCGGCGACCACTGGGGTGCGACTCTTTGAGGAGGGTCACAGCGCTGCCAGTTCGGATGTCCCTGCCGGTTCGCCGTTCAGGGCACCGAGGTGTCAGTGTCCCCATACGATCCTCCGAGGAGGGTCGTAGAACGATCAGTTCGGTTGTTCCCTGCCGGTTCGCCGGTTCAGGGCACCGAAGTGACTGTTCAACCAAATCCAGAGGCCAGTCTCCAGAGACTGGTGCCCTTAGCAGAATTTCTGGCAGCGTGGTTACTACTGCCACATATTTCTCAGTGGGTCCTGCACACTATAGAAGGGTCTCAGAATTCAGTTCGGTTCTCGTCCGCCCAGATTTCTAGGGGTCCTCCCCACAGTGGTGGACCCCGAGCAGGCTCTGGTTATGGAGCAGGAAGTACTGACACTTCTGCAAAAGGAGCTATAGAAGGGGTTCCTCGATATTCATTTCCCGATATCTTTGCTCCCGGGAGTTCTGGAGAGGGTTTGCCGGGTAGGGGCTCATCTATTATTAGTAGCCCCATTCCGGCCGGCCCGAGAGTGTTTCTCAGACTAGATGGCTCTCCCATGGAGATTACGTTCAGGAGGGACTTAGCGTCCCAATCAGGTTATGGATACTGTGGGCTCGGCCTCTGAGGGGGCCCAGCTCATAGATGCAGGTCTCTCGACCGAGGTCGTGGAGACCACACTCCAGTCTAGAGCTCCCTCCACGAGAATACTGAATATGCATTGAAATAGAAACTGTTCTCTGCCTGGTGTGGAGAACACCTTCTGAATCTTGTTATCTGCCCTGATGGTACAATACTTGATTTCTGCAATTAATATTTCTTTGCTGGGTTATCTCTGAGGAGAGATCCTTAATTTCGTTTTCTCCGTGGTACATGAGGCTGAGGCCTGCACATACTTGGATTTGCACCTGGTAGGGTGATAGTCTTTCTTCACCCCAGGCCGGGTTGTATTCCTAGGTCCCTTCTAAAATTGCAGGTCATTTCGTCCCCTGGAATTATAAGGTTCTATCTGCTTTCTGACTGGTTTTGAGATATTGAGCTTTAAAGTTTTTGCATTCCATTTGACTGTGTAGAAAGAACCTTTTTATTTTCTAAATAAAAAGTTCCAAAATGTACACAACTTAAAAAACAACATCACATAATGTAAATAAATTGTCACAGAATAAGAATATGTGAATAACTCAATTTTGACAAAAATGTCAGATAGAACCTTATAATTCCAAGGGGACGATTTGTGCTGCAGGCCTTCTGTCCTCCACCTAATACCCCAGATCAGGAAAAACTTAATCTGTTATGCCCTGTCCGGGCTTTGGATGCTTATGTCCACAGAGCTGCCCTGTGGCGTATATAAGAGCAATTATTTGTTTGCTTTGGGTTAACTAGTTAGGTTGCCCTGCATCTAAACAGATAATGAGCAAGCGAGTAGGTGAGGCTATCTCACTTGCTTATGAAGCGGCCGGACAGCCTTCACCTTGGCTGTCCAGGCCCATTCTACGAGGAGTATGGCTGCCTCTATGGCTCTAATTTCGGAAGTTTCCCTTCACGACATTTGTGATGTGGCAGGCTGGTCCTCGCCGCATACATTTGTCAAATTTTATGACTTAGACCTCTCCACTCCTGGGGCTAGGTTGCTTGCTTCTAGTGTGCGCAAGTTCATCACACAGAACGGGCACTTGTCATTATGGCGTAGTGGGTATGGGGTTCCCATTGCGTAAACGCAGCGGGAGTTCCCTTGATAGGGAACGTCTCTGGTTACGTATGTAACCTTAGTTCCCTGAGAGGGAACGAAACGCTGCGTTCGCCTGCCATACTTCCTGCATGCGCTGATCGACTTGCTTCAGGCTTTTCAGAAGCTGTCACGCTCTGCGTTCAGGGGTGATTTATAGTTTCCTGGTCTATGACGTCACCTGACGTCCCACTCATTCATTGGACTGATTATACATGTGCTTCATGATGAGACACTTGGAAGTGTTCCCATTGCGTAAACGCAGCGTTTCGTTCCCTCTCAGGGAACTAAGGTTACATACGTAACCAGAGACGTTTTTGGTCGAAGTCCAAAGTAGTCGATTGTCGAGTTCCCGCACGTGATCATAGGTAACTAAACCTATGCGCGTGAACTCAACAATCGACTACTTTGGACTTCGCCCGAAAACAGGATGTAAATAAAGGTATTTGCGCTGGCTGAAATAACATCATTTTAATTCATATCTTTCACATCTGGGCAATTGTATGACACATCAAGGATGTTAAGAGGCTAAAAGCAGGTTTAAAACTTGCCCCATTGAAGTCAACAGGTTGCAAATTTTAAAAAGAGGATAACGGTGTAGGCAACACTGATTTTTGTCGTTGTTCTCTGTATTGACAGCACTCCAAATTTACAAAAAAAATGAGCTCAATGTTAAAATTGACCGGAGTTCTCCTTTAAGAGCCTTGTTGCTCTGCGCGCTGATGCGCTCATCTGTTGAAATTTTAAATAACTGAAATATCTGTTGAAATAACATAGTGGTTTCCTTGTTAACGATGCCTGCTATAGCCTACTATTGTTATTATTATTTTATGCAGCCCTGCACGTATACCTACAAGGCACAACAAACCTGGTGTTCATTATATATATAAGTATATGTATGTATATATGTGTGTGTGTGTGTGTATTTTATAAATTTTAAAAAGCAATTTTAACCAGAACAAATCTAAAATATATTCCCAAAATTGTGCATCCCTAGTTTCTCTTGATATCAGCATGTTCACAGTTTTTTTTTTATTATTTTTCTTAGGTATAGTCCTGCTGACTTCAACATGAGCAGAACATGGTGTAAAATGTGAAAAATCAAACACCTGGGAAATGACAGGTATGCACTATGTTTCAGGAATGGCACAAATGTGTGTGACTGGTTAAGTCTCTGTCTTTAGTTGAGTGTTAAATAATGTGCTTTTTTGCCATTTGTTGTGTATCTTTGGATTATGTTGTGTTGTAAATAAATCCAAACAATCAAAAAGCCACTCTTTTTAAAATCTCCTCATTCTTTGTTCAAAGTTCTTCATAGGACCTGAGAGCTCCTAATAGGGCCATTATGGGAGGGTCTTTGTCTTTCTCAGGTGTGAAACACTCAATATTCATGAGTGGTTTACGCCTACTCGCATAAAGCTTTCTTACACAAGACATGTCTTACAAATTTTAAATCAATATATTGTCTTATCTGAATGAGTAGTCAAGGTGATTTTCACATAGTTTTGGAGCAAATATTCTAGGCTACGTGATACAATTTTCAAAAGTCTTGTGAATAAATAATCAGTTTGGGTTTCATGACCTTATTTCAGTGACTTTTTTTTTGTCATTTTCACAAACCACGCATAAATGTTATTATCTCAAAACTACAAACTTTTACATAAATGCTGCGTACATATTATTGTAGCAGAGTGTGTGCTGAATGCAGTGTAATAAGACTTTAGCCATGAAAATGTCACAAGTAACAGAAATAAGCACAAATGTTAGAGCATGTCAGAACACCTCCAGGACCCAGAAAACACCTCAGACCCCAGAGGGTTAAAGCACAATTGCGGTGACAAATAGCAATAGGACATAAATAAATGGCATGTAGTAGAATACCAAATATGAGCCCAAATGACCACCCAATATGTAACAATACGAGCCTCAGCATCAGCGTGTAGTACTAGGGTCGATGCTGCAAATAAAAATCTTGCAATGCAAATAATTTTTCTTTTTTTTTACTTTTTTTCTCAGAATTGTGAGATAAAAAGTTGCAATTAGGCTTTTTGCTTTTTTTGCGGAAACAAGCTTCCATCAGTGAGTAGATGGTTAGCATGTTATCTCTGATGGTTCAGGAGCGACGGACACACAAACATGACCGTTTAGAATGCAAAGACACATCCATCTTTCATATGCTGACATTAACACATTACCACTGAAGAAGCTCAGGGTTTTTTTATGAGCTCTGTTGTTAGTGTGACTTTTCTCACGCTGGTTCAGACCCGTCCTGACCGCCGGCAGGAACCCCAATAGATTTATGACTGCTCCATTCAGCTCCACGTACAGATGGAGAAACTCATCGCGACCGCTTCAGCTCCGCTCACAGGCCAGCCATTCATCAAAACTGGCGTGCGGAAAATAAGTTTTATGAGGATGGAGCATATCAGTATTGGTTATTTTAATTGTGGCATTGCACCAGTAGAAGGCAACAGTCTTTATAATGGTGGGTATTGTGTTTGCACAGCTCTGTAGGCATATGGGCCTATATAGATATAGTCTATTAAAATAATTATACTATACTATTTGTAACGGTTTCATTGTGTCTTGTGTTTATTTCATTCCAGTGTGTTTGTTTCATTGGCTTCAGTTCAGTCTAGATCACCTGCTAGTTAGTTTCCTTGGCTGTAGTTCCCTGTGCATTTATACCGCCTGTCTTTCTCAGTTAAATTCTCCTGCATTAATCCTGTTTCTGAATATTTGATATTAAAACCTTGATGTATTCCTCATCATGAGAGTTTCTATTTACCACGTTACGTTGCAATATTTTAGTAACATATATTTTATTTTAACATCATAATTGATTATTGAGGGTTAGGCAATCTGATTTAACCCTTAACTACCCCCCCCCCCCCCCCCCCCCCCCCCCCCCCCCCCCCCCCCCCCCCCCCCCCCCCCCCCCCCCCCCCCCCCCCCCATAAAAGTTATGGAAGTTTAAATGTACACTAAATCAAATATACTGTACTTCATATTTTTTTCTTTAATATAAAATATATATTTTACAAAATATTTTTTACTATAAAATCAAAGCCATATATCTAACCAAGTTGTGTTTCAAATTTGAAGTTGTTCCCATGAGATTTTGTTTAGGTGTAATACCAAAAATGTTATGCATTCTGCTGTAACAAATTAATACATTTCTGTCCAAATATCACTTCTGTCACAAAATATGGAACCTTGAGACTCAGACCTTTCTGACAATGTGTTTTGTCAAGATTAGAAAAGGTTTTGATAATAAATTATGAAATATGATGCCCAAAAGGGGAGGAGCCAGATAAAATAATTTAGAGTACCGTTTCTATGGTAACGCAACGTCCAATTTCAAAACGGTTGTCACAGGATGAATTCTGAGTTCATAAGATTTCAAATGATACCTAATTTATGATAACTACTAAATATGTGATGTAATAAAAAAAGGCGATACAAAAATATAATATATTTTAGAGGATAATATTATTTTATATTTTTTTATTGACAAATACTAGAATATAAGTTTTATTATGAACTTTTAGCATGAAAACCAAAGTTTCAATTATTAAAAGTGTGTGGGTTGATGGAGGGTTAAGAAGAGAGGATAACGTTTTGAAAAGCATGCGAGAGTCAGAAGAATTGTTAATTTAGATATTAGCAGAGAAGAGAGGAGGGATTGATAAAGACCAAGGTCAGTGTGATCTTTGGATTTGCGCCACTTCCTCTTTGCACCCCTGAGTTTAGCACAATGTTCACGGAGATCATCAGATAACCAGGGGGCAGAGGGTGTGGGCTGTCCTGGAAGAAAGGCGGCAGAAGTTGTCCAAGCAGGATGTTAAAGTTGAGTAAAAAGAGTATCAGTTGCATTGTTAGTATCTAGTGCTGAGAGCTGGTCTGGTGGAGGAAGTGTGGATGAGACCAAAGAGGATAGACGAGAGGGTGAGAGTGAGCGTAGGTTTTGCCGAAAGGTGACCTGTGGAGGAGTGCGTGTTGTGTTCTGGGGGAGGTTGAGGTAAAGAGTGAGGAGGAAGTGATCTGAGGTGTGCAGTGGAGTGACCAGTGTATGGTCAGAGGAGCAGTCTAGCGCGTGTAAATAAGATCCAATTTGTTACCTGATTTGTGAGTAGCCGCAGTCAATATTTGTTTGAGTTTGAATGAGGCAAGCAGAGTGTGGAAATCAGCAGCCTGAGGTTTTTCTAGGTGGATGTTGAAGTCTCCAAGAACTATGAGAGGAGTACCATCCTCAGGGAAGGATGAGAGTAACACATCAAGCTCCTCTAAGAAATTGCCAAGCTGACCTGGGGGACGATATACACCTACAACATGGATTTTAATAGGGCTAGTGATGGTAATAGAATGTGATTCAATTAGCTGTTGTCACATAGAGGTGGTAAATTATTAAATTTCCAATCGTTTGAGATGAGCAGACCAGTACCTCCACCCCTTCCAGTCAGGTGAGGGGTGTGTGAAAGTGAAGTTAGTCGAGAGGCAGCCGGTGTGGCGGTGTCCTCTGGTCTGATCCAGGTCTCAGTCAGGGCCAATAGGCTGAGATCTGAATGATTAGAAAAAGATGTAATGAAGTCAGATTTGTTTACAGCGGACTGGCAATTACAGAATTACAGATCTTTCAGAAACAGTATAAATGTTGAAAACAGTTGTGCTTCTTGATATTTTTGTGTAAACTGTGATATATTTTTAATATGTTGATATAAATTGATTAAATTAAATTGTAATAATATTTCACAATATTACTGTTTTTACTGTTGATCAAATAAATGCAGCCTTGGTGAACTGAAGAGACTTTTTAAAAGAAGGTTTTTACAGGAAAAAAAGGCAGCTGCTGTGGTTACCAGAATAATTCTGTAGAAATACAATACAAATGTGTACATATTTTCAGAACAACCTGCAAATTGTATCATATTAAATGAATGATGTAAGCATAAAAAAGTTTTCATTTATTATTTATTACAGCATTAAATGCAACAGCCCTTTTTATCTGCATTAGCAGTGCCACACTGTTATTAAAATCTGTTTTGTACCTTTAACGTACTGAAATCCTCCAAAATAACACTGCCGTTAAAGAGAAAGACATGAAGAATTAAAGTTTATTAAAGGTAGCTATCACGGTTTTGGTTTTGTTCATGTCATGTTTATGCCTTGTCATGTGATTTCCCTGTTAGTCATGTGATCCTGCCATGTGTTCCCTTGTCTGATGTGTCATGTTGTCATTGTTGCATTGTTCACAGATTACCCTTGTCTTAGTCATGTATGTATTTTTAAGCCCTCATGTTTGCCATGTGTCTTTGTCAAGTATTGTTTCTTGTGACCACTGTTGTGTGAGTTCATGTTTATGTCCTCGGGTTTTTGTCTTGCCATGCCACGCCATGTTTTTGTTTCATGTTTTTTTTTTTTGGATCAAAATGTTTCTTTTATTTATCATACCAGGAATATATCAAAGCTCACATGAACTATATACAAACTGATGCCATGAAAAATGTTCACATATAAACAGAAAAAGCAAAAATAAAACAAAAACAGAAAGGGATATGTAGAATGTGGGAAATCAGCAAGAGAGGATTTTTGTTTCATGTTTGATCTTGTTCGTAATAAACTGCACTTGGGTTCTTTCTACAACTTGCCTCCAGTGGAATCTTTACAGTAGCTTTTCCACAAACTGCAGGAAATACTAATAGAAAAGAAACACACAAGTGCACAAATTATTATAAACATAGCCTACTTGTTAAAATTAAAAACCACATGTGAAGTTTCACACAGGGAATTCTGGGAATGTAAGGAACTTGTCACTATAAATTATAAGATGATTTGTCCTTTTTTACTTCCATAAAATGTACGCTTGGATCTATTAGAGTTTTCATAAAGGGTTTGTTCTGAAAGTTAGTGTTTTCATCTAATGCAGATAGAAATTCCGCTGGTAATATTTTAGAAAATTCTTGGATAACAGAGGGAGCAGATATTAAAACGGATAATTTGGTCTCACTGTGTGTTTGTCTGAGCAGGCAAACGTAAAAAAAATATAATATGGTTAAAAATGTTTAGCATATCCCATTAAAATCATGTACCATTTGCTTGTAATTAACATCAGCATGTAAGGCCAACATCTGTAGTGTGTGTGTGTGTGTGTGTGTGTGTGTGTGTGTGTGTGTGTGTGTGTGTGTGTGTGTGTGTGTGTGTGTGTGTGTGTGTGTGTGTGTGTGTTTGTGAGTGAGTGAGTGAGAGGAAAGAAAGAGTGAGTGAGTGAGTGAGTGAGAGAGAAAGAAAGAAAGAAAGAAAGAAAGAAAGAAAGAAAGAAAGAAAGAAAGAAAGAAAGGAGGCAGTCACAGAGCGCGACGGTTTGACTCAGATAAATGCAGCTCATTCATTGTGACCCCAGGGCTGCAGTAAAAGGGGTTTCTTCTCGGCTCCAAAACAACATTGCACAACCAGAGTTCGATGTCAAACCTGTTTGGACACATTTAAGTACAATAAATTACAAAGGCTAATAATATAATATAAAAATATAAAAAATACATTAATTTATCATCAATCAAAAAGGATCATCAATCCTTTATCCATCCATAATCCATCCATCCATCCATTTTCATTCTTTTGTTGGAATCATAACATCTAACCAATCAGAACTAAAAGCAGATTGGCTCCCTTCCCTTGGTTATAATTCTCTTCATTTCCATGTCATCCGTCATTTTAAATGGGTTTTAGTAACATCTGTAATTTCCTGGGATTGTAAAGACATTAAAAGCTCTCAAATGTTAGTAATCATTTTTAATCATTAACCAACCGAATTAGATTCTGATTTAGATGCTGTTGTTTCCCTATATACACAAAAAAATGGATTTAAATAATTTTCACTCAAAAAATGCTAGAGTAAATTTCATAAATAATTACAAAGAAATGTCAAGTTACATAGAATTAAAGTGGAATTTTGAAGTAGAAAGACTGAAAGCGTTTTATATATATATATATATATGTGTTTTTTTTTTTTTTACAGTGTACAGAGTACAGTTACAACACTGTCCTTATATTTGTCCTGATGATTTTTCAATGAGGATTGATGACATTGAGATTTTTGTCATGTATTCCTTTTGATTATGCCATTCTGAACAGCAACGTTCAGCCAGACTTTTGACTGTCAGCATGGAATCTGGTCCACATTGCAGTTTATTCTGGCCACACAAACTCTGTTCCAAAACTCAGTGAGCTGGAATCATGGCATCACGTAAACACACCTGATGTGAAGGCTGATCATACTGGGACACCGCCAGTTATCTGACACTATTGGATGAGAACAAAACTTGAACTAAATTGAATTGAGCTGAATAATGACATTATTGTCTTCTGTAGAGCTGATTTACATGCATGCTGACATATTAGTTGATATATTGAAAGGATAACAATAGCTTCAGTATGGAAGCTTGTTTCTGCCACGAATTAATAAATAAATAAAATAACTGCTACATTTCATCTCACAATTCTTTTTGTCCCTCACAATGCCAGTTTATCGCTCGCATTTCTGACCTTTTTTCTTCCAATTGCAAGTTCATATATTTTTACTCTGAAAAAAAAAAAAAACAGAATTGTGTGATTAAAAAGTCTCAATTACCTTTTTTCTTTTTTATTCCGTAGTGAAATTATGCTCCATAGTTATCTGACCAACTTTGTCTCGGTCAGTTTTGAATAGTGAACGACCCGTGTTGAGAACATATAAGCTGTCCTTCCATTAATGTGTACTACAGTGCAGAAAATACAATGTTTTGAGTTGTATATAGAAGTTCTGGACTGTCTTATCTCCATACCTTCAGCACATTTGGCCTGAACGTCCTCTAGGTTGCCAGAGCAGCATTGGCAGTGGCAGCGCTTCGCATCGGGTTGCCAGGTCAGTCTCAGAGCGCTGGTTCTGAGGTCTGGAGAGCTTTCACATGGTCTGTCTAAACAGACCTGGGCGACCACCGGCTGAATGTGCTGAGGGAGGCAGTGCCAGGTCTGGCTGGCAGACTGCAAAAGGACTACAGCTGTGGAGTGATTACATTTTCTTTCAAACAATGTTCGCTTGCAGCTGAAACAGCCATATAGCCATATTTCAGTTCAGGAAACAATATTGGAGAGATGAATGTTTAACTTCAGCCCCTGTTGAAGATTTTTTGCTGCATCTATTAAAATATTTTGCCCTGAATAGAGCCCTGCACGGGCTCAAAATCTAGGCCCTAGCCCAGCCCTGGCCCGAGACGCTCAGGCCCTAGCCCAGCCCGTGTCCGACAGCTCATCAGAATTATCGCAAACAAAATGAGCTATAGCCTACAATCTAAACAAATCAAATAAATTACATTAAATTAAAAACAAACATGCAGATTATCTTACCTCAAAAATCAAGTCTTCACTACAGAACATGGCCATTCTTATTTCCAATAGTTTCCAACAGACTAATGAAAATAAAGTTGTTTTCAAACGAAAAACAAGACAGCCCCCTAACATGGCTAAGAACAGTCTCTTACCGAACATCGTGATGAAAAATCACAGCATCCACAGTGGAAGGTTTTAATTCAGTCATACTTTTTTATTTAAAGTCGGCATGAAATCAAAATTGACCTATTTACTTTGTTAGCGGATATTACTAGTCTTGTGGTGAACAATTAATCCGTGCAAGTTAATACACGGAAAAAAATTGTTTGCCGAAGTTATCTTTAATCAAAGTCTGAAAAGTTACTTCCGGGTCTAGAATGGCGTTCTTTTCTGATGACATAGGCTTGACGGTTTGGGTTGGTTAACCTGTTAGCCTTCAGCGCCATTTTTGAAAAATCCCCAGAAATTGCATTCTGAACCTAAAACAGATTCAGTTAATTGACCCTTTGTCCTAAAAGCTCAAGTATGGTCTCATTTGAAAGCTGACACCTGGCACTTTATTGGAAATGTAGAATGAATTATTGTCATAATGAAAAAAAAATTATGAATAGCTTCAAAGTTGTGTAAGTTATTAGAAATTTATTTTTATGAAACATCTTCATGAAAATTAAATTGAAGTTGGCCCGTCAGCACTCTAGAAATGCACTCCAGCTAAAGCCACATGTCTGACCATGTTATATTTAAAATTTGAAGGTGATAAGTCTAAAACTCTGTATTTTGTTAAATGTTTTTCAAGATCATCTCAAATTACTTTATTTTGAATTGACTCTAAAATGCAAACTTGTGTTTATTGTCATCTATTAGCATCTATTCAGTCTATTGTCTCTATTTTTTTGTGGTGCAAACGAGCCCCATTCAGTGTCAGTCTCTCCAGCCTTTCTTAAATAAATAAATATTTCAGTAAGCATTCCGATTTAGAAAAAAATCATAAAAAATAACAGCTAGATGCAGAGGTGGGTAGAGTATCCAAAAAGTGTACTCAAGTAAAAGTACAAGTACTTCTAGAAATATTTACTCAAAGTAAAAGTAAAAGTAACAATCTTAATAGTTACTTGAGTAAGAGTAAAAAAGTATCCAATGAGAAAACTACTCAAGTAGTTAGTTACTAGTTACTTCGGATCATAGGCCGATATATATGATATATATATAAAACATGATATTATTTAGATATTTTTTATTTAAATGACTATTATTATCATAATTAGTATCCAATGAGAAAACTACTCAAGTAGCTATAGTTAGTTACTTCGGATCATAGGCCTATATATACTATGATATATATATAAAACATGATATTATTTAGATATTTTTTATTTAAATGACTATTATTATCATAATTAGATAGGCTATCTTTGCCACAAAAACAGAAGAGACAAGCATTATTTCTGCCATCTGTAGCCCGAAAATCATTGCCTGTCCTTTGGTTTGTATAATAGTAACTTATACAACTACAGTTGGGTTATTAGACAATGTCGAAATATAGTGTATCTGCAGAGTTTTGCATTTGGCATGTAAAGGGAAACATTGACACAGAGAAGAAAGAGTTAAAACTCTTCACATGTGCTCGCGCTGACCGCTACTGAACATCTGAACACAAACGACGATCAAACGCACATCGACGGATCTTCTTCTGTCTGTTCTCCAAAATGTAATCAAATGTATATTTCTGCAAGCATGTTTTAACTGGTCAACAGTGTCTAAGGCAGGCAAAGGCATTCGTTTTCAAGTTGAGTTCGCACGCGACTGCGCAATACACACACATTACCGCGGGATGGCGGGTGTTCATTTCATATGTGGACAACAATGGTAGCTTATTTATTGTATAAAGTAATGTATAGCCTATGTCCAAAAAAAACGGGTAATGTCATACTTTGAAGTAGTGCTATCATATCGTAATAATCTGTTTGGTAGTAAAATGTATTACCTGAATGAAATTAAATCGAATATCGTCCTGTGGAACGATATTCGTTCCACAGGATAGGCTATATCGTCCTCAGCATACGAAGATAATAGAGATCTTCATCGCTGGCAACAATTATGCATTTGCAGATTTGCGTTCACTTGACTGTACTGTAGGTCCACAGCCACTTCATCCAACGCTCTTGATGTTCTTAAATCTTCCTGTTACGACTCCGAGTCGAGTGTGAATTGAAAGCGCTTCAGACGATTCAGTGCGTGCAGGAAACTGAACAGATCATACAAACTGATTCGCGAACCGATTTAGACAGATCTGCCCACTTGTTTGATGAAGTCTTTGAACAGAATTGACTCAAAAGAGTGATTCATTTGTGAATTGAGCATCGCTCATGCCCAGAAAAAAGATACAGCGCGCTTGGAATAAACTACGCATTTAACAACACGTATTGCATTAAAATAAAGTAACGAGAGGAACATCGCTCAACGTAACGAAGTAAAAGTACCGTTTTTTTATTAGAAATGTACTCGAGTAAAAGTAAAAAGTACCCACATTTAAATCTACTCTTAAAAGTAAATTTTTTCCCAAAAAATACTCAAGTAAATGTAACGAAGTAAATGTACTTCGTTACTACCCACCTCTGGCTAGATGGCAGGTGCAACTAGAGAGCTAGCTAGCATGTTAGCTTAGCACACCATCAATACACGACAATTTATGAGATTAAAACCGTGTTTGTGCTCCAAACTTACTTTAAAGCGCAAGTCGAGTGTTTTAAATAATCTTCTATGAGCTTATTTGGCTTCAGAAAAGAAAATCAGACAGAAAATAAATGAGTTTATGTTATTCTGCACTATTGTAAAGTCTATATAGATTAGCATTACATTATACATATAATCTATTATTATAAAAATACCTGACATGGCTCGAAGAACACAGGTAAATCAAATATCATTGCAATCATGTTTATTGTCTTCAAAACATCTTTATCTGCATGTTACAACGATCTCTGAAAGCTAGCTGTGTTTATGTAAGTGACGTCCTGGAAGGTCACATGGTAGGGCTCTTCTTCATGTGCAGTGCATCCGTATATGGATTATTCTGTGTATCTCTGGCGCCCTCAGTCTTCTGTATGGTTTGAAAACACAGTACATCAGAGTATCCAGCGCGCATATGATTACATGGACGCATTTTGATATAAATTCAATAAATATTATTCCTGTCTATAGAAATCTGATGTAAACCTATGAGAATATATCAATATTTCTCCAAATCTGCACATTTTTGAGCCAAAAGCCCTGAGGAACGTTGTTTTGTCACGCGTTCTCATGACAACACCACCGGAGTTTTTTTATGAATGGACGCGCTGATGCTCATAATTCACATTAAAGGTATCGACTCATTTTTTCATTACATAAAACCTGACACAAATTAAGACATAACTGTCACTATAAGTTTCTCAGAATACAATAGTGGTCAAATACTGAAACGTGAGACTTATATATTTTTAATGATGTATAGTTTGTCAAGGTAATAACATTAAATCTGATAGTAACTTTGAACTATTTAAAAAAAAAAAACGCTTCAGAGCGTCCTCGCTCTGGTGAAGGCTAACAGGTTAAATGCGTAACCACTCCCCTCAAACCGTTACTCTGCTATGGGCGAGAGATGGAGAGGAGGAGCGCTAAAGTAAAACCCTGCCCTCTGTTCAATATTCCGTTTCACTCGGAAATGCGTCACAACACTTGAGAAAAGTCGTTTGCAACTTCCGGTTCACGTGGACTTTAACTATTCCAGCTGCACTCGCTATAGGCTACTTCTGCTGCTGGCGGGGACACTAAAAACAGAGCGAGCCGGTCGCGCGAATCTTGGGTCGTGCCGCCGGGAAACCTGTGTGTGCGTGCGTGAGCATACTGTCATGTGTCAGTCAAATGTCAGTGTGATAGGTTATAAAACGTCTTTCTATGTTTGTTTTTCCATCATCAACTTCTCATATTTAATTTAAATACATGTCTAAAATAGGCTATAAAAAGAAGGATTAGCCTAAAACAGGCCCGAGGCCCGGCCCGCATGTGAACTATGACGTGAAAATTGGCCTGAAGCCCGGCCCTAGGGGCGTAAGTCGGCTGAAATGCAGGGCTCTAGCCCTGAATAAGGCACACGAGACAAACTTCTGGGACCATGGTTTAAAAAGGTCTTATGTTCTACCACGGAGTGGCTTGACTTGATAATCCAGATTCAAAAGGCTTGACAGATCAACGGTAAAATCACATTTAATAAACACGAGAAATAATAACAGGAAACACCAGCATGAAATGTTAACACAAGAAAATGAACAGCGGACGACTGAGGGTTATGTGATAAGTAATTAGTTGGCATGGTAACAAACAAACTAACAAGATAACAAACCAACTAACACAAATATGTTCTTAGAAGGTTTTACTAACATTCTCATTAGGTTTTTTAAACATTGAAAACGTAAATTTTTTACATGTATTAAGAACGTTTTTATTTTCTTGGCTAATTGTAGATTTTTCTGGTTTAAATAGCTTTTTACAATTTACAAAATACACACACACACACACATATATGTATAAATAAATAAATAAATAATGAACATCAGGGGCCCTATTTTAACGATCTGAAACGCAAGTCGCCACCTTGGAATTATAAGGTTCTATCTGCATTTTGAATGGTTTTGATATTTTGAGCTTTAAAGTTTTTGCATTCCATTCGACTGTGTAGAAAGAACCTTTTTATTTTCTAAATAAAAAGTTCCAAAATGTACACAACTTAAAAAACAACATCACATAATGTAAATAAGTTGTCACAGAATAAGAATATGTGAACTCAATTTTGACAAAAATGCCATATAATAGAACCTTATAATTCCAAGGGGACGAAGTGGCAAAGTGCAAGTAACTTTGTGGGCGGGTCTTGGGCGTTGCCCGGCGCAAATCTAAAAGGGGTTGGTCTGAAGTAGCTTCATTATTCATAGGTGTGGTTTGGGCGTAACGTGAACTAAACCAATCAGAGCGTCATCCAACATTCCCTTTAAAAGCAGGTGCGCAAGTTCCATTACGGATTGCTATTATTATGGCGGATTTACCAGGCGCACGCCTGGAGCGGTTCACAGCCGAGGATACTGATGTTCTTGTAAGAGCAGTGAAAGACAGAGAAGTTATGTTGTATGGGGATGGGAGAAACCCACCCAAATCAGCGTCGGTTAAACAGGCGTGGGAGGAAATAGCCACAATTGTTTCATCAACTGGCATCCCCAGGACGTCGCACCAGTGCCGCAAGCGCTACAATGACATCAGAAGACGGGGGAAGTCCAAGCTTGCCAGCATCAATCTGGCACGCCGTGTAACGGGAGGTGGATCTGCCTCTACTCAGGACCTGACGCCAACAGAGGACATCGCTGCGTCCACCCTCACCGCTGAAAGCGTTGAAGGATTTGGGGGCTTTGAAATCGGCACCCAACCAGAAACGCAAGCAGTCCAACCCCAAGGTACACAAGTTCACATACATTAAGGTTTCTTATGAAAATATTTTAATCGTTATTTACATGAAAAAAATTTAACGCAGCCACACAATGAATAAATCCAACGTAACAGCTTCGCAGGAAGACCCTGGCGTCGCGAGCCGTGCGCACGGGCAATCTGAGGAGGGAACAGCGCAACCATCAAGGTCCAGACCCACTACATGCCATGGCAGCATCGCTAGACTGGAGGACCACCCATTCCTGCAGCTCCAGCAAACCGGATTTGAAATGCTGGAGCGGGAGCTGTCTGGGATGCGACAAAGTGTGAATGACCGTCTTGACCAGATGGCGATGTTGCTGCGGCCTCTCGGGCGCATCTCCTCAAGCCTGGAGAGGATTGCTGCAGCCATGGAGCGTGGTCCTTCAAGAGCACCACCACCTCCGGTTGTGCCTCTTCCTCCTCCTGTTGTGCCCCTTCCTCCTCCTGTTGTGCCTCTTCCTCCTTCTCCCACTCCATCTCCGTCCACCCGTTCCACCAGGCGCACATCGCGCAATGCCATTCCCGGACCCTCAGGTGTCCAATCCCGCCGTGGCGTGGCGCGCGTCGCAAAACTACCAGAGGAGGGAAAAATAAATAAAGTTTTTCTGTTTAAATATTTTTAACCTCATTTTCCATTTGTATTTTTTTTTTATCAATTACTGTTTGCTATTGATTTTTCTTTTTGACAAAATATAAAGAAATATCACAAATAAATACTTTTGAATGTTTTGGACTCGTTCTCTCTGAATCACGAGTATGGTTATATTTTTTCAATGTAGTAGGCTATAACATTAGACCGAGATAACTTTGCTTACCTCACTATAGACGATGCAGCAGCTCTTCTGCCAAATAAGCTCTCCTCTCCCGTGCTGCTGCTGGGGCATTTGGGTTAAGTGGCATCGGCACATGCAGTTCACCATCACGTCTCCTTAAGTCCTCTAATATTTCCTCATCTATGTCAACAACACAACCTTGATTTATGGAAATGATGTGTAAAACACAACACGCCACAAAGAATGCTGCGACTTTTTGAGGACTGTACTGTAAAGTGCCTCCTGATCTATCCAAACACCTGAAGCGCATTTTCAGTATGCCGAACGTTCGTTCTATTACACAGCGTGTTTGTGTGTGTTTCGATTAAACTGCATTTGACGAATTGTTGCTGGCATCAAAAATGGTGTCATGAGCCATGTCTTTAACGGATACCCGTTGTCCCCTAACAGCCACCCATCCAACGGGGGATTCCCCTCGAAGATGGCAGGAATGGCAGAGTTTGCCAGTATGAATGAGCCGTGGCTCGAGCCAGGATAATTCCCAAAGATATGGGTGATTTTACTATAAGCATCGCAAATGACTTGTACGTTGATTGAATACGTTCCCTTGCGGTTGATGTATACAAGTGTGTTTTCTGATGGGGCACGTAGCTGCACATGGGTGCAGTCTATAACACCAAGGACACCAGGGAACCCATACTTCGCACAAAATGCCTGCTTTGCTCTTTCCTGGCTGTCAGGTGTGATGTGGAATTTAGATGTATTCCCCAGCATGTCGGACTACACCTCATGTAACTGCATGTATAGCTGAACTTATGGCAGATTGTGAAATGCCTCCAATGGAGCTAAGGAGGTGCTGGAACGCACCCAGATGCATAGAAATGCAATGCCGCTGTAACCTTTACTGCAACGGGGAAGGCATAGGGACAGGGTGCATCAGTCCCCAGCTAATCTGCCAGGAGATGACAGATGTCTGTCAAAGCCTGACGGGTCAGGCGTAGCTTACGTATGCATTCCTCCTCATTGAGGGAGAGATAGGTCTGTCTGGGCCGGTATACCTTCTCCCTCCGGCGTCTAATTCTTTGTCCCAAGACATACTCCATCTCACTGTGCAACAGAAAAAAATATGAGCAAGCTCAACTTAACTGGTAAGTTGAAGACTAAGGTTTTTAATGTACTTACATTATGGTAAAGGTGATTTCACAGTCTTCCGATTTTTTTTCCCCTGGTTCTTGACGGACAAACCAATTTGTAAGATGTCCTTATATACATATATGTCTTGCCACTATTGGGCAAACAGGTCTGATCCTTAATTACTACAGCTGGCCTGAAAAATGGGTAAGCTAGATTTATGCCTATTTTTTTCACATCTTCGTGCATACTACAATGATTTCCGTCATCTCATGTGTTAATATTTTTTATTGTAACAATTTATGATTTGCATAAATAACTGTTGCATCTGTGTAGATTACATAAGCAAAGTGTATGCGTGTTGTGGACGCTATACATTATGGTCAAGCATAAGCCCTTAAAATAGCATAATGAACAACGCGCAACGCGCCACTGACTTTAGACTAGGTTTTTTTCTGGTCAGTGGCGCAATTGTTTTATGGAACAGCAAAATAGCATGAGGGAACGTTTGCGCCGGAACACGCCTCCTTTTTGCGCTGAACCGCCCCGGGGAGCGCAAGTTTATTTCTTAGTTAACCCGACATGTTTCTGTGGAGGTTCTTTTTTTTAAGAAAAGCATCTCAAGCACAATACAAGCATCAGATAGTTACACAAGAAAATGGAAGGAAAAAAAGCACAAATTAAACAAGCATAATATGCTCACAGGTTGGAGGAGAGGGCAACTTCCAATTAATTAGTATAAGTCGTCTAGCCAACAGTGTGCAAAGTGCAATATTATCCATCTCTAAAGCTGTACGTTTATTATTTTCCGGAAGAACCCCAAATAAAGCGGTCAATGGGTTGGGGTCTATTACTGTGTTGCTGGCTCCACAACACAGCGTGGGCAGGTGGGGTCTAAATCAGGAAATATCTTGCCGAGTTATACCCTAGACCAATGAATACGATGCACTACCTTAAATTGAATAATCCTATGCCTAGAGCGAACTGAAGAAGAATGTATCCTTTATAAGATGGTGTCCCAGGTTTCATCTTCTAACAAAATACTGAAGTCCTGCTCCCAGAGAGATTTGAATGACCTGCTAGATGGGGTTTGTTTGTCATTTATTATACTGTAAATCTTTGAAATGGCACCCCTTATACATTTATGCTGGACTAAAATACACTCCAAGACACCACTAGGAGGGGCAGAGGGGAACTCCGGAAAATGTTTACGAGCAAAGCTCCGAACTTGAAAATACCGGAATGAATGTGAATTGGACAAAGAAAATGTATTTTTAAGTTGGTCAAATGAAGCAAAATTATTATCTATAAATAGCTGATCAATTGTAACTAGACCCTGTGACTTCCAAATATTGAAAGCCCCATCAAAAAGAGAGGGTGGAAAGGAAGCGTCACTGGCAATGGGTGCAGCTGAAGAAAGACCCTTAAGCCCTAGAGCTCTGCGGAACTGAGTCCAAAT
Organism: Phoxinus phoxinus; assembly: GCF_949152265.1. NCBI lineage: Eukaryota > Metazoa > Chordata > Actinopteri > Cypriniformes > Leuciscidae > Phoxinus > Phoxinus phoxinus. The sequence goes on along the minus strand of NC_136877.1, from coordinate 13,095,275 downwards.
CATCAGAGAGTGTTTAACAATTGGATTCTTAATCGAGATACTTTGATGGGGAGAGATAGAAGAACAGAGCAACGATGTTAACGTGACTGGTGTAAGAAATTATAGTCTGCCCCGATCCAACTTCCATTCCAATATATACATTTATATCAGAATGTTCCTTCACTTAAAAGAGCTTAATTATCATAGAGACAATTTCATCCAATCTCAGTAATATGTAAATAAATAGTATCACAGAGGGCAACCAACGACCATTTTGATTACAGGGACTTCAAATAGCTTGTCACCGTAAAACATTTGACCGTTCTAACAGAAGAAAGATGTGATCACTTCAGATAGATTGTATCATCTAAACCTTTTGCTGTTCTGATTTCATTTACATTAAGAGTTGACCATTTGGGTTGATCATATCCTGAACAAATGGTTATCAATTGTAGAATGGGTGTGGGACACAGAGAATCTTCTCAGACAAGGGGGTGTCTCAACTTCATTAACATACAGACCACAGCTGTCACGATAAGAGCAACTTCATTTGCATTAAGAGTTGTAAACTGTACCAGGATAAAAGGTTTGAGATTTGGATGATCTGGGTTCATTCCGACACCGGTGAACCCAAGGTGCTTTTGTGTACCTTGCCACTACTTTGCTGTAATAAACTTCATTTTTGAGATCTTCGACATCCACATCAATTTGTCTTACACTGGGGAACAACAAACAGCCTCTATTTGCACCCAGAGAGGTTTACACAGTTGCAAATCATGCCGGCACCAGTACAATAAGTTTCTAAAGTTGGCTGCCCAGTAATACGTTTGAAAGTTAGGCAAAGCCAAACCTCCCACCTCTTTTGGCTTAACAAGATGCTTTAGACTTATTCGCCTTGGCTTGTTATTCCAAATAAATGATGAGATGGTCTTTTCCAGACATGAAAAAAAACGACTTAGGAATAAATATGGGCAGACATTGAAATAAATATAAAAATTTAGGAAGAATGTTCATTTTAACTGCATTTACCCTTCCTATCAGTGACAGAGGAAGGGGTTTCCATGATTATCATATGTTTTTATTACCATTTTTTACCATTTATATTTTTTTACCATTTGCCATATGTTACTTCAAATGTTTCCATTCGTTATGACGTTATGAAATGAGATTGGAGTAAAAACATGAAGCCTAATGCACAGTGCGACTGACTTAAACTCACAACGCGTGCAGAGAACATTCACTGAAGCGATCGACCCGCTCCAAACTACATTATTGTTACCATATACATCTACATCTGAGCAGATATCCACAAACACAGTATTTATCAGTAAACACGGGTCTAAACATTATATAATATTCACCATACTAGAGTAATACTAGCCTAATTTTATCATGCTGTGTTTTATTATCGAACATAAAATCATCCTCGTGTCGTACATGTATATAAAAATTTTGCATTGAAAGGTTGCCTACCAGTCTAGTTCACATTTCAACATGTTTCTGTCTAGGTAATAGCATATATCATAAATATTATAATATCAAGCTACCATAGATGAATCTGCAAATTTGAAAAATCGATTTGCATTATAGCCTGAGGTAAGACACTTTCACCAGAAAAATAAATAAACAAACAAACATGACTATCAGCCTTCAGTCATTAGGATAGTTATCCTAAAATATGATTTTGTCCGTCTAATCATGTAGCTATTACTAGTCCGACAGCATGACGGCCAAGTCAGCATCGGTCAGGCACCCCTCCTCCTCCTTTAGCTCACGCCAGCAAGCGAACGCTGGACCAATATTGATCCTCGTCCGGCCTTTGATTTTATCGCTCTCCCTTTTTCTCTTCCTAGTCTCCTCCGACAAAACTTTTGCCTACTTCGGTTTAGTTGCTGCTTCGGCCGTGACAACAACATACAGACGCTACCAGCCGGCAAACAAACGCTAGTTGGTCTCTCACGTCCGAATTTGAGGAAGTGAGGTGTGCCGTAAAACAGTCGCATATTGTAGTTCTTTTTGTGCTCGGGTTACTACCCGAACTCCGAAGTTCCGTAGTGCCAATAAAAGCGATACAGACCCCGTCAGGCTATGGCAGACGTGTCATTGAACCTTTTGTAAGTCGATGTACCATCACAAGCAGGGCCGGATTAAGAGTTCAGAGGCCCCTGGGCACAATCACTTGTTGTAGGACCCCCCCTATTGTATTTTGTTGTTTTATTAACAGGGACATTTTTAATTGTCATCATTTAGCCTACTCTCTCAAGCCGTTTCAAACCCGAATAAGTCTCCCTCTTCTGTTGAAAATAAAAGTTATTTGGAAGAATGTGGGTAACCAAACAGTTGATGTACCCCAGTGACTTCCATAATAGTTTTTTTCCTACTATGGTCAATGGGGACCAGCAACCGCCCGGTTAGCCACACTCCACAAAATATCTTCTTTTGTGTTCAGCACAAGAAAGAAATTAATACATGTATGGAACAGCATTAGAGTGAGTGAGTAAATGACATAATTTTTATTTTTGGGTAACTATCCCTTTAAGGACAAGCGGCAGCATGTTTACTATTAGGGCTACTGTCTCTTTAAGATCTGCCCGCGACGAGTCTAATATACACGCATTTGACAAGCAGATTTGTTTCTTATTTTTTTCTACTGTTCTTTCACTTTAGACATAACCAACTTTGTTTATGTAAACCTTGTGTGTATTTGACAGTATTAGAGCAATAAGACTCGAAAGATAACTTAGTCCAGTAACAGGCGCTGTTAGACAGGCTTTTAGTGCATGTGCGCGTCGGCGGGTGTAACGTTATTGCGCTCAGAAAAGCGCCCGTTAGAACAGCGCATCAGCAGCGAACGACATGTTTAACCGGCAAGGCTTTAAAGCACATGCAAATAATTAATTTTATGAACTACAGTGTCCCGTTCCTCTGCATTTCATGTGGATATACGTCGCGCTGTACAGTATGTTGAGACGGAGGCGCCAGAACTGCAAACTGATAGAATGCACGATCCTACGATATTTCTTCAAAAGCAGATCGTGGAGACATTTTAATCATAATATTTGACATAATATTTGACGGTGCCCAGGGCCCCTTAGATGTTCTGGGCCCCTGGGCAATTGCCCATTTGCCCTAATGGTTAATCCGGCCCTGATCACAAGGGTCTTGGAAATATATTATGAAGGTTAAAAAACTACATGGTGTTGTCTTACCTTAAAAATCTTCTCATCTTCAAATCGCGTTCTTCTCATTTTTCTGAGGTAAATCCCAGTGAAACGGCACTGCACAGCACAAATAAAGTCTCCCGAACTCGATGAAAAGCAGAAAGGAGTACGTTACTGGAGTCTCTGATTCTTTGTTTTGAGGTAATGAGGGCGTTTACAGTTTTGCGTTCATTACAGTTAATTAGGACCCGTTTGAGAAACTATACATGTCGTTGCTTTCATACGGATGACTTAAACAGAGAATATTTTTTATATAATTTACATCATTTAAAAAGAGAGACTCCAAGCGTTGTAAAGACATATGTTTCAAGTCTGTGTGACAAACATTCACTAAGTTACAGGTAATTTTCTGTTTCATTTCAGAATGAACTTCACATTGAGAGAGACAGCAGAACGTGCATCATGTTTTTTTATTTTATTTTACGAAAAACATAACATTTTGTTTTTATTATGAGTGTATACAAATAAAAGAAGACATTTAACTGGTTTGAATGGTGTATAACAATTATGTGTAAGATCAAAATCAGAAGAGTATTCTTTGAATACTCATAATCATTTTGAAAATGTTATGAAAACGTTATTGCTGAATGTTTTTTAAACGTTGAAAACGTCCAGTTTTTTATGTATTAACCCTCTGGGGTCTAAGGTGTTTTTGGGGTCCTTGAGATGTCCTGATATTTGTATTTTTTGCAGTTGCTTATAAACATATTAATGGCAAAGGTGTAATTACACTCTATTTAGCACGAACATGGCTATCATAATATGTGAGCAACATGTATGTACATGTTTGCATTTTTAAAAGAATATTATTTATGCATGGTTATTCAAAAAACTCAAACTTAAATTTTCTGATATAAGACCACAAACGACCAACTTCACATATTCCCACAATACTTTTGACTAATGGATGTTGTCGGCTAAAGTGTTTACTTCAAAATGATCTGAAAATCATCCGGGCTAATCGTTCACATTAAACAATAGATTGATTTAAATTTTGTAAGACACTTTTTGTTTGGAAAGGCAATATGCAGGTGGGCGTGAATGATCCAACAAGGTCATGAATAATGTCCTCATTCACACCTGAGGACACAAAGACCTGCTAATGCTGCATACTAATGAGCATTTCATAGGTGTCACTGAGCCACAAGATAGAATGCAAAGACAACACACACACACACACACACACATATATATATATATATATATATACATACACACACACATATACACACACACATACATATATATATATATATATATATATATATATATATATATATAACTACAGAATTGGTTCAGAGTTGGAAACATCTTGAAAAAAGTGTATTTTTGCAAAAAAAAAGTGTAACTGTGCTTGCAAATTGTATAATAACCAAGGTAAACATTTCTAGTAATTGTGCAGTTAATTCTCATTCGTATTTTCAGAAAGTTTTGGATGTAGGCTATCCTCTCCCCAAATTTGTCACTAATAAAACACAAAAATAATTTAAGGCTTATATTGATCATTTAAGATTTTGTTTGCACCTTGTAAATTAGGTTTTGATGTGGCAGTAAAAACTTTATAATCTATCCAAAACGAAATGTTGTCTTTCATATTTCGTCTGTAACATAGGCTATCGTCTTTTATAGGCGAATAGCCTAGGGCATAAATGTTAATTTGCAGTTTAATATGTTGCTTATACAAAGACATTTTATTTCAATGTATTCAGTCGATTTTAACTCATCTCAGTAGGCAATATAGATAGTTTGCTAAAAGCGATATTCATTCACACACAGACACGCGCGAGCTGTAGTGAACAAACGCATGCATATGTGCCGTTCATTCATTCAAACACAGAAACGCGATTCGTCTTTTGCGGTTTACAGACACCATTTCATATCGCGATTAGAACAAAGCACTTACTGATGATCTGCAGCTGGATCCGTTGGTAGGCTTCTCCAGCACGTTTGAGGTAAAATTTCCAGGATTATCACGATATTAGCCTATTATTCCTCACAGCGAGTGTGTTGTCCAGCTGTTGTGGGCGTTGACTGGTTTGCATGTGTTGCTCCAGATAATCTGTGTTTGAATAGTGCGTGCTCACCATGGGCGTGTCACATTAGCGGAGTAATGGCTGATCTCTCTCTCTTTTTATATAGATTACATAAACAGAGAATATTTATTTAGTTTTGAATTAGATAATTTAAAACTACACACTTAAATGATTATAGAGATATATAGCTCATGTCTGAGTGAATAGTATTCGCTGAGTTTTGTTTGAGTTTTGAGACGTGCTTCAGAAAAAAAGTTCACGGAGAGGCAGAAAGCACTCCCTGTATATTTTCTTTATTTTACAAAAGCACAATGTTTTATTTCGATTGTAAGTGGACACATAAAAAAGTAGACATTTAACAGCTTATTTTTTCATATTTCTTAAGTCTGTATGACCAAAACTGACAGAGTATTTTAGGTCTATTTTGCTGTCCTCAGAGGGTTAAGAACGTTGTTTTCTTGGTTAAAGTGAACATTAAAGGAACATTCCATTCAATATTTTTTTTTCTGTTGTTATGAAAAAATTATTTCTGATTTTTTGAATTTTTTTAACGTTCAAAACATAATTTTTTCTTGATTTATGTGAACGTTAACTTCACACGCTGGATTTCAAAGTAACAGTACCAAAAACTGTGTTGACATTTTTCCAGAGAATAATTTTTCTAATCCTATGGCCAAGCGCCTCTGACACGCGACCCAATCAAGTGACTTGGCGCCATAGCACGTCAGAGCGGGCCTAAATGGGCGTGGGCTAAGCCTATAAAGAGAGCCTATTTTGGCCAAAATAACAGGTTTAAATCGACTAAAGCAGTGGTTCTCAACTCCAGTCCTCGGGACCTGCTGCTCTGCACATTTTGTATGTCTCTCATATCTGACATACTCAGTTCAGTTCATGGAGAGTCTCTCCTAACGAGCTGATGATGTGATTCAGGTGTGTTTAATAAGGGAGACATACAAATTGTGCAGAGCAGTGGGCACCATTGGGCCAAGGGCTCGATTTTGCATCCTCGCCCGGATCTCTGGTCCCTACATGTGTGGGCCATAAACGGGTACCCGCTAACCTCCCACAGGGAGTGTTAGACACGATCGAGCAGGCTAGGGCCCCGTCTACTAGACGGCTCTACGCTTCCAAATGGTCTGTGTTTTCTGGTTGGTGTTCAGACCAAGGTCTGTCACCCCTTCAGTGCGGGGAAACAGAGATTCTCTCCTTCCTGCAGGAGCTATTGGATAAGGGTAGAACCCCATCCACGCTCAAAGTCTATGTGGCAGCCATATCAGCGTTCGTTAATCCAACACAAGTGAACACTGGGCAGAAACGACCTGGTGGTCCGTTTCCTTAGAGGAGCCAGGAGGTTAAATCCTCCAAGGCCTCCTTCAGTCCCCGTTTGGGACCTTTCTACGGTGTTGAGCGCTATGAAAGGGGCCCCTTTCGAGCCTATTCATTCAGTTGACATGAAGCACCTGTCTTTCAAGACCGTGTTTCTTTTGGCTCTTGCTTCAGTGAAGCGTGTGGGGGATTTGCAAGCACTCTCAGTCAGAGCGTCTTGTATGGAGTTCGGGCCCAACGACTCTGTAGTCGTGTTGAAACCGAAGCATGGGTACGTACCTAAGTCCCTCAACACACCGTTCAGGGCTCAGGTCATCTCCCTGTCGGCTCTGCCGGCCTCTGAGGACGGAAATAGCTCCCTTTGCCCGGTCAGGGCATTAAGAGATTATGTGTCCCGCTCCGCTGTTTTTCGACAGACGGAGCAGCTCTTCGTTTCATTCAGTGGGCGTTCTAAGGGGCGAGCCGCGACGAAACATAGTCTGTCTCGATGGGTAGTGGACGCCATTGCGCTGGCCTATGCATCTAGAGGTTTGGAATGCCCTCTGGGCATCAGAGCACATTCTACGAGAGGCATGGCCTCTTCGTGGGCTTGGTATAGCGGGATCTCGTTACAAGATATATGTATGGCGGCAGGCTGGGCCTCCCCGTCTACATTTATAAGGTTCTATAACCTAGAGGTTCCTGCGTTGCAGGCTAAACTGCTCTCGGTCTAGAAGACTATGTATGGTGTTCCTGCCCCGTGCTGCGGCCCAGGTCACTCCAATGTTTTAAGCATCACTCACTGACAATGTGTCCCATGAGCATGCTATGACCCCTCATATATATCTATTATTTACATATATATGTTATTATGCCCTTAGGGGCGCTATTATAAAGGGATGATGCTAATTCTAGCCGCTCTCCCTATACATTCTTGGTGTAGGCGCTTGTATGCCAGGGCGCGCGCGCCCTCGGGTGTCTGTGTCGGTCCAAGAGCACGCACGGCGTGTTACAGGGGTTCCCGTAGCGTCTTTCGACGCAGTAGGAGAGAACTCTACGTGAGAGAACGTACTCGGTTACTAACGTAACCTCGGTTCTCTCTAGGAGAGGGAACGAGTACTGCGTCTCAGGCCATGCGTGCCCACGCTGCGTCGCTTCAGTGACGAAAATCAGAATGGAAGACAGCTATGCTCGTATTTATAGGCCTAGACCACGCCCGTTTCGGCGGGAGGTGACGCAGAGGGCGCGAAGCGTCCTCATTGGTCAAGCGTCACTGGCCTCGCATAGGCTGTGCTTTTCTGGCGGAGCAGCCAATGGGCGCGCGATTTGCTCCGCCTAAGGTTGTATGCTACAGAAAAGCGTTTTACATATTTTACAAAATTAAGGATTAATTTTTAGGCTTCAATCTCGAAAAAGAAATCTTTCCCGTAGCGTCTTTCGACGCAGTACTCGTTCCCTCTCCTAGAGAGAACCGAGGTTACGTTAGTAACCGAGTACGTTTTCAACGAAAGTTGTTTGAGATTAACCGACTGTAGCAGTTCGAACGGAAGACCCTTCCCATGCTGGTACAGTAGGAAGATCCTTCCTCATTGGCACTGGCCAGGGAGCAATGTCCATCATTTACGCCAGCTTTGGAAACCACACCTGGGTTTTCCAGAGGGGGGCTACTAGAAGCACTGTGCATCCGCTCTCCTTGATCCATCTGTTGACTTGAGGGATCATAGAGACTGGCGGGAACGCACATAGAGGGCGTCTGGGCCAGGAATGAGAGTTGTTTTCCCTGTTCTTCGAAAAGAACATTGCACAAGGAGTGTTTTCCGAGGCGAAGAGGTCGACCTCTGCCTTGCCGAATACACTCCATGTATTCTCCATGTACATTCGGGGTTGAGAGACCACTCGCCTGGGGAGTGTTGTTTCTCGATACCATCTCCACACCCATATTTTGGACTCCCGGGACATGAGCAGCTCTCAGAGAGCGCAAGTTGGCATGCGACCACAGGGAGGATATTTCTGGCCATGACAGGCCACCCTGGTGATTTATATAGGACACCATTGACATGTTGTTCATGGGAACTAATACGTTGTGTCCCCTGAGGTCTGGCAGAAATACATTCAGGGCCAACCAATCTGCTCTCATTTCTAGGCAGTTGATATTTAAGCTCTTGTAAGAGACAGGCTTGCCCTCGTACAGTGCTCCCCAACCCAGGTTGGAGGCGTCTGTGAAAATTACTTTCCTCCTGGAGGCCACACCCACAATTAGCTGGCACAAGGGCTGGCACACAACGCTTTAGCCAGTGCTGAAGGAGGCGCATATGCAGTAATCCTAGCTGGAGTACTGATGATGCAGCGGCCATGAGATTGAGAAGCTTCTGAAATTTCCTGAGGGGCACACGCGCACCAACCCTGAAGAAGATTCTATCGACCCTTTTGCTAGCAGATTTTGCAGTTCGGTGCAAAGCACGTGAGCCATATTGATTCTCACCGAGGCCTAGACGACTGCCTGAAAACACGGGGGTCTGCGAGCGAATTGGAGCGAGTAGCCTCGCTTTATAATGTTCAAAACCCAGTTCGACACTTCGGGGATGGCTTGGCAGGCCTGGGCCCTTATGACTAGGGATTGAATATACATTGGTGCTTGGCCCCCTAGCATAGTGTGTTGTGTTACTGTGTTGTGTTTTGTGCTATGTTTTGTGCACATTTTCTCTTTGGGGCTGTGACAGGCCCGACAGAGATAGAGTGACAACTGAGGGAGGGCAGCCTAGTGAAGGGTTACCCGGGTGTTGTTTGTTTGAAATATACTAATTTTGTGCTTCATTTGGGTCACTGTGAAAATAGGGTTTGTTTGTAGGGGCGTGCGCAACGGGCTCCTTGACTACAGTGTGAAAATCTCCAGCCACCTGAGCTGAACAGGGAGCTGTGAAATCTAGATGAGCTCTTTTCAAGTGCCGTCCGGCTAGAGCGAGACTCAGACCCTTTCGCTTTCCTCTTGTAGCTAGGAGGGCTTCGGCAGCTCAGGGTCCAAACCGATGCGGGGTCGGTGGCCCTGGGTAGAGCTTAGCTGATCTCGAGCGATGACAGGTATCAGCCGCAGGGCGGGGCTGAGAGACCGAGGTGCTGGTTTCGCTGGCAGAGGAGGCGGCATGCTCTTGTGGCGGCTCGAGGAAGAGCTGTAGCGCTTAGGCAGGAAGTGTTTCATAGCTTGTGAAGACTTCTGTGCCTCTGTGAATCTCTTAGAAAACCGTTTCACAGCCGGGCCGAAGAGACCGGTGCTGGAGATAGGTGAGTCGAGGAAAGCCATCTTATTCACCTCCTTGTTGTCCGTGAGGTTCAGCCAGAGGTGGCGCTCGAGCACGACGAGGTTAGCCATACATCTGCCGATCGCTTGTTGCCGTTTGTAGACTTTGTAGCGCGCAGCGCTAGGTCTGTGGCGCTGCACAGGTCACGGAACGCCTCAGGGTTCGGGCCAGACTCGTCCATTGTCTGGAGAAGCTTGGCCTGAAACACCTGTAACCGAAACACCAGCCTGGCCGAAAGCAGAGAAGACGAGTCCAGCGAGGGCTGAAGTGTTTCGGCAGGGCTTTGAGGGGTGTACCGCTCTAGATCTCCAGCCAGCAGCAGTGGGCGGGCATAGATGTGCGGCAACTGTTTCCTCGAGCGGTGGTAGCTTCTTATAACCCTTTTCGCTGCGCCATCAACAGAGGAGAGCGTAGCGGAAGTGGAAGTGCTCATGCGTGCTGAGTATGGTGCGCACCATGAGTTCATCGTGGACCTCAGGGAAGAAAGGCGCTGGCTTGTGACGAGGGGCCTGCTGGCGGTCTGGCAAAAACCATCCATCCAGCCGGCTCCTCAGGCGAGGCCCATTCGAGATCGAGGCCTGAAACGGCCGCAGTGAGGATGCACAGCCTCTCGGCGTCCGTATTAGTTCAACCAGAAAGACTCGGGAGAATAAATACTGGGACAATTAACATTTATTAAGAGCTCAGCAAGCAATCAAGTTCTTTGGCGTAGGCCCCGTCCTTAGCTTGCAATCCTTGGGTTTGGACTCTGCATATCCTGCCTGAAGACGAAGGCAGGGGCGCAGCCGACCCCCTGCGAAGTAAAGGAAGGGGCCATCTGGTTCAGGTGGTGGTCGGGTGGATGGAGGAGAAAGACATCTTGGTGTTATGTGGAGGATGGAAGGAAGGACCCGTCTTGGTGGTGTTGGGGAGGATGAAGGGAAGGTCCCATCTTGGAGGTGGAGGTGAATGGAGCGACAGCATCTGTGAACTTAGACGTGTGTAAGTACCAACCTTTTATACCAAAAGTATTAGGATATGATTGGATAGATGAGAAGGTAATAAGTTACGTAACAATTGAGTCTTCCCGGCAGAACTAACGCTAGAGCTTCATTTCTAGTAGGGGCTCTCTTTATATACTTAGGCGCATTTAGGCGCACTCTGACGTGCTATGGCGCCAAGTCACTTGATTGGGTCGCGCATCAGAGGCATTAGGCCATAGGATGTGCAGTTTTCCGCAGCACAGTCAATCGGCGAGCTAGACTCTCTGCTGTGTTCATTGTGCAGCTGCACTGTGTTTTATTTATTAGCTTCAATATGTCTCGAGGAAAGGAGTTTTCCCACTGTGTATTAGCTACGCAATACGAAGTGACCGTTCTCGAAAGGGAAACTGGATGTTTTGAACGTTTTCATAACATTTCCAAAATGATAGAATTGAATGTTCCTCTAACGTTCACATAAACCAAGAATAAAACGTTCCTAATACTTTAAAAAAAATGAAAATATAAAAAATAACGGTTTCATTACGTTTAACAATTTTTAGAATCCTCTAGCGTTCACATATACCAGGAAAAAAAGTTCTTAAAAAATGGATGTTTTGAACGTTCAGAAAACATTTAGAAATAAAGTTTTCATAACATTTCCAAAATGAAAGAATTTAATTTTAAATTTTAATTTAGAATTGAATGTTCCTCTAACGTTCACATAAACCAAGAATAAAACGTTCCTAATACTTAAAAAAATGAATATATAAAAAAATAACGGTTCAGATAACATTTATAAATAACGTTTTCATAACATTTCCAAAATGAAAGAATTTAATTTTCCTCTAACTTAACATTAACAAAGAAAAATACTTTCATAATCCTTGAAAAAATAATCCAACGTTTTGAACGTTCAGAATACTGGGAATGTTGTTCTCAGAACGTTTTCTCTCAACGTTATGAGAACACTAGTCAAGTACAAATAACATCACAAGGACACTTCATGAACGTTGTTATCAAACGTTTTTTTCACTCAACATTATGAGAACATTAGTCAAGTACCAAAAAAAACATCACAAGGACATTCCATGAATATTGTTAAAAGCGTTTTCACTCAACATTATGAGAAGATCAGTCAAGTACAATCAACATTATGAGAAGATCAGTCAAGTACAAATGAAGAGTTCGGTTGCAAAACGCGATAAACGCCATTTTTTGACATTTGGATTTTATTATTGGAAATCACTGTTCAGATGTACCTTAATATATGTGTGAATTGCTGCCATTAATAAGATTTAAAAATTTACATTTTAAAGGACAAGTTCGGTATTTTACACTTAAAGCCCTGTTTACAGACCGTATCTGATGAAATAGAACGGTTAAGATTAAAATTTGGACACATGCTCCTGTCCCGAGAATTTTAGGTTTATTTAGCTTTTGTGGACCTATTTTGCCAAACGCGTCACACCCAGATTCTTCCGTTGAGAGCTTGAATAATAGACACCAGTTGGTGGCGATAATGCACCTTTGCCAATTGCAAGCAAACCGCTGGCATTTCATTGAATACACAGAAGAAGCAGAAGAAGAAGCGGCGGAGGAATATCGTACCTCACACAGCACATTCAATACAAGTCAATGGAGGTGGACAAACACTACGATAAAACCTGTTGGAAAGCATCTTTTTCAGCGATTTTTTTTGGGATCATATCAGTGAACACCCCTGACCACTCGGTGAGTTTCACGTCTTTGTAAACGAAAGTTTAATGTGTTTTAGGAAGGAATCTGCCAGTGCACATAGACAACCATTGTGGGGGTGGTGGGGGGGGGGGGAAGCTAAATAAACCTAAAATTCTCGGGACAGGAGCATGTGTCCAAAGTTTAATCTTAAAGGGTTAGATCAGGATTTTAGACATGAATCTCTATAGCTTCCCCATAAGCAGTGTTGTGCATTGACCATGACTTACCCCCGACAGCGTCCTGTGAGCCGAGCTCCGGTCCAGTTTTGGTCAAGATGAAATTAGTCCGGCAAGTTTGCTGGGGTCACGGCAATAAAGCTTTTTTCTTCTCAAATCAATATGTGTTCAAAAGAGTGATATATTTAAAGCACAAAACCGCTGTCTATGGAGAGGTCAGACGTAATGGCTTAGCACTATTTTCTTCCCCGTCATATCACTGCGCGCTGCCGCTACCCTACAGCCAGCTGCGAGCCGCGCACGTGTAACTTTGTTTACAACTCGTAAAGAGAAGGATAAAATGTCAGACTACAGCAGCGACGATGACAACATTGACTTCGACACACAGCCAAAAGGTTATCTTTACGAACCTGAATACACAGATGACGAGTTACGCCAGATGGAGTTAGAAAGGACAGAAAGAGAGAGGATGGACAGAGAAGTCGAACAAGTTGAAGCTGGAGCCACAGCTGCTGCAGTGAGACATCGAGTGGCCGACAAATGGTGGTGTACTTGTTTTAAGTGTGAACCAATGCAGACAGAAGTGGAGTCCTACTGCTGCCACGAATGGGATCTCATCATGCCACAGATCCAAGACCTTTCTATTGATGAGGACGCCAGCGTACCAGCTTCGGTCTGCATCACAAATCACAAGGACTTTCCTGCAATCCTGAATGCTGGTGTCTTGCAGACCTTTTTCCACATTCCGAAAATTAACTGGAAGAAGCGTCCCAGGCCAGCAGGACCCAACGGTCAGTTGTCCTCAGAGTAAGTACTTTTTTATAGTATTTTACAGTCTTATAATGTACAAATTTCAAATGACTAATTAGGGCTTACTGTATGCATTAGTATGAGTGCAGGTAATAGGCAACTACTTATTTTGTACAATCCCAAAGTGTACTAATATATATATATATATATATATATATAATATATATATATATATATATATATATATATATATATATACATACACACATACATACAGTATATATGCATCTGCCATTGACATTTATGTTGATCATAAATGTTGATGCTATGTCCTTACAAAAAGCTCTGTCATTGTTATATCAAGTATGTTTATGTTGTGTTTACTATTTCAGACAATACAGGCTGGTTGCCTATCGCATCGTGATGGAATGGGCCATGAAAGGAGAGAAGCTCGGCCCAGGCAACAGGAAAGTTCTTCCCTCCTGTGTAGTGGATCTAATCAGAAAAACATACCCATCACCAAATGGACAATATGCAGGGTTCAAAGAATCAGAGGACGCACTGCAATTGTTTTAGACGTGCAATACACAAAAATACTATCAGCAACATTTTGTTACATTTACCTTTATATGGAAAATAATTATAAAAAATAATTTGTTTACAAAATAAATAATTCTGTACTGCTCAATAAAACTATGTTCACTAAGAGATAGATGTGATATTTATTATAACTCTTACTGTTATACAAAGGTTGAAGGTAAGGTTATGTTAGCTTATAAAGCACATTTATTACAACATAAGTTTACCAAAAGATGCTATACAGTACTTCAAAATTATTATTAATAAATACAAAAATGAAAGTGTAATGGAGTAAAATATATACAAGAAGCAATATGGCCTGGTAAGAGACTGGCCAAGGCTTCTTCAGTCTCAGACATCCTCCGTATTTTTTTGGAGAAAACGTGATGCATGTTGGGCAACCAAGTCGTCCTTGTTTGGCTTTGGAGTAGGAGCAATGTTGGTTGGTATGCTGACTGGAGGATGGATGTGGAACGCTGGATCTCCAAGCCTGACACTCTTGTCAATTCGCCGTTGAATGACTTGTTGCACCAATTCTTTCCGGAAATCCTGAGATGTTGACTCATACAGCTTCCTTACAACCCACTGCTTTGATTGCTTGGAGTAAATAACATTGTACTTTTCTTTTCCTGTGAATGAGGAGAGGGAGGGGACACAAGAATCATGAGGATAGTACATCACGGTACATGCTATGAAATTGAATAAACTGAATTGTTTGGCCTGTGACTTGAGGAATGATGAGACAAATAAAAAGCTGGAATTTTAAAATACAAAGAAAACATAGTAAGATGGAAGATATCCATCTCAAAATGTCAATTCTCAGTAAAAACAGCTCTACATATTTTCTGTTTTCCTAATATTGGTTTTATCACTTGAAGTGTTATCACTTGGTGGTTGGACAGGGAGAGTATAATATATACTAGTATTGTTTTCTCTGAATGCTCAAAACTCCCAAATTTGTACAATTACTGATTTATCCAGTGAATGTATGGCATGACAAATAGTATATGTCTGTGTCCTTCATACTTACCAGACTGAGTACGGTCCTGCTGGCGGTCAACATTGAGGTTGTGGTCAATGACACTCAGTTGAAGCCTTGCCTGCATACTGACATATGTGAAGTGGCGCCTCTTCTCTGCGTACTTCAGCATAGAGCTGTGGAACACTTCAAGGTTCCCTGAAGTAAAAAAACAAGGATTTACACATTTTCAACGTTACATGTCTTCAAAACATCCTACAATTATTAGTATGATCGCCATTTCATTTTTTATATTTTTTGGTAAAACATAGTTTTACTTTCATAGCTGTAAGATGTTGATTTCTCAAAGGACAAGTGAACAATTCAATAACTTGTGTTGCCCTTAGAAGTGTTTATGGCTATTAGTTTTAATTATGCAAACTTACCGGTATGCTTGAATAAAGTCAACTGACTGAAGACCCTCAAGAGATGTTTATCTAGTATGACAGCCTTGAGAGCATTCCAGGCAGCAGACCCCTTCTTCAACCATTTCTTTCTTATTTGTTGGTCATTGCTGAGGTCGTCATGGTAACACCTGTACTCCTGCCCATTTTCTTCCCATCGGTGAACACCACACACATGATACAGGATAGAGGTCCACCGGCGTCTCAACTCCTTTTTGAGGACATTTAGAAACCGCTTAGCAAATTTCACAAATTAAATCTTTGCCACAAAGTATGCTCATTGTGTAACAAAAATCATTTACATAATCATCAATAAATAAGGACCAGACCCATTGCAAGAAATTACAATACCCGTAGAACAAACGCGGACTAAACCTGGTCTCAACCAGGACTGAACCTGGACTAAACCAGTACTAAACCAGGACTAAACCTGGTCTGAATCTATTTTATGTGGTAGTGCATTTTATTCATCACCGAAGAACCATGGATATGACCACGGTTCAAAGCCTCAAAGTGTTTGGTTCAAACGTTTCCCTTTTTCTTGAGGCTTCATTTTGCCCATCACTAGTTATGTATAACCAAACAATTCCAAGAGCTTCACCTTCTCATCACCACCACAAGAACTGCATGACCACCAGAAGTGATTGCCCAGAGACTTGATCCAAGGCTGCAGATCCTGGTTTTCCTTATTCCTTGCTGCTGCAGTAGCTTTCTTCTTTACACCTATAATGCACAAAGATAAAAATGAAAAATCATAACGTGAACCATAATTTTGCTAAATATCAGAACATGAAAGTAAACTCCGAATTATACAACAACTTCACTGCTTTCATTTTCCATATGCAAAAGCTCAACCATGATGATTACTATAATAAAACACAGTATATAGTAAGCAATGCCACCTTTAGCAACATGCCATGGGTCAAACTGATGTCTGAGCTCCGGATAAGACTCCCTCATGATCTTCCGTATTGATGGAGCCCGGTCAGTCGTAACAACATCTACACTAACTCCAGAGTCCAGCAGACGATCCAGACCCCTCCGGAAACCAACAGACTCCATTGCTGGTGAACTCGTAGTCTCAGATACCTAAATTGTTCATTGAAGAAAAGAAGTGCGGGGAGGCTTATAAAAGTAGAACATAGGGATCAGGGACACTCAGTAAAAGGACAATACTGGATATATTTTACCTGAATTAGGTCTGACATAATTATCTTCTTTGTTGCATCATCCATGAAGCTGTAACAGGTGTACTTGGCACTGTAGCCTGGGGAGTCAGATCTGCAGATGACAAGTAAGGAAGTTACTTGTGGGCTGAAGGCAATCGTGATTTGACTGAATTATAATATAAGACATAATATTGTAACAGTAATGAGCACATATACTGTATGATATTTAACGGAAATATTTACCTTGCATCACCACAAATATCTGTGTGTCCACCATGAGACGCTGCTTCCTGGAGTTCGGCGATATTTTTTTCTTGCATGTCAGTGTAGGCTTTGTGAATTACAGGTATCATATAAGTGGACTGTAGTGAGTAGTACGATGTCTTCTTTGGAAGCTGTAAATTCAGAAGATCGGCCCACTCTGCAATTTCATTTTGTGTTGTTCCAGTGAAAATAATGGCTGCTGAGGACACTAGGTTATTCTCAGGGATTCCACGGACATCTGGACATGACTGCCACACTCCTGTATGGTGATTGAGACAAGTCCATTCTATTTTGATCTTTGATCCACAGCTGGTGATTTTCTTGTCAGTAATGGATACACCACATGTGTGACAAGTTGAAAACAGTCCCATAAGGGCCGACTCGTTCACAATCCACTTCCTCTCAGACCAATCACCTCTCCTTTCTGCTCCCACAATACTCACGTCTGAGGAAGATGATCTTGTGGATGTACATTCACTAAGAAATGTGCAGTCATCCCCTACACAAGGTGCCTCTATGGAACTCATGCTTGTCTCCAGTGTCTCAGATGCAACTGTTGAGCTCGGGTTCCTTGACTAAATGAGGAAAAAGAAAAACAGTGAAGTGTTAGTCAAAGTAAAGTGGCTGACTGACAGCATTTATAAGGACCTCATTTAGGATATGCAATAAGGCTCATCTTCAAGATTTAACTTTATGTAATTGTTCGATTTTTTTAAGTGTATGTAAAATAAAATTATATTTTTTTGCTAACCTTTGACTGTTCACAGGTGGGAGGTAGGGCCAAGTATGTACCAGATATTGATGGCTTTGTTTTTGGAACGGTTTCTGGTGGGCTGGTGAGAACCATCTTCAAGTGTTCATGGTCAAATCTGCACTTCAGAGGGGTTGACTGAGGGAGTCCAGAGAATGCGTGGTCCACTTCGTCAGGGATTGAATCAGTACTGCACCCAGACTGGGCTGCTGCAGCCATCACAACAGGAGTGCATGCCTTTGAAAATATATATTTTTTTTTATTGTAAATATCAATAATTTCAATCATGTTTTACAAGCCCAGTAAAAGTTACAGTATATCAACATTTTACTATCTACAAATAGTAACAGTAACAAAAAGTTTTCTTTAAAATTATTTCACTAAAACTACAACGTTTAAAGGGTAAAAAAAAACTGCATCCACTTTGCAGTCTTTCTAACAAGAATATTCTCCCATAAAGCATACGTTTCTTGATCTTCATGTACGTTTTATGGACTAATTTCAAACTTACACTGAGCACCCTGCATACAGCTGACTTTATTGACTGTAATCCTGGATTGCAAAGACAACATTATGGACATGGTCGACGTAATTGCTGATGATAGTAATAATATTCTACATAATGTTAGTAATAATATTGTACATAATGTTCTGTTTTATAGAGGCGTAACTGGAAATACCACATTGAGCTATTTGCTGCACACAACGTTACTTGTTGTTCGTGTATAGCCTGTTTTCTTGATAACATCGAGGCAAAACTTTATTACCCTTCGGTCTATTGAAAATAATCGGGCCAAGCAGGCTTGACGCCGTTGTCCTGTGTACTTACCCAGGGTGCTGGGACAGCAGTACTCTTCAAAACATGTTGCTTCCTCTGTCCTGGGACGGAAGAAACATAGTCGTCGTCGCTGAAGTGTGCACTGCAAACGCGAAGCTTCTTTATCTTCGCCAGTTTGGTGTTCACATTGAAGCCCAGAGCAATGAGCCAAAGTCGCCTCAGAGCAACATCTGCCACAGGAAATCTTTGAAATGTGTGAGGAGAAAGCGCCATATCTTTGTTTTTACAGTCCGGATAGTCACAAGTCCGCACCATTTTGTACAAAGCTTGTACAAACTGATCGCTCTTGGTGAGTAGCTATGTTAGCTCGTTCGTGTAGCTGTTCTGAGCACGTAAACACTGCTGTAAACACTGCCGAACAACTGAAAAAGTGGTGTGCGCCTGCGCAGCTCGCAGCTGGCTGTAGGGTAGCGGCAGCGCGCAGTGATATGACGGGGAAGAAAATAGTGCTAAGCCATTACGAGGTCTGACCTCTCCATAGACAGCGGTTTTGTGCTTTAAATATATCACTCTTTTGAACACATATTGATTTGAGAAGAAAAAAGCTTTATTGCCGTGACCCCAGCAAACTTGCCGGACTAATTTCATCTTGACCAAAACTGGACCGGAGCTCGGCTCACAGGACGCTGTCGGGGGTAAGTCATGGTCAATGCACCACACTGCTTATGGGGAAGCTATAGAGATTCATGTCTAAAATCCTGATCTAACCCTTTAACCGTTCTATTTCATCAGATACGATCTGTAAACAGGGCTTTAAGTGTAAAATACCGAACTTGTCCTTTAAGCCTACTACAAAATGTATTTTTTCACAAAACGCGATATCCGCCAGCCCAGTTTCTTTACAAAGTGCGATATAACGGTTAGGCTATAGAACGTTCAGGATGCTGCGCGAGCTCAGGATGTCACGCGAGGAGAGAGTAACCGCCGGTAAAGTTCTCCGAGTTTGCTCAGTGATTTAAGATAATATCAAAACAAAAAAACATATATTTTAAAAGAGGATTCAATAGGCTAACTAAAAAACGTTTACCATTTAATTGTTTATACCTACTGCATGCGAGCTGTCAGTCACGTAGGCTACGTCACTGATCAACAGCTGTATGTCAGTCAGAGAATCAAAGCTTCACGTTAGCTTTCTAGCTTTTTCAGTCAAGCTAACGTTATGAATTTCGATGACGGATTGGAGCCGGTCATTCCAGCTGCTGTTGGGAGAAATAGGAAGGCATCTAAAGAGAATCATCAAAGGGAGAAGACCAAACGGGCAAGGCATTCAGGGGAGGGAATTCATCCAAAGATTAATTGTGGTCATCGTGCGACTGCGAGTAATGTTGATCTGTGTCATGCCGACAAACTGTCAGATGAAGATGTAGCCTTCAACTTCACAAAAATGTATAAAAACGCTACAAAAGTGGACCAGGATAAAATACTCCTGCGTCTGTCAACAATAAACAAATGCAGCAGGGAACGAGTCTCCGCTGATGTCAAGAAGAAAGCCAGGGAGGTTACAGTGAAATACTGCCTTTTGTCCTGCGCACCTCCCCATCACAAGATACCTGTCTGCAAGGCTACATTTCTAAGTGTCCTTGGTAAGTTTATTTTTTAAATAATTTCTTACATGTAGCTGAGTAGCCTATCTGAAGATTTATTTATGCGGTTTCACCTATTATTTATAGCCTAAAACCTCACGTTAATTCTTGTTGTTGTTGATTTATTATAAGGGATCATAGAGGGCACAGGTTGTTATGGAGAAAAATAAACGGTTTTGTTTTTTCACAACAGCCAATAAACTCTATAAGCTATTATTATTATTATTACTACAGTGAAATAATTAATTAAATATGACGAGGCGAGGCTAGCTTGTGTCGCGGACTCGGTGCAACAGAGACAAGAACTGTGACACCGCGGCTTACATCATAACATCATACAGGTTTGGTTTTCAGCAGCGGTGTGGAAACTCTTCCACTCTTTCTGTAATAAGTTACAAGTCGTTTATCACTAACTTAATCTTACTTATCTAAATTGTAACTAATCACAAATAGTCCGAAGCTGTTTAAGGATGGTTGAAACGATAAACATCCTGCAGTTTGTTTGCTCTGACAGCTCAGCTAGCCAGGCAGCGCAACGGTGCTTTTTTTAATGCCCACTGTCCCTATGTGAAGCACAAGCACACAGACGTCCATACGTTATTATCCGACCTTTTCATTCAGGGACTGCCCTGGATTACTGGCACACGCCATGGTCACATTATGTTTATTATAGCATTATGTTTTTGAATATTATTGCAGGGGTGGAACCAGAAATGTTGATGAGAAGATGGAGAACAGGCAGGCAGTAATTCAGCATGTGTCCTCATTCATGTGCAAGGCCAGCCACTACGCTCGTCGTGGTGCACCAAGACGGAAGTTCCTCCCAAGTGACATGTCAGTAACCAAAATGCACCAGCTGTTCCAGGAGCAGAACCACAGGGACATCAGCTACTCCCTGTATTACAATGTTTTCTGCACCTCATTCAACTTGGGATTTGGGCATCCAGCAAAGGACTGCTGTGCCACCTGTATGAGCTCAAGACTCCGGATGAAAGATCCTCACGTTACTGAGGAAGAGAGGAAGGCAGAGATCGTGTCTGTCATGCTCCACCGACGCAGAGCCCGGGTGTTCTACACATTGCTAAATGCAGTGGAGGACACAGTTACTGTCTGCTTTGACATGATGCAGAACCTCTCTCTGCCCAAGTCTCCCATTGGCCAGACCTACTACTCTAGGCAGCTTTACATGTATGTGTTTGGTGTTGTGGTCCACCATGGAGTCAAGTCAAGTCATCTTTATTTATATAGCGCTTTTTACAATACAGATTGTATCAAAGCAGCTTCACAGTGATAACATGAAAATACAAAAAAATAATTTCATCATCGTCCACCTTTAAGGCAGATCTATAATATTGTTGAATATTAAATGTCCCCAACTAAGCAAGCCAGAAGGTAAGGCAACAGCGGCAAGGAACCAAAACTCCATCAGGTGACAGAAGGGAGAAAAAAACCTTGGGAGAACCCAGGCTCAGTCGGGGGCCAGTTCAGCGGCGTCGTCGTCGTGTCCTGGCGCTGGTCCTTCATCAGATCTGGATACGGCCTGGTTCCGGTGGACAGCAGTAAACCTCGGGATAGACAGAGAGACTAATATTAGCGTAGACGCCATCCTTCTTATGATGTACCAAGTACATCAGGATTACGGGAAGTGTTCCCGGTCCCGGCTGTTCTAAACTATGCAGCCTAATTATAAGTCTATAATGTGTTATGTGTATGCTAGGCCGAAGAGATGTGTTTTTAGTCTAGATTTGAACTGACAGAGTGTGTCTGCTTCCCGGACAATGGTAGGAAGACTGTTCCAAAGTTTTGGTGCTAAGTAGGAAAAGGATCTACCGCCAGCAGTCGATTTTGATATTCTAGGTATTATTAACTGGCCGGAATTTTGAGATCGCAGTAGACGTGAAGGACTATAATGCGTTAAGAGCTCGCTCAAGTACTGCGGAGCTAAACCATTTAGTGCTTTGTAAGTGATCAGCAATATTTTAAAATTTATACGATGTTTAATAGGCAGCCAATGCAGTGTTGACAGAACAGGGCTAATATGGTCATACTTCCTGGTTCTAGTAAGAACTCGAGCTGCTGCGTTTTGAACTAGCTGTAGTTTGTTTATTAAGTGTGCAGGGCAACCACCCAGTAGAGCATTACAATAATCTAGCCTTGAGGTCATAAACGCATGAACTAATTGTTCTGCATTATTCATTGAGAGCATATGACGTAATTTAGATATATTTTTAAGATGGAAGAAAGCGGTTTTACAGATACTAGACACATGACTTTCAAATGAAAGATTGGTATCAAAGAGCACACCCAGGTTCCTAACCGACGACGAAGACTTAACAGAGCAGCCATCAAGTGTTAGACAGTACTCTAGGTTATTACGTGTGGAAGTTTTTTGTCCAATAATTAGAATCTCAGTTTTTTCTGAATTTAGTAGTAGGAAATTACTAGTCATCCAATTTTTTATATCAACTATGCATTCCGTTAATTTTGTGAATTGGTAGGTTTCGTTAGGTTTTGAAGAAATATAGAGCTGAGTATCGTCGGCATAACAGTGAAAGCTAATTCCATGTTTCCTAATGATATCTCCTAATGGTAGCATATACAGAGTGAACAGCAGCGGTCCTAGTACTGAGCCTTGTGGTACGCCATACTGAACTTGTGATTGATAAGACATCTCTTCATTTACTGCTACAAACTGATAACGGTCAGATAAGTATGATTTAAACCATGCTAGTGCAATTCCACTAATGCCAACATAATGTTCGAGTCTATTTAAAAGGATGTTGTGGTCAGTGGTGTCAAATGCAGCACTAAGATCCAGTAATACTAATAGAGAGATACAACCACGATCGGATGATAAGAGCAAATCATTTGTGACTCTAACGAGAGCTGTCTCGGTACTATGGTACGGTCTAAATCCGGACTGAAAATCCTCGCAGATATCATTTCTTTCAAGAAAGGAACACAGTTGTGAGGATACTGCTTTTTCTAATATCTTTGACAGAAATGGCAGATTAGAGATCGGCCTGTAATTGACTAGTTTTGTAGGATCAAGTTGCTGTTTTTTAACAAGCGGTTTAATCATAGCTAGCTTAAAGGTTTTTGGTACGTATCCTAGAGACAAAGATGAATTAATGATATTAAGAAGAGGATCTATGACATCTGGAAGCATCTCTTTCAGCACCTTAGTCGGTATAGGGTCTAACATGCACGTTGTCGATTTGACGAGTTTGCAAAATTCTTCCTCTCCTATAGCAATGAATGAATCAAATTTTCCCTCAGGGAGATTACAATGCACTTCCTGATGCGATACTGTATTAGACGGTTGCATAGTTATAATTTTGTCCCTGATATTATCGATCTTATAAGTGAAGAAGTTCATAAAGTCATTACTGCTGTGTTTCTTGGAAACTTCTGGGCTTGAAGCTTTCTTTTTCGTTAGTTTAGCCACTGTTTCAAATAAATACCTAGGATTATGTTTATTTTCTTCTAATAGGGTTGAAAAATAAGCAGATCTAGCAGCTTTTAAAGCCTCTCTGTAAGCAATCGAGCTCTCCTTCCATGAAATCCGAAACACCTCTAGTTTTGTTTTCTTCCAGTGGAGAGAGGAGTCTGCAGGCACTGAGTGACCGTCATCTCTACGTGTGGCTTGAACATCAAAATAGAAAAGACAGCAACATGACCGCCTCTGCCCTGGACCACTGCCTGTGAACCAGTCTAGCCGAAGATGTCCAACAGGCTGGCCATTTGAGGCTCTTCAGCGATTCCTGCTATGGACAGAACAAGAACAGTACAATGGTGGGAATGCTGTCCAGCCTACGAAGCACTATCTTTAAAGATGTGAAAATGGAGTGCTTCTTTCCTGTCCGTTAGGGTTGCCACCCGTCCCTTAAAATACGGAATCGTCCCGTATTTGAGAATAAAATAGCGCGTCCCGTTTTGAATCAATACGGGACGGGGTTTGTCCCGTATTTTCGGAGTTGTCTTCAATGCAGCATCTCATGCAAATCATCCCACCGGCATTCTGTGAAGACTCGTCCTATTCTGCCCCTGATTGGGTAATACTCGCTGCCATCATTGGATTGATTGGTTTGTTTCAGGTTCACGGCCAATCAGAGTCAGAGGAGGGCGGGTCTCTTGACAGAGAGTCGATTTGAAAGAATGGCGGAGGCTGCTCCAGATACCCCCCCGCGTCCAGCGCTGAAACAAAAGCGGATGCAAAAGTACCGACGAGAGTGGGAAGAATCAAATACTTGGCTGGAAAGTGTCAGCGGAAATGAGTATCAAGCCAACTGCACAATTTGTCGGAGAGTGTTCTCTGTTGCGCACGGTGGCTTGTCAGATGTGCGACAGCATGCCTCGGGAGAGCAACATTCCCGCAATGCTAGAGGTCACAGAAATCAAAGCACCGTCTCACAGTTCTTCATACCTCAATCATCTCCTGAGGCAGATAGTGTAATGACAGTTTTTTAATCACCCTAATCATTTTCTGATTGATTACATTAGATTTCATAAGCTGTCTATTTGTTAAGAAATCATGTTAAAAATGTAAATTAATCATGTTATGGTATGATTTGTTTGTAACACTTTACAATAAGGTTCATTTATTAAACATTAGTTAATGTATTAACTAACATGAACTAGCAATGAGTAGCTAATACATGTGTTACAGTATTTATTAATCTTTGTTAATAAAGCTGTTAATTGTTTGTTCATGTTAGTTCACAGTACATTAACTAATATTAACAAGATTTTAATAAAGTATTAGTAAATGTGGAAATGAACATTAACAAAGATGAACAAATGCTGTATAAATGCAGTTCATTATTAGTTCATGTTAATTAATGTAGTTAACTAATGAACCTTATTGTAAAGTGTTACCGATTTGTTTATTGCGGTTAAGGTGTACAGTCAGACATATAAGCATTATTTTAATAAGAGATAAGAAAGAGATATTTAATAATTAAAAATATAGTGCCTATGTGAAGCAAATAAACAACTTAACTAATTTAAATTATTGCATCCTTAAATAGGCTACTGTATTAATTAACAATAAAATAATTAACTTACCAATAATAAACAATTTTTTTGTGTGTTTTACATGAATTTAGAAATGTTTGTAGATCGGTTATTTATTATGTGGTTTCACTGTTTGGATGGTGTTACTGTCTGCAAACAATGACAAATATTTTATCCAAAATCTGTGTTCACGCCACCTTATACAAGTTCATTAGCAATTTCTCATCCTACTCCTCTCTAGGTTACAGCAGCGGAGTTAACGCAGGTGTACCACACGGTTAAACACAACCTAAGCTATAACAGTCCTGACTGTGGACACAAGCTTAACCAAAAGATTCTGCATGACTCCAAAATCATAAAGAAAATGTCCATCGGGAGAACTAAGGCAGAAGCAATGGTCAAAGATGTCCTTGCTCCAAAGGCAGTGGCTGATGTTGTTGACGTCTTAACATCAGGTAAACCCCTCCCGTTCTCCATACAGACGGATGCATCAAATAAAGGGAACAGGAAGATGTTTCCCCTTGCTGTACAGTATTTCAGGCCAGAAACTGGAATCTGCAACAAAATGCTTGATTTTGGAGAGAATGCAGATGAGTCAGCTGCTGGTATTATGGATTACATAGAACATTCCCTTGATAAATTTGGCTTATCGTTAGATCAAGTTACAGCATATAGTGCAGACAATACTAATGTAAATTATGGAATCCACAACTCTGTCTTCACCAACCTAAAGAAAAAGAAAAAAGATCTGCGGCAAGGAAACTGCCATGCCCATATTGTGCACAACACAGTGAAGCATGCTCTTGACCAGCTCACTGTAGATGTGGAAAATGTTGTGCTGAAGGTCTATGGCCACTTTTCCACATCTGCCAAACGAAGGGAATCACTGAAAGAGTTTTGCAAGTTCTGTGATGTGGAGTTCCGCGAGATTCTGCGACATGTTACAACAAGGTGGCTGTCCCTCAATCCAGCCATTTCCCGGCTTATGCAATCCTGGACTGCTCTCAGGTCTTATTTCATCAGCCTGGGGGAAGAGTGTCCCAGACAGATCAGAGCTTTGTTAAAGCTCAATGATGCCTCAACTGAGGAAGATGCTGATAATGTGGAAGTTTACCTCCTGTTCTCCAATAACATCCTCTCCCTCTTTGAGGATGTTGTAAAGAAGCTGGAAAATGATTCAACCACCTGTGTTGAGTTATATTCCATCATGTCTACCTTCAAGCAAAAACTCACACAGAGAAGAGATGACCAGTTTTATGGCTACTTAACAAAAGTGAAGCTGCAGCATCTTCTCCCACATGACGCAGACAGGGCAAGGAGAGATTTCACAGAGTTTCTCAACACAGCAATCTCATACATTGAGAAATGGTTTGACTTTTCAGAGGACAACTGGCTGTTCTCCCTGCAACCTCTCTCTCTTCACCATGGCATGCTTTCCTTCAGCGACACTGAGATCATCACTAATAAGCTTAACCTCATCCAAAAAGTCAGCATGGATGAACTTTATGATGAATGCACCACAGCAAATAGCATTATGAAGGGGCTCAGAGAAGGTGCAGATGATGAATGGAAGTCCAAAGATGTGGCTGCCAGGTGGGTGGCTCTCTTTCAAGTAGCTAACCTGCCTAACATGCTGTCCATCATTAGCCACATCTTAAGTATCCCAGCATCCACTGGTTATGTGGAAAGGATCTTTTCCAGAATGTCCAACAAATGGAGTGACAGCAGGAACAGGTGCTCTGTGGAGCTCATAAGGAGTGAGCTCTTGATCACTCAACTTTGAGCAGTCCTGTTCAGAGTTTTACTCTATCTGTTTGAAAGACAAACAGCTTCTCAGTGCTGCACGGAGTGACAAGAAGTACACTTATAAAAGGAAGTAGGCATGCTCCAATACTGCACACTACTACTTGTGGGCCACTGATGTTATCATGTTCATGATGTTCATGGAAGATCCTTTGCAAGTCTCATGCACTATATATATTTTTTCCAATAGTTTTTTTTGAGTATGAAAGCATTTGTTTAATTTAAAGTTAATAAGTTATGGATCTGTTAATTTAATAAGTTAATAAAATATGGTTCACATCTCACAAGTTCCTCCAAACGCCTATTTTTTTGTGTTCTCACTGTCAAACTTTGTTGGCCTATGTTTGTTATCGTCATAGCTGTGTGTATCGTCATAGCCCCAACCCCCCCCGCGCGCGGCAGGCGTCCCTTATTTTTCTGTATTGAAGGTGGCAACCCTACTGTCCGTGGCCATAGTTTTCTCCCTGTTGACAGAGTTTTTGGAAGAATTGAGCAGGATATTCGTAAGCAGGACACCATCCTCCTGCCAGACAAATACACCAACATAGGGCTGGGCGATAAAACGATAACGATAATTATCGCGATATAATTTTTTCCGATAAAACGATATCAAGAGTTCGATAAATGTTCGATAATGTTTTTGTGCCAAAAGCGGAACGAATCTCATTTGAACCGCGCGCGCCACACGGACCGTTTATCCGCTCGGCTCAAAGTCCAAACGGCAGCGCGAGCGCGAGCTCACTAGAGCAGACGCGTTTACTCTGATCGGTCTCAATCACGAGATCCAGTGAGAAGCGCTTGAATTCAGCGAGGAACACACGTCTGACGAACATGAGAAACACTGTGCGCAACGATACAGTCAGAAGCTTTTCCGTCTACACATTCCCATAATTTACCACGGATTTAACGTTACTGTAACGTTAGCCTAGTAATATTAACTGCACCATGAAATGTGCGTGGGATATATATATTGAATTGTATAATATTATTAATGTAGACAATGTATTAAAGGACTAATGGAATATAATTACAGTTTTTAATAATGTATTTAGGCTACTGGTTTTCATAAATACCATAGAAACCATAAAGTTACATTTTATCTGTGGTTATCATGATCTAAATGCATGATGCTGGATGACCAATGGTTAATTTTAATGAAACTAAAGAATATTACATTGTACCAAATAAAAATAATGTTGTTACTTTTTTTTAACAGATGTTACTGTTTTTGTTAATGAACATAAAAGTAAATCTGCATCCTAACTCAAGCTAATACTACTGAAATAAAGATATTTATTTTGTTAAGGAAAAATGTCAAATGTTTGAATGTTCTACCTCGGATTTGTGAATGTTCACCTGTTTGGCAAGTGTTTGTCATGATATGTTCTGACAATAAAGAGTAGTTTAAAAACACAACGCTCTGGTTTCTACAGCTTTCACGTTGGAGTAAAAATCTGTCTTTAAACTTGAAATAAATAAAGATTTGACATTTAACGATAATTATCGATATCGACTGATATAAAAAAAATATCGTGATATTTTTTTTTGGCCATATCGCCCAGCCCTACACCAACATCCTGAAGAAGCATGGCTCTGTGTATGTGTACGGGAAGGACTGGGAGAGCTTTGACCACAAAGCTGCAGCCAAGGCTCTCATGCAGTCCACGCGGTCTTACAAGATCAGCAAAGCCCGGGTGCTGGAGATCGATGGCAAAGGGTTGGGGATGAGAACCACCTTCAGCGGTCCCACCTACCAGCACACTCTCCTGAAGAGAGGCAACAACTGGGGCCAGTATAAAGCAGATCCTCTGCCCATGATGACCACAGTGAAGGCTGTGAAGAAGAAGGACATCATCAGCCTGCTTAAAGCCATTGGTGCCCCAGCAAACGTCAAGGCCTTCTACAATCACGCTTTGGCTGTGACCAGTGATGTCCACAGGGGGGAAGAGTAGACTAAAAGGCACACACTGGCATCTGAAGCCCATGTGACACTCAAGAAAATACACACACACACACACACACACACACACACACACACACACACACACACACAAAACATTGATTCACTAGCTTTTCTTAATTGGAATTACATTAGTAAAATATAGGTGGATATATTAGCCTGGGTTTCCCCATACTGCCTTTGCGCAGCGCAATTTTATTCTCGCTGAAAGGCAGTCTGGAAACCATGGACCTGATTTTCGCCTCGTTTAGGGAACCAATCACAGAACGGGGAGGGAGCAGCAAGACGATGACGACATCTATGCGACACAACTAAGCAGTTTGTTTATGGTTTCAACATGGCAGCAGACGCGAAGCTACCTTTTGATGCAGCCTTAGATATTGTTCTAAGCAGTTTAGAACGCAAGTTTATTTTGAAAAAAGAGCAGCTTTTGGCGTCTATACATACGTCATCTGGTATAATGGAAACGATTGGTTATGAGCTACGTACAGGCGCATTTGATAGACATTCTTAGCACACAATAAACGGCGCCGGGCATTCGTAAACCACGCCTCAAATACGAGAAAATGCGCATGTGGTTCCCAGACCCAAGTCTCAACGAGAATTGGGTCTGGCGTTAGCCAGGCTATGGATATATAGCGTTTTGCAAAAAAAAAAAAAAAAAAATTATGTTGTGTATGTTCTGGCCAAAACTAACTCAAAATCTTCTTATTATTAATCAATCTTAGTATATTGTATACTTAGTATATACGCTTGTTAAAAAACAGCAACTTGATCCTACAAAACTAGTCAATTACAGGCCGATCTCTAATCTGCCATTTCTGTCAAAGATATTAGAAAAAGCAGTATCCTCACAACTGTGTTCCTTTCTTGAAAGAAATGATATCTGCGAGGATTTTCAGTCCGGATTTAGACCGTACCATAGTACCGAGACAGCTCTCGTTAGAGTCACAAATGATTTGCTCTTATCATCCGATCGTGGTTGTATCTCTTTATTAGTATTACTGGATCTTAGTGCTGCATTTGACACCATTGACCACAACATCCTTTTAAATAGACTCGAACATTATGTTGGCATTAGTGGAATTGCACTAGCATGGTTTAAATCATACTTATCTGACCGTTATCAGTTTGTAGCAGTAAATGAAGAGATGTCTTATCAATCACAAGTTCAGTATGGCGTACCACAAGGCTCAGTACTAGGACCGCTGCTGTTCACTCTGTATATGCTACCATTAGGAGATATCATTAGGAAACATGGAATTAGCTTTCACTGTTATGCCGACGATACTCAGCTCTATATTTCTTCAAAACCTAACGAAACCTACCAATTCACAAAATTAACGGAATGCATTGCTGATATAAAAAATTGGATGACTAGTAATTTCCTACTACTAAATTCAGAAAAAACAGAGATTCTAATTATTGGACAAAAAACTTCCACACGTAATAACCTAGAGTACTGTCTAACACTTGATGGCTGCTCTGTTAAGTCTTCGTCGTCGGTTAGGAACCTGGGTGTGCTCTTTGATACCAATCTTTCATTTGAAAGTCATGTGTCTAGTATCTGTAAAACCGCTTTCTTCCATCTTAAAAATATATCTAAATTACGTCATATGCTCTCAATGAATAATGCAGAACAATTAGTTCATGCGTTTATGACCTCAAGGCTAGATTATTGTAATGCTCTACTGGGTGGCTGCCCTGCACGCTTAATAAACAAACTACAGCTAGTTCAAAACGCAGCAGCTCGAGTTCTTACTAGAACCAGGAAGTATGACCATATTAGCCCCGTTCTGTCAACACTGCATTGGCTGCCTATTAAACATCGTATAAATTTTAAAATATTGCTGATCACTTACAAAGCACTAAATGGTTTAGCTCCGCAGTACTTGAGCGAGCTCTTAACTTATTATAGTCCTTCACGTCTACTGCGATCTCAAAATTCCGGCCAGTTAATAATACCTAGAATATCAAAATCGACTGCTGGCGGTAGATCCTTTTCCTACTTAGCACCAAAACTTTGGAACAGTCTTCCTACCATTGTCCGGGAAGCAGACACACTCTGTCAGTTCAAATCTAGACTAAAAACACATCTCTTCGGCCTAGCATACACATAACACATTATAGACTTATAATTAGGCTGCATAGTTTAGAACAGCCGGGACCGGGAACACTTCCCGTAAATCCTGATGTACTTGGTACATCATAATAAGGATGGCGTCTACGCTAATATTAGTCTCTCTGTCTATCCCGAGGTTTACTGCTGTCCACCGGAACCAGGCCGTATCCAGATCTGATGAAGGACCAGCGCCAGGACACGACGACGACGCCGCTGACCTGAAGTGTCAACCAGTCTCTCCTCCTCTCCACTCCGACTTCAACCAACCGGAACTGGACAAATACTCTGATTCATTCTGAACTTCATACACTGTTCACTCATTGGCCAGAGGAGAACTGGCCCCCGACTGAGCCTGGGTTCTCCCAAGGTTTTTTTCTCCATTCTGTCACCTGATGGAGTTTTGGTTCCTTGCCGCTGTTGCCTTACCTTCTGGCTTGCTTAGTTGGGGACATTTAATATTCAACAATATTATAGATCTGCCTTAAAGGTGGATGATGATGAAATTGTTTTTTTGTATTATTTTCATGTTATCACTGTGAAGCTGCTTTGATACAATCTGTATTGTAAAAAGCGCTATATAAATAAAGATGACTTGACTATATACTATTCCCTATATTTATGATGTATTATTTTTTTAACCAATTTAAGATGTTTGACAATGTTAAGATAAATATGTTGCATTTTAGCATGGTTTTTGACTTATTTATGAACTATTTATGGACATAAAATTAAATAAAAAATATCCTGGATTTAAAGAATATTGTGTCCCTGGCCTTCACTGAGCTCAAGTAATAGTTTAATGTACAAAAAATTGTGAATGAACTTGACTGTTGATGTCTTAAATAATAATGTCAAATAACCAACATTTACAAAGAAGACAAAAAGTTGCTAAATGTTTTTTAAACTGAAACGGTGGTGTGTTAAACACCCTGTTCTGATGACGCTAGAGTTGCAACTATAGCAGCTGAGAAGGCCATTCTTTCTGGTCTTTTTGAAGAATTTTCAGAGCCTGATGAAATCGGTATAAATACTCGTTTGATACTGCAAAATACGCTCAATGTAACAGTCACTGTGCCCTTGCCGTCCAGAATAAAAGAGAACACAATTTTTATTGTGAGTATTATGCTTATCATTATTGTTGATATGTTATGATGTCATATGATAATGCTATATTTTTACTATAAAACTCTTACCACAAGCATGTCTTCTAATATTGATATTGCAACAGAAACTTTTAACTCTCTCTTTTCCAGCACTTTAGACACAGTTGCTCCGCTGCGCTTAAAGAAGATTAAAGAACATAGTCCAACGCCGTGGCACAACGAGCACACTCAGGCCCTTAAGAAAGCAGCCAGAAAAATGGAGCGCAACTGGAAGAAAACATCGATTGCTTACAGAGAGGCTTTAAAAGCTGCTAGATCTGCTTATTTTTCAACCCTATTAGAAGAAAATAAACATAATCCTAGGTATTTATTTGAAACAGTGGCTAAACTAACGAAAAAGAAAGCTTCAAGCCCAGAAGTTTCCAAGAAACACAGCAGTAATGACTTTATGAACTTCTTCACTTATAAGATCGATAATATCAGGGACAAAATTATAACTATGCAACCGTCTAATACAGTATCGCATCAGGAAGTGCATTGTAGTCTCCCTGAGGGAAAATTTGATTCATTCATTGCTATAGGAGAGGAAGAATTTTGCAAACTCGTCAAATCATCTAAATCGACAACGTGTATGTTAAACCCTATACCGACTAAGCTGCTGAAAGAGATGCTTCCAGATGTCATAGATCCTCTTCTTAATATCATTAATTAATCTTTGTCTCTAGGATACGTACCAAAAACCTTTAAGCTAGCTATGATTAAACCGCTTGTTAAAAAACAGCAACTTGATCCTACAAAACTAGTCAATTACAGGCCGATCTCTAATCTGCCATTTCTGTCAAAGATATTAGAAAAAGCATTATCCTCACAACTGTGTTCCTTTCTTGAAAGAAATGATATCTGCGAGGATTTTCAGTCCGGATTTAGATCGTATCATAGTACCGAGACAGCTCTCGTTAGAGTCACAAATGATTTGCTCTTATCATCCGATCGTGGTTGTATCTCTCTATTAGTATTACTTGATCTTAGTGCTGCATTTGACACCATTGACCACAACATCCTTTTAAATAGACTCGAACATTATGTTGGCATTAGTGGAATTGCACTAGCATGGTTTAAATCATACTTATCTGACCGTTATCAGTTTGTAGCAGTAAATGAAGAGATGTCTTATCAATCACAAGTTCAGTATGGCGTACCACAAGGCTCAGTACTAGGACCGCTGCTGTTCACTCTGTATATGCTACCATTAGGAGATATCATTAGGAAACATGGAATTAGTTTTCACTGTTATGCTGACGATACTCAGCTGTATATTTCTTTAAAACCTAACGAAACCTACCAATTCACAAAATTAACGGAATGCATAGCTGATATAAAAAATTGGATGACTAGTAATTTCCTACTACTAAATTCAGAAAAAACTGAGATTCTAATTATTGGACAAAAAACTTCCACACGTAATAACCTAGAGTACTGTCTAACACTTGATGGCTGCTCTGTTAAGTCTTCGTTGTCGGTTAGGAACCTGGGTGTGCTCTTTGATACCAATCTTTCATTTGAAAGTCATGTGTCTAGTGTCTGTAAAACCGCTTTCTTCCATCTTAAAAATATATCTAAATTACGTCATATGCTTTCAATGAATAATGCAGAACAATTAGTTCATGCGTTTATGACCTCAAGGCTAGATTATTGTAATGCTCTACTGGGTGGTTGCCCTGCACGCTTAATAAACAAACTACAGCTAGTTCAAAACGCAGCAGCTCGAGTTCTTACTAGAACCAGGAAGTATGACCATATTAGCCCCGTTCTGTCAACACTGCATTGGCTGCCTATTAAACATCGTATAAATTTTAAAATATTGCTGATCACTTACAAAGCACTAAATGGTTTAGCTCCGCAGTACTTGAGCGGGCTCTTAATGCATTATAGTCCTTCACGTCTACTGCGATCTCAAAATTTCGGCCAGTTAATAATACCTAGAATATCAAAATCGACTGCTGGCGGTAGATCCTTTTCCTATTTAGCACCAAAACTTTGGAACAGTCTTCCTAACATTGTCCGGGAAGCAGACACACTCTGTCAGTTCAAATCTAGACTAAAAACACATCTCTTCGGCCTAGCATACACATAACACATTATAGACTTCTATAATTCAATGTTAGGCTGCATAGTTTAGAACAGCCGGGACCGGGAACACTTCCCGTAAATCCTGATGTACTTGGTACATCATAAGAAGGATGGCGTCTACGCTAATATTAGTCTCTCTGTCTATCCCGAGGTTTACCGCTGTCCACCGGAACCAGGCCGTATCCAGATCTGATGAAGAACCAGCGCCAGGACACGACGACGCCGCTGACCTGAAGTGTCAACCAGTCTCTCCTCCTCTCCACTCCGACTTCAACAAACAGGAACTGGACAAATACTCTGATTCATTCTGAACTTCTGACCTGTAATGCTCCTGAATCATAATCATACACTGTTCGCTCGTTGGCCAGAGGAGAACTGGCCCCCGACTGAGCCTGGGTTCTCCCAAGGTTTTTTTCTCCCTTCTGTCAACTGATGGAGTTTTGGTTCCTTGCCACTGTTGCCTTACCTTCTGGCTTGCTTAGTTGGGGACATTTAATATTCAACAATATTATAGATCTGCCTTAAAGGTGGACGATGATGAAATTGTTTTTTGTATTGTTTTCATGTTATCACTGTGAAGCTGCTTTGATACAATCTGTATTGTAAAAAGCGCTATATAAATAAAGGTGACTTGACTTGACTTAATATCTTCAACTGTTGCGTATATCGAGCTGCAGCGGACACATAAACGACTTTACTTGGACCCATTGTGCGAGCTTGTCTCTTTAATACTGCGTGGTTTATATACATGTTGCTGCTGATTGGGCTGTCATTTTTGACACACCCACCAAACAAGAGAAAACGTATCTCAAACCCCATTGCACACTGTTTCCAGGAAACATGTCGTTCAACCCGGAAACCATAGCAAAACGTTCCGCACCGTTTGAGCTTGAACATATACCCCAGGAAAACAAGAACTAAATACACAGGAACTGAACAACCAGAATACGACTTTTACCGCCGCCGTTCCCGCGGCGGTAAAATTGCGGGTGTGTATTTGCTGCCTTTGACCGCTAAGAGGCGCTACAATCGCAGACTTTGAAAAATGTCAGTTTATTCTCTATATTGCGTAATCTGCCGCCGCGCCGCGGCTCATTGAGAGTGATTGAAATGTAGTAACAGATCAATTCAAGTGAAACATGTAGTTAAACGAATTCATAAATCAAAAGACTGAAATTAAATGTAATACATTTAATAAATAATGAAAACATTTCAACACACAAAACATTGCAATAGAAAAATATTAGGCTACATAAGACGTGATGTTAACAGCGGGCCGATGATAGCGCAGTGGTCAACGCAACAGCACGAGCTTCACGGAGCTTCAAGCGATGAGATCGAATCTCACTAGCTTTGGCTGACAGGCAGCGTTACATTTTTTACCATTCTTGATGCTTAGATAGGTAACTAACTGTTTATTGAAGTCAAGCATTTTGTTTGGCAATGGCACATTTCAACATAAATTTGCTAAATTCCAGTAGAGCCGCTGCACAGACGACAAAACTGATGAAGGAAGATTATCAGCCGATCGCGTCAGAAAATGAAAATGATGAAGATAGTCTTTAATCTGCTAAATTATTGTTTTGTGAATCATTCATGAAATTGAGATGACTGACATTGATACCCGCCATAGCAAAGGAAGAATTTTTTTTAAATAGATCCTGGACATTTCAAGGTTTAAATAAAGTGTCGGGGGGATTTTATTTATTTAAAACATTGCATAGAGTTTATTTTCTAAGTAAGAAACAGAATATTATTCTTGCGACATTTTAAATCTGTATTGCCAAAGAAATTGCAGCTAAATAAACAATTAAAACAGTAGGCTAGTCTACAAAACGAAAATAGTTCAAAGCAACATAAATTAAGATAATGCGTTTTTCTTTGCTTCTTTCTCGCGCTGAATCTCTTTTATTTTAGTTTATTTAGTCTCCTTGCACTGCACGCGCCGGATCTCTCTCAACCCATCGTACAGCTACTGTATCGCTGTGTGTCATCCATACAAATCACGAAAAAAAACTGTAACAAATGATTTAGCCTTTGTTGCTTCAAAGAAACAGAATGCCTGGTTGAATTCACCGTACAATAAAACGAGGTGGATCGCGAATAAAATAGCTCTGTATCTGCTGCTCACTTGCATTCGTTTAGTTGGCAAGAACACGTTTCGTCGATAGTTCATGTTTAGATAATGCCAGATTATTGACAAACACACTGCTCAAACATACTAAAATTCTACAAAACTAGTTGAAACAAATGGATTGAACACTTCAACTGAAATGCTGTGTGAAACCCCTTTAAATACAATACATAAAACTACAATATTTATCGAGAGATTTATCTTTAAAAGTATTTTGCCTTTGCCTGGTCATCAGGCTCGCTCTGCATATGAAAGACAGAACATTTAACACCTCCTGAACCCCCCAACCCCCCACAGGCTATCCGAGTTTGAGACCGACGTAAAACAAAGAGAAGTCGCAATTGACACTTAATTCTAGACATTAGCATTAGGCTAGTAAAGTGTTGATAATGAAATAATTTAATTATTTAGGCTACATGTAGGCTAGTAGGCTAATATTTCTGTCATAAAAGTTTATTACTAAACATTTAATTATTTCAGTAATTGAAGAAATAAAACGCTACCTCGGTTTGGGCCAGCTTTTTCCAAGCAAACCTAAATACAAACACATGTTCATTTGTTCAAACGCATGTTCATTTGTTGTCATGAATACAATGTTCAACTCAATGTTAAATTCCACGGGGATCTTTGGATCCTTACAACCAGGGTGCGCAATTTGTGAATTATTATTATTTTTTATATATAAATCTCGAACCACAGTGCTTCGTGGTGCTGGTAGACTAAATAACATTTATAGAATAATTATGAACTTAAATGAAACAATATCGCAACATTTCGACAAATACATTATCTGATCTGTTTTTACAATTTAATCGTTCGTCGCCGAACACTAATTCAACATGCCAGAATAAAACCCGACTTTAGAACAATGGATAGCGCCACTCGGCCTGGTGTGCCAAAATACTTAATTATAAACTTCAATATTTCATTCAAAATAATCTCAAAACGCTTTGTAACATTTTGAAAGCCGTGCATGCATTAAGGGAACCATGAACGTAACTGAAACTGGTTCTGATTTTATTGTTTGTCGTTTAAACGTGCCGCATATCTTTATTTTATATATTTTAAATGGTCTATTGGTGAAGTAATGTATAGCATTGATTACTGTGGAGGGAGGGGGGATTAAAATAATTCAGCAGAAGCAGGGATGTTTAGACCAGAAGGAAATCCCCGTCCCCCTGGCAAATGGCACCTTATTAAAACCATGTTTTTTAAAAAAATTTATAGGCTAGGAACCAAAAAAAAAGGCTATCCTGTATAAAAAAATGTTTTGTTTGTTTGATTGTCTGCATTAATAATAGGCTATGACATGCATTAATAGGCTAATATAAAATGCATAGTATATGTTTGTTCGGGATCCGAACCCGTGTCATCCAAATGATCGATACGTAAGTTCTACCACTCGGCCATGAATTTACTCATTCGTCTCATTCCTCAATAGCATAGCCGTCGATTTCGGTGGGGATGGTGGGGACGCGTACCCACCAGATTTCGTCATGAGTCATTTTGTACCCACCACTTTTTATGGTTGCTACTAGTAGGGCTGTAAGTGACACCAAACCCACGATTCGATTCGTATCGCGATTTTTGACCCACGATTCAGTTCGTATCACGATTTTTTGGGGGATAAAAAAATAAATAAAAAATCGGTGCTGATGCAGTGGTGACCCGTTCATGTAACATATAAGGGTGGCGCTGCCAATGAAGCACCTAAAAGCTGTCACAAAGAACTGGCAAAAGTAATCTGAATATGTCAAATATAGCAAGGAGACATTTTTATTAATAAACAAGTGTTTTCTGTCTCGCTGCAAAGATGAAGTTGACGATGCTGACTCGCGATCTTAGGCTAGTGAACACGGCAGAGAGAAATGCACATTTGAATGGTTCTGTTTAAAAGTATGATTTAAATAGTTCTGTAGATAATATATATATATTTCTCAGGTCTGTGAGGCATAGGCTGTGCTGAGTTTCGGTTCATTTATGAGACGAGCTCCACTTCATGCGCCGGCGCCTCCCTGTCGTTGTGATAGATCTATTATTTGCTTTACTTATTATTTATTAAATCCAGGCAATTTGGTTGATGAAACATTGATAAAAATTAAGATACAATTAATACAAAACGAAATTCACTTTAAAGAAAGGCTTTGTGCTTTCTGATTGAGGTCTGTGAATGTTTTAAAGCATATTTTAGTGCCGATTTCAGAGCAGTCACGTCCGTAACCGAGAACTGTCACGTCCGTAACATCGTTTTTTCCTCATGCGAACACGAAAAATACAATAAAATGAATATTTTATGTTCTGTGGAGCTCGTTTAATTTTTTCAAACGTTTATATTATTTTCTGTTTAAATAGGCTACTGAGTGCATGGAGGAATATAGCCTAGGCTATTCCACGCTCAAGCACATGCATAAATCTTGCCGCAAAACACCGGCAAAAGCAGACTAATGATAATATGTCTGAAAAAATTAGGCATTTTTATTGTTTATTAATAAAATATATATTTCTAAATCAGTGTCGGCTCCAAACATATCTATATAGTGGATGCGCCTTTAGAGAGAAATGCACCTTTCATATGGATTACAGCCTAATCAGCCGGTATTTGCTTTCGATTCGAATTTTTTAGTTTAAAAGTGGACATTTCGAGCTTTATATAGAAATATTCATCATGTTTTTGAGGCTATACACTGCATTTCAGTTCATTATTGAGACGCGCTCCAGTTCACGCATGGAGATAATTATATATAGCGCGCCCTGTTTGTTTTATTTTATTTTACAAAAGCACAACGTTTTCTTGTTATTGTGAGTTTACCCAAATAAAAGTAGCCTACTTGCGACAGAAGCATTATTCCTTTCTGTATGACCAGAAAAGATTGAGTAGGCCTATTTAAAGTTGTTTCCACTGTTGATAGGAAAATGCAAGTGTTCGCCCCGACGCGTGCCATGCAGTGCATGCGCGCTCCACACTCCGCACACACACTTTGAATATGCACCTAATATCCATATAATAGCGAACATTGGTTAAAGTTAGAGCGAGCTGCCATGCCAGATGGATAAGTTCTTTTCGCTTTAAGCTACATTAGTAAGCTACATGACGTCGTCTTTCAAAACATAACCTGTGCTAAAGAGAAAAAAATGAATGCGTCATTGTACCCAGCACTTCTGAAAATGAACTTCCGAATGCGTCTCTGTCCCCAGCACATTTCAAACCAAACTGACGCCCATGCTCAATAGAATAGTAAAACAAATAATCAGCTTCATTGCACCTAATTTATTTTTGTTTGTTGTTTTTGTTATTATTATTATTTTTATTTATTTTTTATCACGCTGCTCCCAATGGGCAATAGGCTTATGTCGCCCACCGACGTCTAGGCGTAGGCTACAATATGAAATAGCCTAAAGGCTACATTGTTCTCGTCTCTATTTTTAAATTATGATTCTATTTTTCTGTCCTAAACAATGTTCTATAGTAGCCTATTTCATCTGTTAATTGACAGGAACCCCGCTTACATTTCAAAATACGGCAATAGCTGCTGTTTTGCACAATGTCCCTCTGCGCCACCTGGCGGTCATTTCGCGAATGACTTTGAAATGCGACTGGATTATTTTTGCAGATGGGAGTTTTAGTTACTGAAACATGTTCTGAGGGCAGAAAGGAAAATGATTGGTTTACAGCTTCAACCAATGAAACTGAAGCAAAGGCGGGGTCAAGACGTTTGAACGTGCAGAGGGATATTATTAGTCGGACTCGCAACACACAAGAAAAACGCTACGTGGGGAAAACGCATTTATTGCAAGGTAAGTGATTTTACCATATATTTTGTT
Source organism: Phoxinus phoxinus (assembly GCF_949152265.1). Taxonomy (NCBI): domain Eukaryota; kingdom Metazoa; phylum Chordata; class Actinopteri; order Cypriniformes; family Leuciscidae; genus Phoxinus; species Phoxinus phoxinus. Next base: position 13,055,120 of record NC_136877.1, on the reverse strand, counting down.
AAAATTCAGCATCCTCTAACGTTTCTTAAGATAATCAGCGAACATTAAAATGCACAGAACTAATCATCGTCTAAATGTGGTATTGTATGCGTTTTGATTCGACTGTTTACTCAGTCAACCGCAACATAGCTGCTTAGGACGTAACTGGTGTAAAACCTATGTGTAAAACATGCTTTTCCAATGCTATCTCGCTGTGTGTGAAATTGAAATGCGACAACAGAACTCGTTCAAATCTCCGAGAAATTTCAACGGTCAAACTGATACATCTCCCGTCCTCGCGCTGCTCTCAGGGCAGGAATAGCCTACTAAATAGATTCAGATCGCTGTTATTTTAGTGCATTACGCGCTGCTCTCAGGGCAGGAGTAACTCAATAGATTCAGATCTCTGTTATTTTAGTGCATTACGCGCTGCTCTCAGGGCAGGAATACTCAATAGATTCAGATCGCTGTTATTTTAGTGCATTACGCGCTGCTCTCAGGGCAGGAATACTAAATAGATTCAGATCGCTGTTATTTTAGTGCATTACGCGCTGCTCTCAGGGCAGGAATACTCAATAGATTCAGATCGCTGTTATTTTAGTGCATTACGCGCTGCTCTCAGGGCAGGAATACTAAATAGATTCAGATCGCTGTTATTTTAATGCATTACGCGCTGCTCTCAGGGCAGGAGTAGTCAATAGATTCAGATCGCTGTTATTTTAGTGCATTACGCGCTGCTCTCAGGGCAGGAATACTAAATAGATTCAGATTGCTGTTATTTTAGTGCATTACGCGCTGCTCTCAGGGCAGGAATACTCAATAGATTCAGATCGCTGTTATTTTAGTGTATTATGCGCTGCTCTCAGGGCAGGAATACTCAATAGATTCAGATCGCTGTTATTTTAGTGTATTACGCGCTGCTCTCAGGGCAGGAATACTCAATAGATTCAGATCGCTGTTATTTTAGTGCATTACGCGCTGCTCTCAGGGCAGGAGTAACTCAATAGATTCAGATCGCTGTTATTTTAGTGCATTACGCGCTGCTCTCAGGGCAGGAATACTCAATAGATTCAGATCGCTGTTATTTTAGTGCATTACGCGCTGCTCTCAGGGCAGGAGTAACTCAATAGATTCAGATCGCTGTTATTTTAGTGCATTACGCGCTGCTCTCAGGGCAGGAGTACTCAATAGATTCAGATCGCTGTTATTTTAGTGCATTACGCGCTGCTCTCAGGGCAGGAATACTAAATAGATTCAGATCGCTGTTATTTTAGTGCATTACGCGCTGCTCTCAGGGCAGGAGTAACTCAATAGATTCAGATCGCTGTTATTTTAGTGCATTACGCGCTGCTCTCAGGGCAGGAGTACTCAATAGATTCAGATCGCTGTTATTTTAGTGTATTACGCGCTGCTCTCAGGGCAGGAGTACTCAATATATTCAGATCGCTGTTATTTTAGTGCATTACGCGCTGCTCTCAGGGCAGGAGTACTAAATAGATTCAGATCGCTGTTATTTTAGTGTATTACGCGCTGCTCTCAGGGCAGGAGTACTCAATAGATTCAGATCGCTGTTATTTTAGTGTATTACGCGCTGCTCTCAGGGCAGGAATAATCAATAGATTCAGATCGCTGTTATTTTAGTGTATTACGCGCTGCTCTCAGGGCAGGAATACTAAATAGATTCAGATCGCTGTTATTTTAGTGTATTACGCGCTGCTCTCAGGGCAGGAATACTAAATAGATTCAGATCGCTGTTATTTTAGTGCATTACGCGCTGCTCTCAGGGCAGGAATACTAAATAGATTCAGATTGCTGTTATTTTAGTGCATTACGCGCTGCTCTCAGGGCAGGAATACTCAATAGATTCAGATCGCTGTTATTTTAGTGTATTATGCGCTACTCTCAGGGCAGGAATACTCAATAGATTCAGATCGCTGTTATTTTAGTGTATTACGCGCTGCTCTCAGGGCAGGAATACTCAATAGATTCAGATCGCTGTTATTTTAGTGCATTACGCGCTGCTCTCAGGGCAGGAGTAACTCAATAGATTCAGATCGCTGTTATTTTAGTGCATTACGCGCTGCTCTCAGGGCAGGAATACTCAATAGATTCAGATCGCTGTTATTTTAGTGCATTACGCGCTGCTCTCAGGGCAGGAGTAACTCAATAGATTCAGATCGCTGTTATTTTAGTGCATTACGCGCTGCTCTCAGGGCAGGAGTACTCAATAGATTCAGATCGCTGTTATTTTAGTGTATTATGCGCTGCTCTCAGGGTGTATTTTAGCTTTATATTAGTGTAAATTAGTCTTTTAGCTGTCCAGGCGCACCAAACTTACTTCAATGTGCACTTAACTTGTGAAACATGTAACAATAAGACTGTGATCTAAGTGCTATTTTGTTGTATGACATATCAAAGAAATTGACGGTTTTGAGGGCGTTATAAACGTATTTTAGCTTAAAGATCTTAAGGTTTCTACTAGTAATTCTGTTTGTTTACATTGCTACCACTTTACAATAAGGTTTCATAAATGTTCCAGGCACCAAGTTTACTCCACAAAAGAAAGTAGTCCAGGAAATATTTGATAATGAGGTATTCATTGTTCAATATCCAAAACTGAAGCCTGCAGTTGAAATACATTTTACGTTGTTTTTCTATGACTGTCAGTGTACATTGAAACCAAAATCTTTATGTATTTAATTTGCAGGAAGACGTACACTTCAGGTATTTGAGGAACTGGCAGACATTTGGCCAGGCGACCCATGGCCTTGGGTCTGGTTTGATGGGAAGCACATTCAAGTTCAACGACTTCTGTCTAAAAGAAAAAAATTAAAGCATCTAAAAACCTCTAAGAATGATGATATGAACTAGTTAAAAGTACAGCAGTTTAATGATACATCTTTGCTCTGCATTTTTTTGCTGTTTTATCATTTTAATCCACTGGAAATGTTTTGTAATAGTATAAAAAAGGAAAGTCTAATTATACCTGAATTGTAATATTGGACTATTAAAATCGTTCAATAAAAAATATAATTTGTGAACTGATTATTTACAATCAACGTTCGTTCTTCCATTGTCTTATACAAAGAATCTCCACAAGTCATTGAATGAAAAGACAGTAACAGCAAGATAAAACAGGGTTCCTACGCATTCTCCATTCAAAAAATCCATACTTTTCTAAGGGGTGGATTAGGGTTCAGGCTGTAGGACTGCCGAATGAACGTTTCTGTCAGGACCACTGATGCTACTCTTAATTATCATTAAGATATTAGAAAGCTGTATATTTCTTGTCTATTACCACCCACTTCTACTTATACCAAAGATGGAAATAAGCACAGTTACAATAGCTAAATATGTGGGAGAGCGTTGCTATAGTGTGACGATATTGTATTGCAATAGGTAGCACTTCAAAATCAATACCAAATCAAAACTAGTTAGCACATTATTTGTAATTGAAAGGTTTTAATGACAATATATGGTTAGGTTACACTTAAAATAGTTACAAAATAGATGATATGATAACTTCTACCATTAATTGTACCCAGCATATATGTAAAAAGTTACCTGAAAGAGAGGGAGAGAGTGTAGAGAGTAAGATACAAAGAAAGAGACAGAATAAAAAGGCCCAGAGCAACTGTTACAATCTTCTTTTATTCATTCTTTGACCATTTGACTGTAACCCAAATGTGAGATGTTCAAACTGACCAATCAGATAATTACAATTTCCCCCACTGTACTAAAGGTGTGAAAATTCGTAGAACCCCGATGTACACACATTTCAGTCAACAGGTCTTGAGCACTCTTTAAATTACATTTCCTTGTTTCTCTGCAATACTCAGTGAGAAAATGTAAGTGTTTGCACATAGATCCACATTAGGATCTTTTGCAAGCACATTTATGCATCACAAACTCAACTCTGTGATCAGGTGGAACCAAACGTTCTTCGTCTTTGAATCCAGGCTTTTTGTTATCATAGACTGGGCAGCATCAGGGCAGCTTCAGTGTTAGCTCCTCTAATTCATCCAGTTTCTGCCAGCTCCTTCAGGTAACTGAAGAATGAGATAAAACAACAAGTCAATAATAGACAGAAAAGAAATGGTCTACTGATGTAACAATTAGGGATGGGCATTTTTGTCATTTTCTCATTTCGATCATCAACAGGTCTCAAAAACGAGTACTTGAGTAATCAGGGGGGCGTGGCGTGTCCGTCATGAAAATGTTAGGAAATGTTACATGTAAGACGGTTACGAAAATTAATGTTGACAAATAAAAATATGACATTAAACATAACACTATGATGCATCAATGTTTTCGAAAAAGAAAAATCTAAAAGGAATAGGCCTAGCTGCTTGAGGTAAAGCTAAAGAGTAAATGATCTCTAGTAAACTGAAGCACGTTCTACGACAACCTATGAGATTAATAATCAGATATTCTAGATACATAAACGTAACATTACAACTTACATGAACAAAAGAACGCGAATACCCATGTGAACTAGTTTTTTACAGTCAGTGGTTTGATAGGGAAATTTTGGATGTGCTATTCCCTTAACAGCGCGCTGATACACGAGCAACTAAAGCACAGAGAATTTACAACACTATCACAACCCTGTTCTCATTATAATGCTGAATATCTTGTGTATATTGGCGCTGCACATCTTTATGAGAAATTATGGTCTGTTCCCAACAACTTCCACTCCAATATATATATAGGCTATATCAAAATGTTCCTTCACTTAAGAGTTTAATTATCATATAGAGACAATTACATTCAATCTCAGTAATATGTAAATAGTATCACAGAGGGCAACCAACAACAATCTTGATTACAGGGACTTCAAATAGCTTGTCACCTTAAACATTTGACCGTTCTGTTTTAACAGAAGATCAAAGATGTGATCACTTCAGATAGATTGTATCACCTAAACCATTTGCTGTTCTGATTTCATTTACATTACGAGTTGACCATTTTGGTTGATCACATCCTGAACAAATGGTAATCAATTGTAGAATGGGAATGGGTGTGGGACACAGAGAATCTTCTCAGACAAGGGGGTGTCTCTCTCAACTTCATTAACATACAGACCATATTGTCACAATAAGAGCAACTTAATTTACATTAAGAGTTGTAAACTGTATCAGGATAAAAGGTTTGAGATTTGGATGTTCTGGGTTCATTCTGACGCCGGTGAACCCAAGGTGCTTTTGTGTACCTTGCCACTGCTATGATGTAATAAACTTCATTTTTGAGATCTTTGACGTCCACTTAATTTCTTCTTACACTTAATTTTATTTTGCATGATAGAAAGTGATTACAGGCATCATCACTGTGCGTTTTCAAAGCCAAAACTAGAAACAACCATCTTCCATCCTGCAATGGTGCTGAGACTGAGGCTGAGTGACTGTACGGTCGGTAAACTGCAGTTTTTTGCTAGCTGGTTAATAAACTAAATTAAACACGTATTGTATTTGTGATTAATCGGATATAGACAACATAAAAGTAATCTTGCAACTTACATCTGCAAGGACGTGAATGTGCACATGAACTTGACCGTGCGAGTCTGATGTGTAACGTGAGCGAGCTTCCTTTAACAGCGCTGAAAAACTAAAGCTCAAAGAATACAAAATTATATTACAATCGTGTTCTCAGTATAATGTTATGTAATATAGATTGGCGCTGCACATCTTGCACTGAACTGTATTTCATGATCAAAGTAAGTCCTGGCATCACTGCAGTGCGCATTTTCAAATCCAGTTTCACTTTATTTCGCCGGTCTGGAAGGGGTGCTCTCTAACTAGGAATGCTCATATTGACCGTTTAACCGAAAGTAAAAATTTTGACCGATTAATACTATCAGTTAAACGGTTAGATCAGCGCGTAATACACTAAAATAACAGCGATCTGAATCTATTGAGTATTCCTGCCCTGAGAGCAGCGCGTAATACACTAAAATAACAGCGATCTGAATCTATTTAGTATTCCTGCCCTGAGAGCAGCGCATAATACACTAAAATAACAGCGATCTGAATCTATTGAGTATTCCTGCCCTGAGAGCAGCGCGTAATACACTAAAATAACAGCGATCTGAATCTATTGAGTATTCCTGCCCTGAGAGCAGCGCGTAATACACTAAAATAACAGCGATCTGAATCTATTTAGTATTCCTGCCCTGAGAGCAGCGCGTAATACACTAAAATAACAGCGATCTGAATCTATTGAGTATTCCTGCCCTGAGAGCAGCGCGTAATACACTAAAATAACAGCGATCTGAATCTATTGAGTATTCCTGCCCTGAGAGCAGCGCGTAATACACTAAAATAACAGCGATCTGAATCTATTTAGTATTCCTGCCCTGAGAGCAGCGCGTAATACACTAAAATAACAGCGATCTGAATCTATTGAGTATTCCTGCCCTGAGAGCAGCGCGTAATGCACTAAAATAACAGCGATCTGAATCTATTGAGTATTCCTGCCCTGAGAGCAGCGCGTAATACACTAAAATAACAGCGATCTGAATCTATTGAGTTACTCCTGCCCTGAGAGCAGCGCGTAATACACTAAAATAACAGCGATCTGAATCTATTTAGTATTCCTGCCCTGAGAGCAGCGCGTAATACACTAAAATAACAGCGATCTGAATCTATTGAGTATTCCTGCCCTGAGAGCAGCGCGTAATACACTAAAATAACAGCGATCTGAATCTATTGAGTATTCCTGCCCTGAGAGCAGCGCGTAATACACTAAAATAACAGCGATCTGAATCTATTGAGTATTCCTGCCCTGAGAGCAGCGCGTAATACACTAAAATAACAGCGATCTGAATCTATTGAGTATTCCTGCCCTGAGAGCAGCGCGTAATACACTAAAATAACAGCGATCTGAATCTATTGACGACTCCTGCCCTGAGAGCAGCGCGTAATGCACTAAAATAACAGCGATCTGAATCTTATGAGTACTCCTGCCCTGAGAGCAGCGCGTAATACACTAAAATAACAGCGATCTGAATCTATTGAGTTACTCCTGCCCTGAGAGCAGCGCGTAATACACTAAAATAACAGCGATCTGAATCTATTGAGTACTCCTGCCCTGAGAGCAGCGCGTAATACACTAAAATAACAGCGATCTGAATCTATTGATTATTCCTGCCCTGAGAGCAGCGCGTAATACACTAAAATAACAGCGATCTGAATCTATTGAGTTACTCCTGCCCTGAGAGCAGCACGTAATGCACTAAAATAACAGCGATCTGAATCTATTGAGTACTCCTGCCCTGAGAGCAGCGCATAATACACTAAAATAACAGCGATCTGAATCTATTGAGTTACTCCTGCCCTGAGAGCAGCGCGTAATGCACTAAAATAACAGCGATCTGAATCTATTGATTATTCCTGCCCTGAGAGCAGCGCGTAATACACTAAAATAACAGGGATCTGAATCTATTGAGTATTCCTGCCCTGAGAGCAGCGCGTAATGCACTAAAATAACAGCGATCTGAATCTATTGATTATTCCTGCCCTGAGAGCAGCGCGTAATACACTAAAATAACAGGGATCTGGATCTATTGATTATTCCTGCCCTGAGAGCAGCGCGTAATGCACTAAAATAACAGCGATCTGAATCTATTGAGTTACTCCTGCCCTGAGAGCAGCGCGTAATACACTAAAATAACAGCGATCTGAATCTATTGAGTACTCCTGCCCTGAGAGCAGCGCGTAATACACTAAAATAACAGCGATCTGAATCTATTGATTATTCCTGCCCTGAGAGCAGCGCGTAATACACTAAAATAACAGCGATCTGAATCTATTGATTATTCCTGCCCTGAGAGCAGCGCGTAATACACTAAAATAACAGCGATCTGAATCTATTGAGTTACTCCTGCCCTGAGAGCAGCGCGTAATGCACTAAAATAACAGCGATCTGAATCTATTGAGTACTCCTGCCCTGAGAGCAGCGCATAATACACTAAAATAACAGCGATCTGAATCTATTGAGTATTCCTGCCCTGAGAGCAGCGCGTAATGCACTAAAATAACAGCGATCTGAATCTATTGAGTTACTCCTGCCCTGAGAGCAGCGCGTAATGCACTAAAATAACAGCGATCTGAATCTATTTAGTATTCCTGCCCTGAGAGCAGCGAGTAATGCACTAAAATAACAACAATCTGAATCTATTGAGTACTCCTGCCCTGAGAGCAGCGCATAATACACTAAAATAACAGCGATCTGAATCTATTTAGTATTCCTGCCCTGAGAGCAGCGCGTAATGCACTAAAATAACAGCAATCTGAATCTATTTAGTATTCCTGCCCTGAGAGCAGCGCGTAATGCACTAAAATAACAGCGATCTGAATCTATTGAGTTACTCCTGCCCTGAGAGCAGCGCGTAATACACTAAAATAACAGCGATCTGAATCTATTGAGTTACTCCTGCCCTGAGAGCAGCGCGTAATGCACTAAAATAACAGCGATCTGAATCTATTGAGTTACTCCTGCCCTGAGAGCAGCGCGTAATACACTAAAATAACAGCGATCTGAATCTATTGAGTTACTCCTGCCCTGAGAGCAGCGCGTAATACACTAAAATAACAGCGATCTGAATCTATTGAGTTACTCCTGCCCTGAGAGCAGCGCGTAATGCACTAAAATAACAGCAATCTGAATCTATTTAGTATTCCTGCCCTGAGAGCAGCGCGTAATGCACTAAAATAACAGCGATCTGAATCTATTGAGTTACTCCTGCCCTGAGAGCAGCGCGTAATGCACTAAAATAACAGCGATCTGAATCTATTTAGTAGGCTATTCCTGCCCTGAGAGCAGCGCGAGGACGGGAGATGTATCAGTTTGACCGTTGAAATTTCTCGGAGATTTGAACGAGTTCTGTTGTCGCATATCAATTTCACACACAGCGAGATAGCATTGGAAAAGCATGTTTTACACATAGGTTTTACACCAGTTACGTCCTAAGCAGCTATGTTGCGGTTGACTGAGTAAACAGTCGAATCAAAACGCATACAATACCACATTTAGACGATGATTAGTTCTGTGCATTTCAATGTTCGCTGATTATCTTAAGAAACGTTAGAGGATGCTGAATTTTAACAAAATATATGGTAAAATCACTTACCTTGCAATAAATGCGTTTTCCCCACGAAGCGTTTTTCTTGTGTGTTGCGAGTCCGACTAATAATATCCCTCTGCAAGTTCAAACGTCTTGACCCCGCCTTTGCTTCAGTTTCATTGGTTGAAGCTGTAAACCAATCATTTTCCTTTCTGCCCTCAGAACATGTTTCAGTAACTAAAACTCCCATCTGCAATTAATGTACTCATTTGCGTTTGTGGAAGATGCGCACATTTGAATTGTAACGTGCTGATCTACCGAGTCGGCATGCGCTTCATGCATGTCTCAAATCAAGTATTCACGTAAACACAGTCGGTTATGTCTTTACAGAACGTACCGTGCATCAGTGCAATAGGCCCTATGCACAGCTGCACTACTTCCTGAACTTGTGCAGGCTCCTTTGTTTCCTGTCTGCCAGGATTGGCCAAACTGATTAATCCAGGTGTGTCTGATTATTGTTGTTGGTCAGACACGCCTGGATTAATCAGTTTGGCCAATCCTGGCAGACAGGAAACAAAGGAGCCTGCACAAGTTCAGGAAGTAGTGCAGCTGTGCATAGGGCCTATAGGATCTGCACACTCTTAAAGTGACAGTGCGTAATAAACCTAATGCCTTCTGTACACTTAATATTGATCAAACAACAAAATAAAAAGAGAAAATTCACTGCTCTTTAATATCTTTAATAAGGATTAATTATATTTAATTTATACAAATAAATATATCTGAACAATCAAATAACACTTCAAATAAATTTTTTCCAAAGGTGTTTTCTATAATTTTAGGTTGTTCTTTTCACGCTGATGTAAATTTAAGTGTTCGTTTTTTTTTATAAGGTTTTTTTTTTTTTATAAGTTTGGTTTTAGTTAGTTATTTTATGCTATAAAAACGGAAATGTGATGTCATGATTGACAGCTGTGGCCACGCTACATATGGGGTGAGTACCAAACACCATCTCCTGGTCCTCACCTGAGTAACTCACTGAAAAAGTTATGTGCACCCCTGGTAATAACCCTGCCTAAGAAATGATAGAATGGTTAAATTAATTATTAATGGTTTGTTCAGGTCAGGTTTATGAAGTACATATATTGCAAGAAACTTGGGACTCATTTCAATCTCTTAAAACTCATTCTTTCCCTACTTTCTTTCTTTCTGCAAGTGTGTGTTTGTGTGAATAATCAATAAAGTCTTGTTTGTATTTAAACAGAAGTGTCTTGTTTTATGTGCTTATGGATTTATTGTCATTAAATGCTGATCTTGTTACCTTGCCAATAAATTGTATTTTCACTGTAGTTTGGATATTTATATCCACTATAGAGTTGATAGTTACGGCTGGTTCAAATTAACTCTCATCTGCTCTATTTGCATTTGAGCACTGAACACCAAAACACACAGCCATAGAAACAGTTTCTTACCTCAGGCAATCCATCTCATGACCAGTTAAAGGTGAGTAGATGATGACAGGTGAACGTAGATGGTGACTTAGCTGGCTGTTAACTGGGGTTTAGTTTGTAATGCAGATGGTGAAGAGATGAGACGGCGAAGAGATGAGACGGCAGGCGAACTGTATCTGGAAGACTGATGAAGGCAGACAGAAGACGGTATATCGAAGTGGTCTCAGGTGAGTATGCTCAAGTAGGGATTCAGATTGGTAGTTTGTACGTCTGTGTAGAACTAACGAGACCAGACACTTAGGTGAGAGTGATGCAGGTAGTTATTGGGTGTGTTGATGAAGGAGTGCATGTGCAGGGAATCAGTATACTAGTGATGATCAGCAGCAGGTGTGGTTATGGCTGACTAAGTGCAGGTTAAGTGGGGTGGGATCAGGGATGGACTGGGACTAAAAAACGGCCCTGGACTTTGACTAGGCCCGGCCCAAAGCAATCGGCGCGCGGAAACTCGACAACAACAACAATAACGACTGGCATGAGTGGCACAAGACTTTAATTGTGGCTCATGATACTATACCATCCAAATTATAGCAATAGCACTGTGATGTTGTGTTAAAAGCACATTATTCTAGATTAACTTGAATACTACATATAAATGGAAGTCTCAACACACTGCAGTCCTGTGTAAAAAACCTCTAGGCTGTGAATGTCTGACTTGGGGCGCTTAAAGTAATTTAAAGCTCTTGGTCTAAGCTCAACCTGAATAAACAAATGATGGAATGGATTTTTTTTTTTTTAAACCGGTTTTATTCCAAGATAGCATGGAATAGATTGTATAATATGCTGTTATAACAGCATATTATACAATCTATTCCATGCTGTCTTAAAATTAATTTATTACTTAATAATCTTAATTAATTTATGCAGTAATTAATCTTAATGCACAAATAATACCACATCTAAATGAAAATACATCATTACAAACTTCTGTATTCAAAATCTTCAAAGTTTGTAAGCATTAACTGTAATGTTACCAACATTTTTAAAAGTAAAAGCACAACATTTCTTAATATTAGCTACTGCATGTGGCATTTTACAGCTAAAATGTTGAAGTTTAGCTGTTTTAACTACTGTAATCATAAAAAATGTAGCAACCTGAATATCACTTCCTAACATCATCCCTAGCAAGTAACTCTCTTTCTCCTCTCATGTTCCATACTTACTTGCCCTGGATCTACCTGTGGAACCAGCTCATCTCTCTGTCCCTCATCATCACTGGTGGCATGTTGCCAACATGCGATGTTGCTGCACAGCTGTCTGGCTCACTTCTTCACTGCTGCTAATATTTAACTGCGAGGTGCTGCTGCACTGCTAAATATTTTAGTTTGCGACATTTTCAGTATCTAAATTCCGCTATTTTTTTATCTCTCGCCTTCTCGGCCCCGCCCTTTACTTTCCGTTTTTTTACCCGCGGCCGCGTTAACAGGAAAACAAAAAAAAACAGGTGATGACTGCATGCGTGGCGGGTGGTGGGCCGGCCCGCCGGCCGTCCTGGAGTACCGGCCGTTCTGTGATTCTCCAGATCACACAGATGGCCAGTCCGCCCCTGGGTGGGATGGTGGGCGCCCTAGAGGCTGGATTGTCTGAGGATGACGGGAAGCCTCCAGGGCGGAGCTGGCAGCTCAGCGGAGCAGGCAGTTCGGGAGACCAGGGTGGAGCAGACAGATCGGGAGACCAGGGCAGTGCAGGAAGGTCTGGGAGCCTGGGCAGAGCTGTGGGCTCTAGACCAAGCTCAGGGACTGTAGTCCTCTCTGGACACAAGACGGGTACTGGAGATTCGGGCGTGGCGGCGGCCATCTTGGCAGAGGGCTTTGTCATGGCGGCTATCTTGGGACAAGACTCTGGAATGGCGGCCAACTTGGGAAGAAACTTTGGAAAGGTGGCCCTCTTGGGACAAGGCTCTGGAACGGCAGCCACCTTGGGGTGAGGCTCTGGAAAGGCAGGCATCTTGGAACGAGACTCTGGAAGGGCGGCCATGAGGAGACAAGGAATGGACATGGGCATGGTTCCAGAATGAGACGCAACACTCACCAGACACTGAATTAAGGTTTCCCTCCATTCCAGCCTTGTGGTGTCTGGGAGGTCAATAAGGATGGTTGAAAGTTGCCCCGATCTGGAACAGGGTCTTCAGGGTGTCGCTCAGACCTTAGCTTCAGTAGTCATGTCAAATCAATAACTAAATCGGCATACTATCATCTGAAAAATATTGCAAGAATTAGAGGCTTTGTTTCCAGTCAGGACTTAGAAAAACTTGTGCATGCTTTCATCACCAGCAGGGTGGATTACTGTAATGGACTCCTTACTGGCCTTCCCAAAAAGACCATAAGACAGTTGCAGCTCGTACAGAACGCTGCTGCCAGGATCCTGAGCAGAAACAGAAAATATGAACATATCAGACCAGTCCTCAGGTCTTTACACTGGCTCCCAGTCACATTTAGGATTGATTTTAAAGTATTATTAATGGTATATAAATCATTTAATGGCCTAGGTCCTCAATACATCGCAGATATGCTCACTGAATATAAACCCAACAGATCACTCAGATCATTAGGATCACATCAACTAGAAATACCAAGGGTTCACTCAAAGCAAGGAGAGTCCGCTTTTAGCTATTATGCCAGCCGCAGCTGGAGCCAGCTTCCAGAAGAGATCAGGTGTGCTCCTACAGTAGCCACATTCAAATCCAAACTCAAAACACATCCGTTTAGCTTAGCATTTACTGAATGAGCACTGCGCCACTGTGCGTCCGACTGTTTGCACTGTATTTTATTTAATTTTTTATTCTAAACTGTTTTAATTATTCTCATTTCTTTTGATTATTTTAATTTCTTCTATGTAAAGCACTTTGAATTACCATTGTGTATGAAATGTGCTATATAAATAAACTTGCCTTGCCTTGCCTTGCTATCAAGGGAAGCGTAGCGTCAGTTCTGTTGGGTCATGTTAAAGGGATAGTTTACCCAAAAATGAAAATTCTATCATTTACTCACCCTCAAGTTGTTTTAACCCTGTATGAGTTTCTTTCTTCTGTTGAACACAGAATAATATATTTTGAAGAATGTTGGTGACCAGACAGTTGATGGACCCCATTGACTTCCATAGTATCTTTTTTTCCTGTCCCTCAGGGCGATTTATATTCCTGGAAACACAAATGTAGGAGCAGATCTATTGTCCAGAAGGGAGGTCACACACAGGGATTGGAAGCTCAGTCAGGTCATTTAGATCTGGGAAATATATTACAAAGCAGAGGTGGACCTCTTCGCTTAACAAGAAACAGCGCAATGTTCCCTCTACTTTTCACGGACTCCATGCATGGCCCAGGAAGCGTCTATATTAGGGCTGTAACGATTAATCGCGATTAATCGAAATCCAAAATAAAAGTTTGTGTTTACATAATAAATGTGTGTCTATTGTGTATAATTATTTTGTATATATAAATACACACACATGCATGTATATATTTAATAAAAATTTGTTATTTATATACAAAATAGTTCTATTTATATGTAATATAAATCATATAAAAATATATATGCAGTATATAAATGCAAATATTTATCAAATATATACATGCATGTGTGTGTATTTATATATACAAAATAATTATACACAATACTCACACATATATTATGTAAACACAAACTTTTATTTTGGATTTCGATTAATCGCGATTAATCGTTACAGCCCTAACCACAGATCACTCTACTCCCGGGAGTCCTGGCGAAGGTTCGCCAACAAGGGTCATGCCTATTGCTGATAGCGCCTTTTTGGCCGACCAGAATTTGTTTCTCAGAAATAATATCTCTCCTCAACGGCTCGCCGTGGGTGATACCGAGCAGGAGAGACCTTCTGTCTCAGACACAGGGGACAATATTCCATCCCCGGCCCGAGATATGGAATCTTCATGTCTGGCCCCTGAGGGGGATCGGCTAAGAGATGCTGGACTTCCAGCAGATGTGATTGAGACCATTCTGAGTGCTAGGGCTCCTTCCACCAGAAGAATGTACACCCTTAACATTCCATGCAGACCCAGTCCACTGCCAGATTGTTTCAGTGCTGGAGTTTATGCAAGAAAAGCTGTCCGCAGGCACATGTCCATTGTGGCTTGCCACGCTCTGATTGACGGGGGGAGACACCCTTTTTTCAGTGGGGAGACACCCTTTGATTGCCCACTTTATTTATGGAGCCAGGCGACTGAGGCCTCCTTTCAGAGTCAAAGTTCCTTCATGGGACTTAGCCGTGGTCCTTGAGGGGCTAGTCGACAACCCATTTTTACAACTAGAGTCAGCGCCGGTCAAGCTTCTGACTCTAAAGATGGTTTTCAGTATGTTTAGAATCCAAACATTTGCAAGAAACAGATCCAAATTGAGCTCTTTATCCAGCAGCTACCGTAAACACCAAATCCTGCGATCGTTATGATGAATTCTAATTTAAAAAGTGCGCCCTCAAGAAGAGTTACGACATGTTTTACAGCAGTGATATCAAACGCTCATTGGCTCTCACCTGCTTCATCACAGATTGCGACATGCCGTGTTTGAAAATGCACTTTTGCCATGTACATTTGAAATAGGGAAATGTGCGCCTTCACAGAGCAAAGCCGGATTTACATTTTGATGATATAATAACTTAAATTATGCTCTGTACCTCAAACAAAACTATTATATCCTGCCAGAGAGGACTGCACTGCAACACATCGTCATGTGAACGGCTTTTGGTACTGCTTTTGAAGTTTTCGCAATAAATATATTTTGTGATTACACTTGTCTGTCTGTTATGTTTTGCTTCATAACTGTACGTAGTTAAACAAAAAATTATTAGGAGTAAGATGAGCAGCTCAAAATATCTTTTTAATGCTATTTTGTTAATAATATTGTCATTACCCAACACATCTCTGTCTATTATGTTTTATTCTTTTTATATTCTGTATAAAATGTGTATGTTATAGGTTTGGGAGTAGGGTTAAGTGATCTTACATTTATCTATAAAATGGTAAAAGGGAAATTACACAGATATTCATGGATCTTCAAAGTTTTGTAGCTGTAAAAACTGAATATCAAGTCACATTTATTCATATAGCGTTTCTTACAATACAGATTGTTTCAAAGAAGCTTTACAAAAAAAACATATGTGTAAATGTTGCAGATACATCCATATTTTACGTTTCAGCATATATCCAAACGTACAAAAAAGTACGTTTTCTGTCTGAAAATTACGTCCGTACGCATTATTAATGAGACCAGGCTGGTATTTTTTTAAAATATTTTTTGTATATTATTATTTCCTATTTACTTATTCTTTTTGTGCCTTGTCACTGTCATTATGTTTGTGCTGTGGAAGCTTGTGTAAACATACGAAACTTAAAACTATGTGTACACATACTTAGCGTTCGCAATAAAGCTCTTTCTGATTCTGATGTGTTTGCATGTATTTGCTGAATGTGTTTATGTTTGATCTACTGCATTTTGGGGTAAAATGGTGAAAAATATTCATCACATACCTTACAAAGGAATCACATGTTCAGATCAGGATGACTTAGACATTTCAGTTAAACATTTGTATTAAAGTTTACCGTAGTGGAATACTGAGGTTTTGGATTCACACGCTCAATTACTGTATTGGATTAAGACAAATGCATGCATTGTGCATTTTGGATAAGATAAATTCATGCCATGTGTATTATTATACTGAACAGAATCAATTCTTAGATTTTGTATTTGATGGACAGAGTTTTCATTGTCAGATCGATACATTTTTATGCATCCGTCTGATCTGGACTGTGAGCAGAGAGAGGGAGTGACTGGACTGACGTCCCAATGATTCTTTGGGATGGGGTCATTTATACGTTATTATCTGCACCATTAAGTAGCACATTGGCAAGCTCAATGTATTCATCATAATGACCTTGCTTAGCGTCTTTTTCTATTATTAAAATAAGCTGTTTTTCATCAACACTGATCTGAGAACAATGTTTTGTCTTCTGTGTTCCATGAAGAAACTATGTGTTGTACTGAATGTCAAGCTTTTCTTATGTTGGTTTATCGTTGTGTAACTGGCATGGAGGCTGATTTCACACCAGACCTTACCTAATTTAGCAGGACATTCACCTAAAAAAAGGTATTTGATTTAACTTAAAAAAAATTAACTAAGAAATAGAAAGTAAATTTTAAAAAAAGGGGAAAGTAACATAAATTAATGGCACAAAATGTTTTTATTTTTATTTTATTAAAATGTTCAAAAACCACTAGAACAATGTTATATATTTTTGTTGACTTGTCTACTTACAATTTCCTAAATGTTTCCAACAATGTTTAAATCAAGAGCAATCAGCTATTTTACCAATGTAACGGCCCATGTCATTGTGTCGCCTGATAGTTGTAATTTCCGCATTACCCCTGATTTCCATTTTTTTTACTTCAGTAGAAACCTTGGAAACACCAAATGAATATATTTAATATGTTTTTATAAGACAGGTGAACAACTGTTTTGGATACCTTATCAACGGAAAACGTACTGGGTTGCCAATAATCAAACAGTGCACATTTCTGAGGACATTTTATTATCCAAATTAATTATATTCATTATCATCAGAAATAAAGTCTTGTGTTTTATGCAAGGCGTTTCGTTTCAATCACGCGAAAAGAAATCCGAGACTCTTGTTTAGGTGTCACAATACGTTGCGGCATCTGTATGTTGTTTTGCATTAAATGAAATGATTTAAAGCACAGTAAAGATTTTATAGATAAAATAAAACATACACAAACCTGAATTTCACAGAGGAAATGCACAAATTCTGCAACACTGAGAAGAGAGAACTTGTTCTGGAGTGGAAAGGAGACTGAAGAGAGTTCAAACAGCCCGTGCTCACTCAACCGTTGAGTTGTCCTCAAGTCAGAGGGGGCGGGGTGCATTGTTTTAATTGAGTAAACTACTCAATTTCTCATGCTCAAGTATGTTAAATATATTAATAATATTATATTTTAATTTAAGTAATATTTTTGTTTCTTGAAACAGATCAGTTTAATTCTCCATTCTCAAGTATTTTTATAGAAATTTCACAAATATTTTAGGTGTATTATAAATAAATGATTGGTTAGACAAATACTAAATTATTTTAGTGAAAATGTTAGATAAAATTAACTGTTGGATTTTTAGTCAATTATTTTGGTATATTTAACTCAAACAATCAAGTAAACGATATTCAGAGATTGTATTAAAGGGATAGTTCACTTTGAAATTAAATGTTGGTATGTTTTAGCTTACCTGAAGTGCATCCAAGATGTCTTTGTCTCCGCAGTAGTTTCAATTTTGATATTTTTAGGTCAAACCGTTCTTGTCTGTCAGTCATATAATGCAGGTACATAGGTACTGTATCCAAAAGCATGCAGAGATGTCTCTAATAGCATGCAGAGAAAAGTCCAAATAAAAAAATTCCCCATCGTAAGTGCACATAGATGGCCTAAGACACGAAACAAGCGGTTTGTGTGATAAAACGAACAGTGTTTATCGTTTTTATCTCTTTTACACAACCACGTCCATCTGATCTGTTTACACTGGATTTCTTCCCTGGAAACTAATCTAACCGCCTTCGATTGGACGTTGCATTTTTAAACTCAGCAGAAACGCGTGTGATTGGCTGTACGGCTCAACGCCTTTGATTGACCTGAACAATTAAGCGAGTAGTGTATCAAGATAGAAGGCTTACAAATTGTGAATAAGTGAAAACTCAACACTCCCGGATGAGTTCGCGCAAGCTTAGGCCATCTATGTGCACTTACGATGGGGAATTTTTTAATTTGGACTTTTCTCTGCATGCTATTAGAGACATCTCTGCATGCTTTTTGGATACAGTACCTATATATATAACAAACCTAATTAGTTCTTGCAGGAGCTCAAACGTGCCGTGCAACACGAGAATGAACATCGTTGGTTCTCGCACATCAAGCAAACATGCTCGTTTACCACAGCTGATGTGTTGATGAACGTTTATATTTTAATTAAAGCCTAAATTCAATCTGTCCATCATACTGTATAAAGCGGTCTCTTCAGAAAATTTGGACTAGACCGCTCAGTTCATATGAATTAGTTTTATGATACCTTTAGGAACTTTTTGAAGCGTATTAAAATAATACAGGAGCAACAGATGATTACAACTGAAAGAAGATGATCCAAAGGAAAATGCAAATGTTCTATCTTAAATTGCCAAAATGAACATGATCTGATCTAAAACAATATCTGACAATAAACTGAAGAAACAAAATAAGAATATAAAAAACAAACACATGTACAAGTACATGTTCAAATAACATTATAGCATTGATATCATGTTCAAAAGCAGAAATAATGGAAAATAAACCCTTTTTGTAAGGTTTTTTTCTTTCATAGTGTAATTTTCACACTGCCACACATTAATTCTTAAATGGGAAATTCTGGTAGATTTGTTATAAATATTTTTCTTATTTATTCATATTTTCAATGTTTGATGATCTCTTTGTTTTGTAATAGAGTCAGGTTTTATGGTCATGTGATGTTTGACAGTGAATGAATTTCCCGACTTATCTCTTGAACTGGGTGCAAAGCATTTGACAATCTCCCCTGAGAACAGCTGTGCTGTTTGGAGGCACACGCTTGCTCTATGCTGCTTTTCCTGTTTCGGAAATGGATGAAAAGAGCGTGTCAACCTGCTCTCAGAACTCGATTTTCATTTCATGCTCGGCAAAAGGCCATTCCCTCTCGTGTCCTCTCGCTATTGTGATTCCAACATGCTGTGAAGCGCTGACTCAGCGGTAGCGTCACACACCATTAGTTTGTAGCACAATGATGCATATGCAGATATTCTGTTCCTGCAAACTAGCAATTAAAACTGAGCGCCCAAAAAATACTGCGCTAGCTAAATTTATTTACTTCCTTATTTCTGTACATTTATACTGGAAATAGAAGAAGGGTGGCATTTTCTACAATTGCGGTACACTATGGGGTCCCGTGTGTTTAAAATCTATTAGATGTGACCTAAGATAAAATAAACAAAGCAAAAACTATAATTAACACTGTCTGCTCGACAAATGGTTGAGCACATTTTGAGTATATTTTGAGTCTATATTGATTGACTATATTTTATTGAAAGGAGTACTTAACTTAACTCAAGCTGATTGAGCAATCTCTACCATCTGGTTGAGGTATCTCATGCCAAAAAAATCCACTAGATGTCACAGTGTCAATCAACAGCACTTGTCACAACACTTCTTCTAACATGGATTTTAGAAACAAATAAATCACTCCTGCCATGTGAACAGTTCTTGCTGAAATTTTGCAAGGTAGGCATATTTTTGTTGACATATTACACTGTAAGAGCCCTAACTTTACAAAATTGTGTTACTTGGTGCCATGAAAAAACTTTAGTATGTTTTTAATAATTTTTCTAAAACATAAACTAAAAACACTAAAAAACTAAAACACCCAGGACCCGGGCAGGAGCAGACACAGATGGAGAGAAGGCGGCAGTGCCAAGTAAGGAGGAACTGCAAACAAAAATAAAACCAAGGAGACGTGCCAAATGTCACAAAGTGTGTGGGAGCTGCACACGAAAGGCGGTGTTTACCTGTGTGGACAGTGCGTAAAGCCTGGTTCACACGGCAGGATAATTAGGCCGATTTTAGTCCCGATTCACCCCTTCCGACAATCTTAAGGATGCTCCGATTATCGTAAAATAATCTGATCAGATATTCCTGCCGTGTGTGGTGTGTTAAGACTGCTCTCGTCTGCTCGGAAGGACATCGGGACTGCTCCGATCTCAAATCGGGGATATCCAACATGTTGGATTTATTTGGCCCGATTTCTTCTCATGTGTGGTGTCCCCCGAGGACAAACGAGCACGCAGCCTGTGGACTGTGGCGTGTAGCCAATCAGAAAGCGAGGTACGAGGTGGCGAGGAAGTACCGGGAAACAAAAATCAAAACAGCCGGCGACATCGCCTTTTCTTGTTTTTCTTATGTTTTTTTTCGCTTAAAAACAAAGCACAAACTATGGCCACTGCATCCTCTTCGTCCGCCATGATTGTTTACTCTGAAGTCACGTTTGATCTCGAGGGATTTTGCGAGATTTCCCGTCTGACCTGGGAATGCTCGGGAGTCAAATCGGTTCGTGTGTGATGTGTTGATTTTTCTGTGTGGCTGCACACCACACATTGTACGACCAAAACTGTTAGACCCGTGATTTTTTATCGCCGTGTGTGGGGTCTCTCAGGTTTTGAAAATCGGCCGACAATTTTAAAATCGTCCCGTGTGAACCAGCCTTAAGCCTCAATGAATGATGCGGGGTGTTTGAGCCGTTCAAATGACCCCACTAGAGGAAAACGTTCTTGTAGGCTTGCCTACTTGCCTACATACTGACGGGGCGCTCAACCGGATGTGCGACCCATGAGCAGCGTGAATGCCGAACGCTTGTTTGTTTATGTTTGTTTATGTTCTTAAGTACATGTTGTACATTGTTGCGCACTTTTAAACTTTAAAACATTTTGTCAACCCGGAGCCATGAATTGCATCTACTTGGTCGTTCTGATCACACTTCTTAATCGTTTTACCTGGGGAAGCGATGACGACGGCGGGGCTGGTCACAGGATTATTTACTCCCGTGAGCTATTGCTCGAACTCCGTCCATTTGCACCCGCTACTAGGGACAACAGCCCTTATCTGGCTTGCAGCAAGGACAGTGTGGGAACAGAGGATATCGACAAAGCTCCCAAAAATCATCGAAGGAAGAGAGGTAGGAGAGGGGGTGTCCAACGCCGACTAAGGAGATGCGGGTTGGCCGATAGAAGCCGGCTCCCTCCGCTCCCCTCCATTCTTCTCTCTAACGTACAATCCATCCGCAACAAAGTCGATGAACTAGAGGCTCACGCTAAGTTTAAGCGTGACTTCAGAGACACATGCATGCTGGCTTTCACGGAGACGTGGTTGGGAGAGGCTGACAGGGATGAGGATCTGCGCATTAGTGGCTTCGGGTGCCCGGTGCGCATGGATCGGTCACCTGTAACAACAAACAAATCCACTGGGGGAGGAGTCTGCTTCTACATCAATGAGAGGTACTGTAACACCGTTACTGTTCGAGAGGAAATCTGTACTCCTGACCTCGAGCTACTATCTATCTCTCTTCGCCCCTTCTATCTTCCAAGGGAGTTTCCACAGCTATTCTTCACCCTGGTGTATATACACCCGCGTGCAAACGCCTCCTCAGCTGCTCACGTAATCTCAGAAGTGACTAACAGACTCGATGCTATATCACCCGATGCTCCAAAGTTTATTATGGGAGATTTTAACCATTGCCAGATTCACAAGACATTAAAAACTTACGAGCAGTATATCACCTGCGCAACAACTAAAAACAACACCACTCTTGACTTGTGCCTAGGCTCAGTACCCGGCGCTTTTAAATCCATGCCCAAACCTGCTTTTGGTGCATCGTACCATAACAGTGTTCTCCTGATACCTACTTATAGTCCCATCTGCAAGCGACAGGAGAAGACTGTGAAAACAGTGAAATGCTGGACAGATAATAGCATTGCCAGCTTACAGGCATGTTTTGAATGTACAGACTGGGACGTGTTTTACAGCTCCTGCAATGATTTAAATGTACTAACACAAACTGTGACATCTTATATATCTTTCTGTGTCGATAGTAATATCCCATGTAAAAATATAACAATATTCCCTAACAACAAACCATGGGTTACTAAAGAATTAAAGAGCGTTCTAAATAAAAAGAAACGTATTTTTTATACAGGGAGTAGCCAGGAAAAGAAAGAAATTAATAGAGAAGTAAGGAACGGGATAAGAAAAGCAAAAAGGGCGTATAAAGATAAGATAGAGCACAAGTATAGTAGTGGAGATCTTCGGGCAGCTTGGAGGGGAATTAAAGAAATGTCCTCAGTCACCCAGGGAAATGGAGACAGTAGGAAACCTATAACAATTATGGGGACAAATGAAGCTAATCTCCCGAACGTTTTTAATACTTTCTATTCTGGCTTTGAAAAAAATGACCCTTCGAGAAACATTACTTGTATAGGAGAAACAATATTGTCTCAAAATGAGGTCACAATCAGTCAAGAATGCGTTAGGGACCATCTGAAGAGAGTAAATATAAGGAAGGCACCTGGTCCCGATTTGCTTTGCGGGCGGACACTGCGCTATTGTGCTGATCAGCTGAGCAGCGTATTCCAGCACATATTTCTGATGTCACTGAATTGTAGTGTGGTTCCCACTCTTTGGAAATCCTCCATAGTGATTCCAATTCCTAAAAAGATTAGCAAACCAGGGACACTTAACGATTTTAGGCCTGTTGCTCTAACTTCGTTAATTATGAAGATATTTGAAAAAATCATTAAAAATTGTATGCAAACATATGTAGAAGAGAGATTAGATCCCCTGCAATTCGCTTATCAAGCAGGGAGGGGAGTGGAGGACGCAAAGTTGTTTATTTTGAACAGCATATACAAGCACTTAGATAAACCAAAATCACACGCAAGGCTTCTGTTTGCAGATTTTTCATCAGCTTTTAATACCGTACAACCATGTATTTTAATTAATAAGATGTTAAGTGATTTTAACCTGCCTCATCAACTTGTTTCATGGATTTTAAATTTCTTAACTGACAGAGAACAGAGGGTATCAGTAAACGGCAAATTATCAGATCCCTTACTGCTCTCCACAGGACTTCCTCAAGGGTGTGTCCTTTCACCCCTTTTTTTTATTATGTACACAAATGATTGTAGAAGTACCCAGGAGAACAGCTACCTGGTTAAATTTTCCGACGACACTGTGTTGCTGTCACTATTACAGAGGCCATCATCTGATCATGGAAATGCTCTAAATGAATTCATCTCATGGTGCGATAACCATTGTTTAGAACTAAATGTATCCAAAACTAAAGAAATAATTATTGACTTCGGGCGAAATCGAGATACAGTTTTTAACAGCACTATACACAATGCTAAGGTTGAAATTGTCTCCTCATATAAATACTTGGGCACTGTTTTTGATGAGCATCTTAGATTTGATCTTAACAGTGCTACCATTGTAAAGAAAGGGCAACAGAGAATTCACCTTCTTCGCAGACTAAATGCTTTCTCCGTCTCACCGGTCATCCTGTGCAGATTTTATCAGTCTTTTATTGAGAGTCTTTTAAATTTTTCTTCAATCTGCTGGTTTCATAATTTGAGCATCAAAGACAGGAATAGCCTGAATAATATTGTAAAGATTTGTTCTAAAATTATCGGTGTGAAACAGAGAGACCTAAATGTCTTCTGTAACCAGCAAATACTGCGGAAGGCAATGAGCATCCTGGCCGCCCCGGACCATGCTCTGGCAGGTGAATTCTCTCTGTTGCCTTCTGGGCGTCGCTACGCGCTCCCGGCATGTAAGACCAATCGTCATTCTAAATCTTTTATTCCTTATGCGATTAAACTCTTAAATTCCGCATAAAGTTCCTGGAGAAAGGACAAAATGCACATAATGATGAACTTGTACTGCTGTACGTTATGTATGTGTGCGATGAACTTGTTACTTGTGTGGATAATGTGTGTGATTTGTATTATTTATTGTTGTTGACACGCTGCTCTTAACCAATTGCCCCGTGTGGGATCAATAAAGTTGATTGAATTGAATTGAATTGAATTGAACGTGTAAACCTGATTTTGTTCGTTAATATTTTTTGTTCACTGAAACTATTCACTCTAAAGCAGTTCGTTTTCTTGTTTAGCTAATGTTCATGTTTTTTCTTAGCCTGTTTTTGTGTGTAGCTACTGCATTGTGCTGCATACGTGTCCGAAAGTTTTTACAATGTATTCAAATATATAGTGTTTTTGTTTCAGACTTAACCCTCTGGGGACCAAAAACGCGCTGGCGCGTTTTCCTTGTTTTTTTTCACATAGCAGCAAAATAGACTTAAAATACTCCCGTAATTTTTTGTCATACAGGTTTAAGAAATATGAAAAAATAAACTGTTAAATGTCTTCTTATTTATGGGTTCACTTAAAATCGAAATAAAACATTGTGCTTTTGTAAAATAAAGAAAGTAAACAGGGTGTGCTTTGTGCCTCTCCGTCTCCGTTAACTTTTTTTCTAGTGCACGTCTGTAAACTTAAACAAAACTCAGCGAATACTATTCACTCAGACATGAGCTATATATCTCTATAATCTTTTAAGTGTGTAGTTTTAAATTATCTAATTCAAAACTAAAACAAATATTCTCTGTTTATGTAATCTATATAAAAAGAGCGAGAGATCAGCCGTTCTCATTGTCGTTCTGGCTCCTCATTACTCTGCTAATTTCACACGCCTATGGAGAGCGCGCGCTATTCAAACGCAGATGTTCTAAAGCAACACATGCAAACCAGTCAACGCCCACAACAGCTGGAAAACACACTGTATTGAGGAATAATAATATCGTGATAATCCTGGAAATTTTACCTCAAACGTGCTGGAGTAGCCTAACAACGGATCCAGCTGCAGATCATCAGTAAGTGCTTTGTTCTAATCGCGATATGAAATGGTGTCTGCAAACCGCAAAATACTTTAAATTTGAATCGCGTTTCTGTGTTTGAATGAATGGACGGCACAGGTACATGCTGTTGTTTACTACAGCTTGCGCGTGTCTGTGTGTGAATTAATTAACCTTTAGTTTAGCTTTTAGCAAACTATCTATATTGCCTACTGAGATGAGTAAAAATCGACTGAATACGGTGAAATAAAATGTCTTAAGTATAAGCAACATATTAAACTGCAAATTAACATTTATGCCCTAATATTATAAAAGACGATATGTTACAGATGAAATATGAAAGACAACATTTAGTTTTGGATAGACTATAAAGTTTTTACTGCCACATCAAAACCTAATTTACAAGGTGCAAACAAAATCTTAAAAGGTCAATATAAGCCTTCTCTTTAAATTATTTTTGTGTTTTATTAGTGACAAATTTGGGGAGAGGATAGCCTACATATTCCAAAACTTTCTGAAATTACGAATGAGAATTAACTGCACAATTACTAGAAATGTATATATATATATATATATATATATATATATATATATATTAGGGGTTTGCAAAGCAGCCGATATTTGTATCTGTATTTGTATTTGTTGAGGGGGGAAAAGTATTTGAATTTGTATTTGTATTCGAGTAAAATTCAAAATTGGCGTAAAATTTTTTTTTTTTTGCGTTACCCTTCTAATTTACGTTATAGTGTAAGTATTCTTTAATTATATCCATTATAATAATTATGGATATGCAATATTGGTTGATGTTTTTCCATAAATCCAGCAATGAAACAAGGAACGTCATTGAAAAGAAAATAACATATAGCCTAACTCCCACACGTGCATACAATTCGACACAACTACACAAGCATTTTAAACCTTTTTAACCGAACGTTAACGTTACTCTGTCAACAGCCTATTGTCTAAATTACCGCGCTAAACAGCTACGTGAACAGAGCGAACATGAGAGCACCCGACTGCAGACCGACTGCAAACACTATGGACAGAGGAACCAAAAAAATAGCTTTTTTGGCAGCAAACACTTAAGATGGGTTTGGTACACACAGGGATAAAAAAGTACCCCATGTGTAAAATGAAATACTCTGCTGTATCTTTACTGCTGTGGGCCTAATTTTCTGCCAGAGGTCCTGGACATCTTTTTCAGATACATGGCATCATGGATTGGATCAAATACCAACAGATAAAAAATTGAAACCTAACAGCCGGGGCTAGAAATCTTATAACGGGCCATGTTTGCATCTTCCAACAGGACAGTGATCCAAAAACAAATATCAAAATCAAAACAAAAATGGGTCACTGAGCACAAAACCAAGATCTGCAATGGCCATCCCAGTCCCTGGCCTGAACCCTATAGAAAATGAGTGGGCTGAACTGAAGAGAAGAAGCACCAACATGGATCTGGGAATCTGCAGGATCTGGAGAGATTCTGTATGGAGGAATGGTCTCTGATCTCTTGTCAGGTGTTCTCCAAACTCATCAGGCATTATAGGAGAAAACTCAGAGCTGTTATCTTGGCAAAAGGAGGTTGCAAAAAGTATTTAAAAAAAGGGTGCCAATAGTTGTGGCCAACGTGTTTTGGAGAAAAACATTTATTTCATAATGTGAGCCCCACTTTCAATTCTCTTGCTTCAATGAAAGGTTAGAATTTTGGCAATGTTTTGAATGAAAGATCAAAAGGATATATATGTGTGTGTGTGTGTTGTCTTTGCATTCTTTCTTGTGGCTCAGTGACAGCTGAATAAAAGGCTCATTAGTATGCAGCATTAGCAGGTCTTTGTCTACTCAGGTGTGAATTAGGACATTATTCATGACCTTGTTGGATCATTCACGCCCACCTGCATATTGCCTTCCCAAACAAAAAGTGTCTTACAAAATTTAAATCAATCTATTGTTTAATGTGAACGATTAGCCTGGATGATTTTCAGATCATTTTGAAGTAAAACTCTAACCGACAACTTCCATTAGTCAAAAGTATTGTGGGAATATGTGAAGTTGGTCGTATGTGGTCTTATATCAGAACATTTAAGTTTGAGTTTTTTGAATAACCATGCATAAATAATATTCTCTCAAAAATGCAAACATGTACATACATGTTGCTCACATATTATTATAGCCATGTTCGTGCTAAATAGAGTGTAATTACACCTTTGCCATTAATATGTTTATAAGCAACTGAAGAAATACAAATATCAGGGCATGTCAAAACATCTCAAGGACCCCAAAAACACCTTGGTCCCAAGAGGGTTAACATCATAAAGTTTCCGAGTGCACTACAGACTCAGTTTAATGTATCTCTGGTCCAGCATCTTCAATGTTTCACCTCTCAAAAGTTATGAAGTGTCATTCACTGGGCCACAGACCTTTAGCCTGCCAATTAGGTGCCATTAAAGCTCAAAAACTAGCTGGGGGCTCACCTGCTGTACATTGTCTCAATTCAGTCTGGGCTCAGGGTCCATAACCCGCAGTAAAGTGGAGTAGATTTGCCCCAGGAAAAGGCTAGTCAACACAGCTAGTGCAGCCAGCCATCAGCCCAGATGAAGTCAGTAAGTCGGCCTGCATGTCTGGTCTCTGCTGGTAGTTAGCCGCAAATGTCGCGGCCTCCTCGGGCGAAGCTAGCTTCTTCTTAGCTCCGTTGGGTAGCATAATCTGCAAGCGGGCCGGGAATAGGAGAGACGGTCTGAGGCCCAGGTTGTATAGTGTTGACATGACGTCACGGTACTTAGCACGTTGCTCGAGGACCTCCTGTGTGGAGTCTTCGTAAATGTGTACCGACGACCCTCGGTATTGGAGATCCGCTGGTCCTGCAGTTCAGCTCCGGACTCCAAAGAGTCAATCTGTTGACCGTGCTCCGTCACCACAGCCTGTGTGCGGTCCAATTTCGCCTCTAAAGCTGCAAAAATGGTTTTGAAATCGGTGGAGATGCTAGCTCTGTGGTCTTCCAGTAAGCTGTCGATGCTAGCTATGCAGGTGTTGTTACATGCGGCTGAGGCTTCTTCTTTGTTGTTCTTTTTTCAAATTTTCCCTGATTTTGACATTGTGCTAGCTTATATTAAACTATGTTGTTTCAGACTATTGGGGTTAATGAAAAAGTAAACTTTCTAAATAAAGTTGTGAGATGAAAAAGTAAACTTTCAAAATAAAGTTGTGAGAACGCGAGACCACCCTGCCATTCACTTTCACCTAACCGGAAGTCCTCTTGATTATGTTTTTAAATAAATTACTATTATAGTCATATTTTCTGATTTTCATAGTATGTGTATGAATTCCGGTACTTTTTTTTTTGCCTTTAAGTGACATATCAACCACCATTTGGTAGAGGCCGATATTTAAAAAATGATGGGATGTGTTGAAAAAAAAATACATTGAGTGTGGTTACTAGCGACATAAGGAGATAAGAAATGCAAAACATTTTTTTCAAAAGCGTTTTTCTTGGTGGGGCAGTTAAAGGGTTAAAACTAGAATTTTAATAATCTGTTGAGCTAAAATTAAATTAAAAAAATGCCAGTGACTGTCCAAATTAACTATAGTTAAATTGTTAATTTAAGTTAAATCAGTTAAGCTGCTAAATAACATTTGTTAGTTTTTATTAATCAAATAATTCATACAAATCATTAAGAAACAGAGCCCTAATTTTGGTATGAAAAAAATAAAAATGGGAAAAAAAACAGGGCAGTGTAATATTTAGAGTAACCTCCTAAGTTTGACCTATTTTGGATGTGCAGGTTAAGCAGCATTTATTGAAAAAGAAATAAAAAAAATTACTTCAGGCTGTTTTGTATCCTGTTCATGGAATGTGCCAAGAGCATTTCTGCTTGCGTGCAAACGTCAAGAGCGAGAAAAATAAAACCAAATTATTTCTGCGCTTCAAACAAATCTGACAGCTTCTGCGCTAATGACGCCGCATGTGGCATCTACTGCAAACGGAAGACACTGAGATCTCGCCGCAAGTCAATTAAAAACATGCAGGCTAAGCGATAGCGGCGTGCATCCGCCCTCTGTTCCAGGCAATTTTACTGTGTTCGCCTCCCATTTATTTCCGACCAGCCAAGTTTAGGAAGCCAGTCTGTAAAGGAGAGAGATAGTGAGAGAGATTCAGGCAATACATTTTCTCGTGCTTCTTGCACAGGAAGACAAACAAACTCCATTCCATACAACTTGAACAGTAAGCTCATTATAATCAAAATATTTCATTTACATATAAATTGAGTTAAATCGCGTTACACGCTGGCTGTGCTGCTCTGATTACCGAATCTTATCTGCAGCGCTGCCTGTTTGTGTTGCCCGAGAGCTGCATTGTTGACACTATTGAAATCTGGCAAAAGCCAGCAAGAGCGTTCCAATGAACCGAACTGTACCATAAAAAAAATAAACTCTGGCAGAGTCACGTACCCCTGGGCTCCCATTGTTTATTCTCTCATTGTATACTTTCATTCAGCCAAAGAATGGTCATTAGCACAAATGCTGGTAGCCTCTCGTGCCTTCGAGACGTTGTGGGTTTCAGTCAAACTCAGGCTGGGCGACGCCTTCGGTTAACCACATTTGGTTTACCAAGTCATTTGAGACACAAACTAGTGGCCAAACGCAATGGAGAACATGAAACTGCCTGGTGTTTGTCTTTGTAGACACAACAATCTCCTTTTAATCACAGAGTGATGTTGATGATCGGTGTTTTAGACACCAGTGTTCCCTACAGGTCAATATAAATTCCATGCAGGAAATGTGGCATGATTAGAGAAGAAAACAGTGAAATGAGCAATGTTCGAAAACACCTCAGGCAAACTGCACGAGACGGAAGGTCTGTGTACATTTGACCAGCTCACCTAAAAATGAAACATCTGTCATCATTTACTCACCGTCTTATAGTGCTTAAGTTATTTTTTAGGCCAAAACACAGAAACTGGTTGTATTTCTAAATGGGTTTTTGGATAGAGGGGACCTATTTTATCATCTTGCAAAGTCTTGATTTTGTTTTTGGGGCCGACTAAAATAGATTTTTATGTCTGAATGTTAAAAAACAACATTATTTTTCACATATTTTACATTGTTGCAGCACATCTCTTCCCAGTCTGTCAATAATCCTTGCTAAATGAGCAAACACATTCAGATATCAAATACAGACATTAGAGAATACATGAAAAGAACATTTCAGTAATCACACTGGTAACTTCTATAACAAAGTATCATAATTCAAATCATTTGATATTTAGGATGAAACATATTGATTAATACTTTGATTAATCACTCACTAGAGATGTACATTGAAGCAGCAGTGGATTCCAGAATCCACCCCCTTCACACCCGTGAGGACTTCACTGTTTTTGTTCGCTGTTATTTTGCTTTATTTGATGTTTGATTTATTGTGGGTTCCCTCATACATCATACTCCAAGATTCCTGTATGCATTTATGCACGTGTACTCCTCAAAAACGGTGCTGACTGTTGACTTGCAATCGGTTCTTTGAATCTATATGACCCCGACAGATATTTCCGTAGTTAATAAACTTGAAATGAATGGGAAAAGCGAAAATAAAATAGTTTTTTATTTTTCATTTGTCAACAAAAAATCAATACATCCAGAATAAATCTGAAAAATTTTATACCACAATGAAGACCTGGTTCTAGAGCACAAATGCAATGTGGAACAAACATGAACACTTACACACACGTGCGCACACACACACACACAGAGAGAGAGAGAGATGTGACTTCTAAGCGAACCCTATTTTGTCGTCATTCGACGTAACTCGAAGTGACAACGAAAGGGAAGAGTGCTTACTGATATATAGAATAACTCCCTTTGGAGTGGACTTTGTGTTTTGTAACTTTGCAGACATGTTTCAACAAAATCATAATGGCGGACCCCCATTAAATGCTTTAAATAAGGTCTGTGGTGAACACAAGCTCAAGATATTTTCGCGTTTTATTCTATGACACAAAATACAGCTGTAAAACCTCCTGTGGCTAAATGTAACTAAAGAGGTTGTCTGACTTTAAACATTATCAATTATCATGGCGAAAAGGTAAACTTATCTACACACTAGTCGCTTCCAGAGGCTCTGTGTTTTTATAATGCTATAATGTTGGGATAATGTTCTTTTTATCTTTAAAAAAGACTGAAAGAGTTGTTGAACCTTAATGATGGTGATGATGAAGTCATGTGACCATATGAAGTTAATTTATAGCCTATGTTAAACTTTTTATTTCTGCCAATTGAATTACGGTTCAAAATTCATAAAACTAGTTTTTATTTGTGAAGATTATCATGATGAAGGAAGTGTGTAAAAACCTTACTTGTTTGTCACAGGGCTTTTTTCTGTATTAAATCCAAAAGCCAAAGGAAAAATACCATTGTTTGTGTCTAAGGGAAACCGGGTGATGCTATAATCACTACAAACTGTTATTTCTTCTATTAAAGACAAAAGGTGAGATTTTGAAAAATATTCTGGCCACTCTTTTCAAAGAATATAAGTAAATAAAGGCTATGGCTGTCAAGCACCACATTGACAGAAATATAAGATAATCCATGTGGCTCTAGGGGTATTTTCAAAACTCTTCAGTCAGTCAACACAATTTTAAATGATTCATACACAATCTGATCTGGTTGCATCTCACTGGAGGTGAAGATTATCAAAGTAGCAAACTGACCACGTTCATCTTACATTAATGCCATTTTGTATGCAAATTTAAGCTTAAACGTTCCAACCCTTGTTCACTAATATTACATGGAAAGAGTTTCATGTATGAAACAAAGACATTTTTACAACTTTTAATTGTAAATGTAAGCTAGTGAATTTAAAATACGTGAGCTTTTGCTTAAACCAAGAGAAAATAATTTTGTTCATGAGGTAAGAAAAATATCCAAACATGTTTATTTTTCTTCATAAATAGATTTTTAAAGCATACATTTATTCAACATTTTTTATTGAAAAAAAAAAAGACTTCATGTTTAAGACTTATTTGTATTGGAAAAGACAAAAACAAAATAAGGGAAAAACATATTTGAAGTGCATCTTATTTTTTTTTACTGGAAAACAATACTGAAAACAACAGCACCTGTGACTGTTCACGTACACTAGAGACAGGCATACACTGTAATCTGGAGCTTCTTTTCACAATCTAGTAACAGAAATATGAACAAAAAATATGTCACAAAAATGCGACAAGATTCTGTTTTGTAGCATGCACTATAAGCTTCAATGGACAAGAAACACTGCAGTGAAGAAGGTGCAAATGCGACGCTGCATGCTTAGGGCCTCGGGATGTGCCAGTAACACGCTGGATGACAAATGGCTGCTTAAGAGTGTTTTAAGAGGATTACTGCCCCTCCCAGGAGACGAGGGAGCGAGCGATGAGGCCAAGCATCGTTCAGCCACATTATCCAGCTCCTGTTGATTTATCGTCTAAGACGGCACGTGCCAGAAACATGCACCTCCGTGAAGCAGTTGTGCTGCAGGAAGTCTCGCTTTTAATCCCGTCAGTCTCCTGAGGTCGTCAGTGGGAGTATCGCCAGTCAATTAAACACTTGCAAGAAGAAAAAAAATGAAGACAGTAAAGCACGTGAGAGAATATCGTCACATATATCTGCATCCTCAAAACGTGAGGGATGAAAGGAAATATTATGGTCACAAAACATCATGGTAATGTAAATAATGTCTCAAAAAACATGTTTGCTCTCACACTAGATGTACTGTAATCTCGTAGTTGTGGGATTGTATTTACCACTGAGAGCAAAACATACAAAACATTAACAGTTTATAAGCATCATTTGATGCATTATTACAAAGTGAAAATGAAAATATCAGATGATATCAATATGAAAATATCAGATTTTTTTTTAAAAGACAGCTTCAAACTTCGAACCTAACTTTTCCAATGAGACTGTAGAGTCTGAACTCTCTGCTCTGTTAATTTTGAATATTTTAAGTCTTTTAAACTCAAGTGTTTCATAACGAGAAGCTGTTTTTACAATAATGTCAAACTGATATCTGTTAAGAATCATCTGATCTTTTGAATAATTTGATCACCTGAGATTTATTCCAGTATAACATATAATTGTTTTCTGTACCGCATTACAGCAGCTGTGCTGATGTGATGACAAAAAGATGTACAGCGAAAAAAGAAAATACGTCTGCTGCACAGATGCAGATATATGACACTTATTAACTGTTTCTTTCAAAGACACAACACAACCAGGAGTGCATTTCCTAAAATCATCGTTAGCAATGATGATAACGTCCGTCGTTATCATCATTGTTCAACGAGTCAGTGTCTACCGAAACCCTATAGTTCTAACGAACGTTCACAAACAACATCGCAAAGTTGTGAGGTTGGAACGACAGCCCTTGAGCTGTGGTAAGAAGCATAGTTTCTTGTTTGCATGACATGTGGACTCAATGAATCCTTATCTTCAGCTGAAACTAATAGAACGTTCCATTGCAACACCAGCGCCCAGCAGCAGTGCTACGCTTCCGCCATTTTGGGGTGAAAGCGACTCGGCAGTCCACTAGCTTCTTGCTATGACAATATTAGCTGCTTTGTTAAAAAAAAAAAAAGTAGGTTTGAAATCCAACCTGAATGATGACAACACAGAATAACGTACAATCAATAGATTAGTGATCATCAAATCCTTTTAACAGTTTATTTGACATACTTTATGTTTGTCTACCACTTTTTTTCACAAAACCTTTGCTCTCTATAAATGTCAGTTTGTGTTGAAATTCTTTGAAGTTCAAGTATTAGCATTATAAACACTGAATTAATACCAACATATGCAATTAAATTAAGGACATGCATCAGAAAAATTAGGAATGTTGGACAATAAATAACAGAAATTAACAGCTTGACAGTAAACTGTTTTTGCAGTATGTCTTATATTAATGTACGTTAAAGCAAGACTATGTAAAAGAAAAAAAAGAAAAAAAGCCAATTAGGGGATGACAGACACTGCGATGCATCATGTTCTATAAGATCATCGATCATGTTTGTAGCGTGATCCAGGGGATTTAAACGTACATTAACACGTTTGTTTGCCCATACAATCTTTAAGATATTAGGTTAAACTTATTTGGCTTGCTGTCCACTGAAGAGGAGCTCTGGTATACCTATTGACTTCTCTTTCGTTGTCATTCTGTCTGTTTTGTGTATCTGTGCTGTTTTCCAGTTGGCATTTTCACTCCAAAATGGCGGCTAGTGTTACCAAAAAAGCATCAGAGTTTCGCCTCTTGTTCTTCTATACTCTTTGCTGCAGATAAAGTTCCATTTATAACCGTATTATAGGCCGTATTATTTCCGTGTTGCTGAGGGAATTTACAAAATAACGCAGATGTCACGTAAAATGCGCGATTTGATAGATGGATGAATAAATCTAAAATATAGCTGTGCAATAAATCAAATCGCTATATGAGCATGTCGATTGTTATATATTATAAACCTGCTTGTTCTGGGTGTCTGTGTGAATAAGCAGTGCCGTTTCGCCTAGTACATGTGTGACGCTAATAATGTTGAAAGCGTCTGCCGTCTCACTCACTATATGAGGACATGAACACATAAACATATCCAGAACTAAATGAGCATTTCATAATTTTGTTTAAAAGAATCATCGTCAAATACACTGACTGAAACTCATAAGAGTTTAGTACAACCTGTCAAAATAAAAGTTTGGTTTAGCTTAAAGAAATAATGACTGAAATATATTACTATTGTACAATAGCATGTAGCCAACTTAAAGTTATAACAACAACAATAATAATAAAGTTTATTTAAACATTATTTAAGAAATGTTGTTTTTTAATTTAGCGAACCTCTGTTGTGCAGTCATGCAGACAAAAAGTTGTTACATTTTATCTGATTGCATTTTCAATCATATATTTGTATTAAATCATAGAATCCATACAAATTATATCAGAAAATGGTAAAAATAGGAAATAAAATAAATTTCATAAGACTCTATTATCTTATAATTATCTTAAATAATAATTAATACTTAAAGAATAAAAATAAGTTAAGTTCAATTGATTAGACATGTTTGTTCAAATGGGAGATGTGCAGCTTTATTTTTTCTTTCTTCTTTTTTCAAAAGGTAGACTCAAAATTCCATAAAGTTATTTTTTTCATCAAAATTGTTTGTTTTAATAAACTTTATGTTCAACCAACGGTTCAATCTGGTTTCATTAATTTAAGGGTCATTGTAGCTGGTGATTATAATAATAATGATGGTTTAATACCTTATACCGTGAAACCGTGATATTTTCTGAGACGATTATCATACAGTGAAAATCTCATACCGTTACAACCCTACGTGAGACACGCGCAATTTACACTTTTCACACGCTCTCACGCCCACACATCCATTTACTCACGCAGAGAAAAATTGCAAAGCAAAGAGGACACTGACACCGACAGAGAAGCTTACTTTTGATATGAAACAGATTATCAGCTCTCAGATTCTGTCAATTTAAGTACGAAATTCAAACAATAAATACCATTTTGGCGCTTTTAAATGTGAAGTGACAGATCTCTGTAGCACATGGCATCACGTGAACCAATCTCTCTTACTACTAGTAAATAAACGATAGGTTACTGACGTAACCCCGGTTCTCTGATAACATGAAGTGAGGCATCTCACTATGGGAATGCCTCTGGGCGTGACCGATCGCGGAAGCACCAATTACACAACGTCTGCCAAATATGGCAGACCAATCGCTGCAGCGATCAGGGAGTCCCTCTCCCTGTATATAAACCGCAGGTACCTGCCGTTTCGTCATTCTCCGCATATCTCTTCTCCGTGCGAAAAGGCAAGGAGGGCAATGTTGTGAGATACCTCACTTCATGTTATCAGAGAACCGGGGTTACGTCAGTAACCTATCGTTCTCTTTCTAACATTCGTTCGGTATCTCACTATGGGATATAGACAACTCCCGTATGCTGACGAAGCAGACTGAAGAAGAGGGGATATGAGTAGCTAGTAACTGAATACTGTCTCAGACGGTAAATAAACCGACTATGAGGAAAACGCCCCCTTTATTAAAAACCACCTTATACCACCTGACTGCACACTCCCAGAACTGAGTGGGCCAGAGAAGGTTCTGTAACATCCAGTCTATAAAAGCGAATAAATGTGTGCGGAGAGGACCAGCTGGCTGCCGCGCAAATTTCTTGAATAGAAATGCCTCTAAATAGAGCCCAGGATGTAGCCACCCCCCTAGTCGAATGCGCTCGCAGTCCTACAGGGGGCTCTATATTCATGCTCTTGTAACATAACATGATAGCCTCTACCACCCAGTGGGAAAGGCGTTGACGGGAGATAGGTTTTCCCTTGTAAGAGTCCGCCCACGAGACAAACAGCTGGTTGGCTCTTACGCACTATGCGGGTTCTCTGTACATACATAAACAGTGTACGAACCGGACATAAACAGTGTAATCTCTCCTCCTCTGGAGAAGAAAAAGGAGGCGGATGAAAGGCTGGCAAGTCCACTGCTTTTATAGAATCCGCGTGATCATATACTTTGGGCACGAAAGCCGGGTTAGTTCTAAAATTAACCCTTTGACCCCCCGGAGCAAACTTCATACATGAAGGGTGAACTGATAAAGCATGTAGTTCACTCATCCTCTTTGCTGTTGTAAGAGCAAGTAACAGAGCCGTCTTTAAAGCGAGCAGCTTTAAGGCAATCTCCTCAATGGGCTCGAACGGGGCTTTAGAGAGCGCGTTCAGAATCACAGACAAATCCCATGGCGGAACCAGCGGTTTTGATACTGGATGTAGCCTACGTGCACCTCTCATAAATCGACAGACTAGAGGGTGTTGGCCAATAGTACCCGAGTCAATACCCACATGACACGCCGATATAGCGGACAGGTAAACCTTAACCGTGGAAAAAGCTCTGCCTTTGTCCAGGAGGTCCTGAAGGAAACACAGCACGTCCGAAACAGAGCACAAGAATGGAACAATGTTC
The DNA here is from genome assembly GCF_949152265.1 of Phoxinus phoxinus. Lineage (NCBI taxonomy): Eukaryota > Metazoa > Chordata > Actinopteri > Cypriniformes > Leuciscidae > Phoxinus > Phoxinus phoxinus. The sequence goes on along the minus strand of NC_136877.1, from coordinate 13,018,072 downwards.
CTGTCTGCGCACCATTCTTCAAACACTCTCCATTTGAGATTATATAGAGAACGAGTCGAGGCAGCTCTCGCGTTCTGAATCGTTTCAATAACATTCGGAGGTAACCCGGCTGTGCTCAGATTCATCCTCTCACAGGCCAGGCCCAGAGAGCTAGCTTCTGAGGGGAAGGATGGAATATTTCCCCCCGTGCTTGTGAGAGGAGATCCCTGCGCGCTGGTAACGGCCAAGGTTGGTCGTAGAGCAGTTGCGCAATCTCCGCCACCCACAGTCTCCCCGGCCAGTATGGCGCGATCAGAATCATCACATGTCTGCGTTCTCGAACCCTCCGCAGTGTCGACTCGATCAAGCTCAACGGAGGGAACGCATACAGTAACTTGTTTGGCCACTCGTGGGCTAGAGCATCCACACCCAATGGTGCATCGTCGCCGACCAGAGAAAAGAACAGGGGACATTGTGCGTCTTCATGCGATGCGTAGAGATCTACGGCAGCTTGGCCGATTTATGTAGGCTATCGCCGTTGTATTGTCTGTCCTGACCAATACATGCTGATTCTTGAGAAAATGCACAAAATGTCTCAGAGCTAGAAACACTGTCAGTAGCTCTAGAAAATTTATGTGCTTCTCTCTCAGTGTGGGAGACCAAACTCCTCTCACTGTTCTGCCCTCGAGCACTGCGCCCCAGCCTGTGAGAGATGCGTCCGTCGTCACCACTTTTCTTAGTACGATAGGACCCAGAGGGCATCCTGTCCCGAGAAAAGACGGGGCCCTCCAATGATATAGCGCGTTCGTGCATTCTGGTGAGACGCGCACTCTGCGACTGAGGCGGCTCCTGGGGCGAATGCCCTGTGACGCTGTCCAGTTCTGAAAATCCCTCATTCGTAACAGTCCTAGGGGAACCACTGATACAGTTGAGGCCATCAGTCCTAGAAGCCGAAGACACATTCTGAAAGAGACTGATCTCCCTCGTTGAAAAAGGGAGAGGCAGCTGTGAAAGCTGATGCGTTCATGCGTTCTTGATGCGTTCCTCTGATAGGAAGGCTCGAAACGTCACCGAGTTTAACCTGAGACCCAGGTATACTACTTCCTGAGACGGAGATAAACAACTCTTCGTTTGGTTTATTTTGAAACCTAATCTCTCCATATGCGTCACTAGTGTGTGTGTGTCGCTCTCTGCCTGCCGTCGGAGCGGCGCGCAGATGAGCAGATCGTCCAGATATGATGAAATCCTGACCCCTGATCTCCTTAACGGAGTCAGGGCTCCTTCCACACACTTGCTGAATACTCGAGGTGCTAAAGCGAGGCCAAATGGTATTCTCGTATACTCGTATGCTGTGCCCTGATAGGCGAACCTCAGATATTTCCTGTGCGCAGGAAAAATATCTATGTGAAAATATGCGTCCTGGAGATCCACTGAGGTGAACCAGTCTCCTTGCCGAATATTTTGACACAATGTTTTGACAGACAGCATTTTGAATTTGTATTTTCTGAGGTGTCTGTTGAGGACCCGTAAATCCAGAATGGGACGGAGACCTCCCCCTCTCTTGGGAATCACAAAATAACGGGAGTAGAAGCCCTTCTGGCTTTCTTCCGTTGGAATCACTCTTATCACTTTCTTTCTTATTAAAGAGGCTATTTCTTCCTCTAAAACCAGAGCTGCTTCCCCTTTGGCCACTGAAATAACCACTCCATTGAAGAGAGGAGGTTTTACAGCGAATTGAAGCCTGTATCCCCTCTCTACAGTGGTTAATACCCAGGGATGAACTGCGCATGCGCGCCAGTTCACTGCCTGAGCAGCGAGTGGGCCCTTCCCGTCCTCGCTCACTAGAGGTGCAGCAGCACCCTCTAGCGGCCAAGGGGGGGGAGACCGCTCCAGTGAAGGAGTTATGTTGGTCTGTGTTTGTGATTGTTTTAATTTTCTGTGATCTTTTTCTTTTCTTATCACACACTGCGCCCTCGGTCCTTGACCTGGATGCGTCAGAGAAAATTTTATTTTTGAGGGGATGTTTGTGAACGTTAGATCTTCCTCCCTCGTAACGGACCTCGAACGTGGAGGGGGAGACGATCTCTTGGGGGGCACTAGCAGAACATTGGCCACATTCCCGCACACATTGGACTCTGAACTGTCCACACGAACACAATTTACCTCTGAATTCCTTCTCCTCTTCCCCGCGGGAGGGAGAGAGGAATCGTTCTGAAGGGATGGGACAGAGAAACCCAGGGTGCTGTCTACCAACCCTTCCTGCTGCCGAACTGACGTATCAGGTCGACCGCCTCTTCTTATTCCCCTGGGGGGCGGCCGGTCGGTGTCTTGCTGCTGCGGCCGCGAAAGACTGTTTTGGCCTCACAAAACCGGGCTTAGACTGTGGGGCCGTGTTGTTCGGCGGTTGTGGCGGAGCGGGGAGGGAAGACTGCCCTCCTCTCCCTGAGGGTCTGAAATTCGGCCGGCTCGGGTGATAAGGCCGAGCCGCCGGCTTTCTGGGGAGACAGGCCTGGAAAGCTTCTCCCTCTCTCTTTCGCAGATCGCACTGCTGCCGCATCGCAGTTACCGTGGAGCCAAACATAGCCTTTGGATCTATCGGGGCATCCAAAAACTCTGCTTTCTCTTTGTCAGAGAGTCCAGACAAACCCAGCCACAGAGATCTTTCTCCCACGACTGCTAAGCCCATACTCCGTCCGCAGCTTTGAACTGCTCCGCGTGACGTGCGCAGGTTCAAATCTGCGATGACGCATATCTCCTCCCAGAGCACTGGGTTGGGAGATCCGGAGTCCAGCTGACGACCCATCTCCTCTAATAGCTCCGCTTGATAGGCTGTAAGGAGGGACGTCGCGTTCAAAGCGCGAACTGACAGAGCCGTTGATTTGTAGATCTTTTGGAAAACAGAGGCGGCGAAGTGCTCTGTTTTCCCTGGCAGCGAGGCTCCGGTTGAAGAGAGCGCTGCTCTGCGGCCAGGGTGCAGGTGATTTGCCACCGATGTTTCCACAGGGGGAGGATCCGCCATCCCTAGATCCTCCATCCCCTGAACATCAAGCCTTGAGAAACCCTTGACGGGCACTCGATGTGAAAAAGGCTTATCCCAAAACTTTTTCATTTCAGCCACACAGGGCGGGACGGCCGGAATAAACTGCCTCGCTGGCGGGAGACGTGACGGAAGTCTCTTTCCATCATACAGGTCTCTTTCAGCCCCTTGACCTGCCTGTTGGGATGGCCAGTCAATCGATAATCTAGTCGCGGCCCTGCGACAGACCTCGATTAGATCCGTGTCCACCTGTACAGGGGAGGGTGAACTCTCATCCTGTGCGCTCGGCGGTCGGGGGAAGAATGGCATCTTCGTCGTCGTCATCCTCGTCCTCGAGTATGTTCGACAACGCCTCATCATCGTCATCTTCCTCTCCCGCTAACGGATCGAACAGCGGGGGAAGGACGGGTGATACCTTCTCCATCATATCTGCCCATGAGCAGGTGGCCTGAGGACAATCCATGGGCTCTTCTCTGGGTTGAGCAGAGAGGCATGGGTCCGCTTTTCCAGCTATAGCCACGCGGTGTCTCCTTTCTCGGGTCTTAGACGAGAACGTAGCACAGTGCGGGCAGCCCTCGGGGTTGGACAGCGCGGCCTGAGCGTGTTTAGCGCCCAGACAGGAGATGCAGAGGCCGTGTGTATCCTTAGCAGAAATCCACATTCCACAAGCACACGGATGCGGAGGACGACCTTTTCCTCCGGGACTCTCCGGTTCTATCGCGGTGGCCATGATGATGGGCCTGCACTCTCTTCGTACGGTAAGCTCTCACACAACGTGATAACTGGTACGGAGCTGTGTCGCGAATAGAGAGCTATCTTATTTTCCTTATTTTTTTGGTGCGTGGTAAGCGCCCAGAAAAACTTGGAAAAAGGATAGAAAAACTTAAGAGCAGGAAAACTCGTCTTGACACGTTAGTTATCGCACTCTTAAGTGACGAAGTCACTCAACCACTTCAGGAAAGTATTGCGTTTGTGACGTTACCTGCCGGCTCCGTCTGAAAACTGTTAAGCAAATAGTTCCCAAAGTCTGCTGAGGACAGCTTCCGAAATCTTCCACAGGGAAGAGAGCGAGAATGACGAAACGGCAGGTACCTGCGGTTTATATACAGGGAGAGGGACTCCCTGATCGCTGCAGCGATTGGTCTGCCATATTTGGCAGACGTGGTGTAATTGGTGCTTCCGCGATCGGTCACGCCCAGAGGCGTTCCCATAGTGAGATACCGAACGAATGTTAGAAAGAGAACACAAATTAACAATAATAAATCTATCTATTCCGAAGCTGTAGGGGGAGCTCTATAGAGAAACCTGGATAGCCCCATAGATTAGAATATGATCTGTATGTTATTCTAATGTTAATCTAATTAACAATAATAAATCTATCTATTCGGAAGCTGTAGGGGGAGCTCTATAGAGAAACCTGCGAACAAAAAGCGAGAATACAGCGAAGAAATTCCCAAAGCTGCATAGCCCCATAGATATACATAATAAAGGCTAGATGTCTCGTTTGCGCTGCTGGCCAATGGAGGTCGACGTCCGCACCTGGCGGCCATCTTGTTACAGTCAGCTCGGTCACTCCTAACATTATGTTTTAATGGTGCATGTACTTTTTAATTAACCATAACTTGCTCAATTTTCTACCGATTTTCAAACGGGTTGGTTTGTTATAAACGTCAGAGATGTAGTTATGACACTGCATACTTTTGAATAACTATAATATTATATATTTCAACATGTTTAAGCATCCATAATTATATCCATGTTAATAACGTTTGTAAGAAACCAAACCGTTTGTAAATCCATCAAGATTTCAGCGAGATAAGAGTATTTGTGTTCGTGCAGATCACTCACCTTACAGAAAGCTTGCCTGTGACAAGATGGCCACTGGGTGATGACGTTAGAGACTCCGCCATAAGACATCTAGCCTTTATTATGAATATCTATGCATAGCCCTGCTTTAATTCAGGTATTAGTACATTATTATTTATGCCCTGTTATTGTAAAGTGTTACCCAATGTATTTGTGAAGTACTGATAATAATGTTCAATAGAAATGTCTCAACATAAGCAAAAAACAAAAACAAAACAAAAACTGACAATAAAAGTTATTAACCCTTTCACACGTAAGTTTAAAATATTCTAACTGACCCCCCAGCGTGAGTTTTTCAAGGCGACCGTTATTTAGAACCTGTCACTTTATCGTTTCCATGGTGACGCGTCATTGCTTGACACGTGACACAGCGCAAACACAACACAGCGCTGAATGAATGATGATCTGCTTTTATGTAATTTTCTCTTTTTGATTCAAAATATTAAAAAATATGTTAGATATAGCATGAAACACAGATATTCCGATTGTCAAATATGTGCATGTGGATGTGTTTGGTTGTTTAAACACTTTTATACCGATCGCGTTAGTTGAGCTGTATGCGCGATGGGCGGCGCCATGTTAGTTTGTGCTGGATTTACAACACGTCAATTCCTCCACTTCTCACGAAATACATGAAAGTAAGTGGCAGGTTAACTGGGAGAAGAATAGGGTAAAATGTAAAGCTACTTACACATTGTGTATCTGGTATGAATAAAACATGTCGTCTTATTATAATGGAAAGGATTATTATTGGCGTTTCCATAGACATCTGTGTGTATTTTACAAACTCAAATTCAGTGGTTTGCTAGTACTTATGTGATTTTAAATGCCTGAAACCTAAAATAAACATTATGTGGTTGAAAACACTGAATAGTTGTGATATATGACAAGCGCGAGCACGCCCATCTCTGGCTCAGCGCCAGCCAACGCGCGAAAGCACATTTGAATTTAGCAGTTGATCACGTGATGCGCTGACCGTTCTAATCACACCGGTGTGATCGTACGCTCCAGGGACCAGCCAAGACTGATCACACCGGTGTGATCGTACGTGCGAAAGGGTTAAATCTATGAATTGTAAATTCAATAACAATTAATTTAAAGATAAAACAAAAAAAGTAAGGATAACTACAACAAATACAATCTTCCAATAACTCTGCAAAGAGTTAAATAAACATTGCCATCAGACATGAAACACTACTGAAACTGAGACAGTTTTGAAACAGAGACAGTACTGAAGTACAACATACTGAAACATACAAACAAGTCTTGTATGTGTAGCGGGTACAGGATCTCCGTATCAGCTGACAGTTAAGCGTTCCCAGCAATCAGTGGAATGGTGGAATAAACACAGGACAACAATGTGCGTGTGATCAGCTCCGGTCTTGCTGGGTAATATATTGATTCCAAAATGTTCAACACAAATGTCAAAAAAATACATTATGTCACAATAAATTGTTTTTTTTTATGCAAAACTTTACTATTTCAGTCTCTTTCTTGCAATTACACAGTGTTTTCATGAAGATCTGTCCATCAGCCAATCACTGTGTTACTCATTTGCATATTCAAAATGCTGTTCAGTGTTACATGAAAACATATGCAAACAAGACATTTATCTTTGTTTTACCCATTTCAGTTCATATCTTCACTAATCATGAGTTCTGAAGTAACTAATAATTCAGGTATTAGTACAGGATTATTCATGCCCTGTTATTGTAATGTAAAGTGTTACCTACCTGTATACATCTTTAAAGCCCGACAAATGATTCAAACAATGATTTAAAATGTACTTTAAAGGTACAATATGTAAGAAAATGTAAGAAAATAGCCAAAAATCACTTGTAGAGTGTAATATATTTCCTGCAGTTGTGTACTTACAATATCCCAAAAGTCTCAAAAGATTTATTTATTTCAGAGAAATTCCAATTTTATATAATGTCAAGTCCTGGAAAAAGATCCTGTCACTGTCACAGTTGCATGTCAATGACCCAATATCCGCGCTATCCTCAGTTTCCGCTCGTACTGCCATAGCCATGACGTAACCATGGCAACAGACGTGGACAACTGTGTAGTGCGTAACATTTAGCGGCACGCTGTTCTTATTTCGTTCAAACATTATGAACCATGGCAAGCAGACTTTGGGGAAAAAAAGGAGTCGAGAGCTCCACATCCATGACAAACTTGGACTTGACAGAGCTTTATGAGCTCTTGAACATTCTTTATTAGACAGGTGAGCAAATGTACAAATCAGTGTTAAATAGCTCAACATGATGAAATGTTAGAATATGATCTGTATGTTATTCTAATGTTGATCTAGCTTACTAGTAAGCTGCTAGTTTCATATAGGAAACGAACTAACACATAGAATAAAATTATAACTTTCAACACACTCAAATTCTTTTTAGTACGATAGTGTAACGCTAGACCAAGTGAAACAGTGCTGCGTTACCTCACAAGTTTAATTCGTCAAATAAACTGACCTGTGTGAGTAGTAATTCAGCACTTGCGGGTAGTTCGGTAGAATTAAATACCTTTTTTCCTTTATATCAGCGGGACTCGCGTGTGATATTTGTCAATTACTAGTAATTGCGACCTGCTTCATACCTGTCACAGTGTCTGGTTTGTGTATCCCTGGTGTCCACTTGAGGTCCTCTTCTCCACAGTGTCATCCTATTCACAAACTGCATTCCCCACAATCCTTGTCTGTACCAATCACTGTTAATTGCACTCAGCTGTTCCCCATCATCATTGTTCACAGCTGTTCCCTGTTATTCATTGTTAGTTCAGTGTGTGTGTATATATACCCTGGTTATTTCAGTGTTTGTCACGGAGTCCTTGTTATGTATCATGCCACTTCTGAGGTCTGTTTTCTTGTCTGTTCTTGTTTGGATTGCTTTTATGGTTTTGACCCCTGCCTGGACTGGTTTACGATTACGGATTACCCATTAACCCTCTGGAGTCTAAGGTGTTTTTGGGGTCCTTGAGATGTTTTGACATGACCTGATATTTGTATTTTTTTCAGTTGCTTATAAACATATTAATGGCAAAGGTGTAATTACACTCTATTTAGCACGAACATGACTATCATAATATGTGAGCAACATGTATGTACATGTTTGCATTTTTGAGAGAATATTATTTATGCGTGGTTATTCAAAAAACTCAAACTTAAATGTTCTGATATAAGACCACAAACAACCAACTTCACATATTTCCACAATACTTTTGACTAATGGATCTTGTCGGCTAGAGTATTTACTTCAAAATGATCTGAAAATCATCCGGGCTAATCGTTCACATTAAACAATAGATTGATTTAAATTTTGTAAGACACTTTTTGTTTGGAAAGGCAATATGCAGGTGGGCGTGAATGATCCAACAAGGTCATGAATAATGTCCTCATTCACACCTGGAGACAAAGAAGACCTGCTAATGCTGCATAATGAGCCTTAGGTGTCACTGAACCACACAGAATGCAAAGACAACACACACACATATATACATACATACATACACACACATATATATATATATATATACATACATACATACATACATACATACACACACACACACACACACACACACATATATATATATATATATTACTACAGAATTGGTTCAGAGTTGGAAACATCTTGAAAAAAAAGTGTATTTTTCCACAAACTGTGTAGGCCTATGCTTGCAAATTGTATAATATCCAAGGTAAACATTTCTAGTAATTGTGCAGTTAATTCTTATTCGTATTTTCAGAAAGTTTTGGATTATGTAGGCTATCCTCTCCCCAAATTTGTCACTAATAAAACACAAAAATAATTTAAAGAGAAGGCTTATATTGACCTTTTAAGATTTTGTTTGCACCTTGGAAATTAGGTTTTGATGTGGCAGTACAAACTTTATAATCTATCCAAAACGAAATGTTGTCTTTCATATTTCGTCTGTAACATCGTCTTTTATAATATAGCCTATATTAGGGCATAAATGTTAATTTGCAGTTTAAAATGTTGCTTATACAAAGACATTTTATTTCAACGTATTCAGTCGATTTTTACTCATCTCAGTAGGCAATAAAGATAGTTTCATTCACACACACAGACGCGCGAGCTGTAGGCTAGTAAACAACAACATGCACATGTGCCGTTCATTCATTCAAACACAGAAACGCGCGAACTGGAGTAAACAACAGCATGTGCCGTTCATTCATCAAACACAGAAACGCGCGAACTGGAGTAAACAACAGCATGTGCCGTTCATTCATCAAACACAGAAACGCGCGAACTGGAGTAAACAACAGCATGTGCCGTTCATTCATTCAAACACAGAAACGCGCGAACTGGAGTAAACAACAGCATGTGCCGTTCATTCATTCAAACAGAGAAACGCGCGAACTGGAAACAACAGCATGTGCCGTTCATTCATTCAAACACAGAAACGCGCAAACTGGAGTAAACAACATCATGTGCCGTTCATTCATTCAAACACAGAAACGCGCGAACTGGAGTAAACAACATCATGTGCCGTTCATTCATTCAAACACAGAAACGCGCGAACTGGAGTAAACAACAGCATGTGCCGTTCATTCATTCAAACAGAGAAACGCGCGAACTGGAGTAAACAACAGCATGTGCCGTTCATTCATTCAAACACAGAAACGCGCGAACTGGAGTAAACAACAGCATGTGCCGTTCATTCATTCAAACACAGAAACGCGCGAACTGGAGTAAACAACAGCATGTGCCGTTCATTCATTCAAACAGAGAAACGCGCGAACTGGAGTAAACAACAGCATGTGCCGTTCATTCATTCAAACACAGAAACGCGCGAACTGGAGTAAACAACATCATGTGCCATTCATTCAAACACAGAAACGCGCGAGCTGTAGGCTAGTAAACAACAACATGCACATGTGCCGTTCATTCATTCAAACACAGAAACGCGCGAACTGGAGTAAACAACAGCATGTGCCGTTCATTCATTCAAACACAGAAACGCGCGAACTGGAGTAAACAACATCATGTGCCGTTCATTCATTCAAACACAGAAACGCGCGAGCTGTAGGCTAGTAAACAACAACATGCACATGTGCCGTTCATTCATTCAAACACAGAAACGCGCGAGCTGGAGTTACAACAGCATGTGCCGTTCATTCATTCAAACACAGAAACGCCATTCAAATTTAAACAGTCTTTTGCGGTTTACAGACACCATTTCATATCGCGATTAGAACAAAGCACTTACTGATGATCTGCAGCTGGATCCGTTGTTAGGCTACTCCAGCACGTTTGAGGTAAAATTTCCAGGATAATCACGATATTATTATTCCTCACAGCGAGTGTGTTGTCCAGCTGCTGTGGGCGTTGACTGGTTTGCATGTGTTGCTTCAGATAATCTGCGTTTGAATAGCGGCGCGCTCTCGATGGGCGTGTCACATTAGCAGATAATGAGGTGCCAGAACGATAATGAGCACGACTGATCTCTCGCTCTTTTTATATAGATTACATAAACAGAGAATATTTGTTTTAGTTTTGAATTAGATAATTTAAAACTACACACTTAAATGATTATAGAGATATATAGCTCATGTCTGAGTGAATAGTATTCGCTGAGATTTGTATAAATTTAGAGACGTGCTTCAGAAAAAAAGTTCACGGAGACGGAGAGGCATAAAGCACTCCCTGTTTACTTTCTTTATTTTACAAAAGCACAATGTTTTATTTCGAATGTAAGTGGACACATAAAAAAGTAGACATTTAACAGCTTTTTTTTTCATATTTCTTAAGTCTGTATGACCAAAACCGACGGAGTATTTTAGGTCTATTTTGCTGCTATGTAAAAAAAAACGAGCAAAACGCGCCCGCGCGTTTGCCGACCTCAGGGGGTTAAACACTGCACTTGGATCTACCCCTGTTTCATGTGTGTGGTAACGTGACAGAAGGACTCCGTCACAATTATAGATCCAGCAATATGGGGTTTCGTATCCTTCCCCATAAGACGGAGAAGAAGAGGAGGGGACGGGACGGGTCCAAAATCGAATGGACCTACGCCAGCAGGGTCAGACGGTGGACTGTCTGTTCCGCCCTGGCCGCCTGAAGGGTCGCCTCCGCCCTGGCCGCCCGATGGGTCGTCTGCTCCGCCCTGGCCGCCCGATGGGTCGTCTGCTCCGCCCTGGCCGCCCGATGGGTCGTCTGCTTCGCCGGAGGGCTTTGACACTTTGATGTCAAAGTGTCTGGTTTGTGTATCCCTGGTGTCCACTAGAGGTCCTCTTCCCCACGGTGTCATCCTATTCACAAACTGCATTCCCCACAATCCTTGTCTGTCCCAATCACTGTTCATTGCACTCAGCTGTTCCCCATCATCATTGTTCACAGCTGTTCCCTGTTATTCATTGTTACTGCACTTGGATCTACCCCTTTTTCCTGTGTGTGGTATCGTGACAGAACACTGTAATGTTAAAAAACATGAATGTTTTCACTCGTCCATTAACATTATTTGATCCATCAGCTTGACAGCAAGTCCCATCATTCAGCTTGTCACTGGGTCATAAACCTGCACCTTTGTTATCGTAAGAGGTTAGCGACCCCTAGCGGCAGAAAATTATTACATATTGTAGCTTTAAAGTAAACATTTGATATTACTAAGTGCACTTTTTAAAAGTGCACAGAAGTGTGTTAAGAAACTTAGTCATGACAGTGTACTCTCTTTAAGTACACAAGTGGCCTTTTATTGTATTATGCCTTCTGTACACCTAAAGACTTTGAAAAGATTTAGAAAAGACTTTATAAGATTATCAGCTCACATCTAAAGACTTGGTTTCACAGACTCACAGTCTCAGACTAAAGATTTTACAAACACTGAATCTTGTATTGACACTATTTACAAGACTACAACACATTTTTTCCTCCATTCAAATAGGCATTTTTATGCATATTTTTTGTTTGATGAGTAAAAATATGTTAATTTATATTGTTTAATTACAATAAATCACTTTCTTTTCCAGGAAAAAAAAATCCAATTAGACATTGTTATGTGAACATCTCTTAATAAAGAGTTGACTATTTAATGGGATGACCTAACTTTTTCACATGACTGTATATGGGGGTTATGAATCTATAGCCTATTATATGATGAGAACAATAGTTTGAACTAAATGTCTTGAAAGGGTATAATTTTAAATGCAGGCATGTCGATGGCTTCGGCAATATCGGTCCACTTCTTTTCTTTTTCCACTCTGTCGTGGTATAAATGGCAGTTTACATCAAAAAGACACGGCTGCTCTGCCCCAACCCGATCACACCAAATGCGTCTGTATAGATACAGCACGCAGTGTGTTTATCGTGTAATATATACACGAAAATGAGTTTTTACGTGCATAGTATACACATGGATAGCACATGGGTAGGTTTAGGGTGGGGTGTGTCTGTATTGTACGCTTGGGTAGGATTAGTGGTGTGGGGTGCGTGTGTATCACGCAATAAAGTGCGTATCATATGCACGCGCAAAACTGCGTATCATATCCACGTAAAATCTCATTTTCGCGTGTAAATTGCATGATACACACACTGCGCAGCGTGCTAGAGACGCATTTGCGTGCTCGACAAGGCGCTCCTCTTTATCCACGGTCCATTTTCGCCTACTTGGCGCTCGTTGTGTTTCCACATCCGTCGATGTTTCTTTGTTGTGACTGATGGCTTCCTGTTTCCGGTTTTCTGAGAACAAATTTATTGGTTGTTGATTGTTTTACGTCACTATGACTACGCTAGGACTTGCGATAATATCAAACATGTTTGATATGAAAGACTAGAGAAAGACTGGCATAAATCGGGTCGCCGACTGCAGATTATCCCCTCACATTTAACGATCGAGACGACGGGAGCGCGCCGAGACTTCAGTAAGATTCCTAAAGACTGCCGGTCTTTAGTCTGGGACTGTGAAAATCCTTTGGTGTACGCCCAGCATTAGTATTACATTATCTTTAAGTACACTTTTTTTTTTTTTAATAAAATAATTTTGGTCACACTTTATTGGTAACACTTTACAATAACAGTACATGAATAAGCATGTACCAATACCTGAATTAATAATAACTTTACTATGAACTAATGATGAGTTAAGACATGTACTAATGAGGAACTAACCTTAACTACAACATGAGTCATATGAATTCCTGCATGAATATGCCATCTTAACTACACGTTAGTACATGCTTATTAATTAATGTATTAATTAACATTTCGTGGTAAACTAAATCAAACATGCTCTAGATTAGAAGAAAGATGTATTAAAAGGGCACAATGTAAAATTGTTCATAAATTTGACACCAGCAACTGTCACAAACATCAGTGAATGACACTAGATGTCTTGCAATATTTACATTTAACCTTATCATTGAACACACAATGATGCATTCATCATTAAAAACAATTTAATCTCATTCCATTTTAAGTGATTCCACTTCTGCCATCAAGAGTGAAATACCTACACTAACATATTCAACAGATGCAATTTTCACAATTAAAATCAGTGTTAGCACAGATGATGGTTATGGTTCTGTGGTTATTTTGTGGATTGGTTTACTGTCTTTATATCATAATGCAGTCGGATGTTAGTCTTGTGTTCTTGCTCTTCGTGTGGGCCACTATTGCCCCCTCAAAATGCGTCCACTTTCCTCCTACCATTCAGTTCCTTCTCCATCCAAATGCGGGCACAGCACCTCTGCTCTTCCACTTCTTTACAAACCTTTACAACCTGATTTAGAAGAGCTGAATATGTATAGAACATGTGTAATTGATAACTTTTTAAAGATGTACTTTTGGAGGGCCAAGACAAGAACTTACATAATGATAAATTAACAAGTCATGAATTCATGTTACTTTATAAGTAATTAATGATGAGTTAGTAATGATGTGCCCCCCCCCCCCCCCAAGTAAAGTCATGACATTGATACATTAACAAGTCATGAATTCATGTTACTTTATAAGTAATTAATGATGAGTTAGTAATGATGTGCCCCCCCCCCCCCCCAAGTAAAGTCATGACATTATGATACATTAACAAGTCATGTTACTTTATAAGTAATTAATGATGAATTAGTAATAATGTGTACAATCAAGCAGTCATTAGTTATTATCTACAATACCAAATAACATCAAGGAAGGTGATTCTTAGTTTGCACCAGTATATCCAAGATAATGATAACTTGAATATGTATTCACCAGCCTGTAAAAAAAAAAAAAAAAAAAAAAAAAAAAAAAAAACTTCAGAATTTCAAAAGGTAAAATGACTTTATTTAACAGTCTTTTAAACAGCAGTTCACCTTAAATTAAGGTATTTTAAATATTGCACACACAGAAGAGGCTGTTTTCTGGTGGCACATATAATTTTTATTGCTGTCACACACTGTAAAATCTGCAAATTTCAACAAAGACAACAATCAGTTAGTTTCTCTATCACAGTGTTGAAATAGTTGGCACAGTGTGACTTCATGTGAACAAGTGAAAAAATCTCTTTTCATAAACTCATTGCACATTTATTTGTTATACAGTATGGTCACAGAAAATTATAACCGTGTAACGTTAGGCCTATTCCACCAAATTAAACATTACTGACATTAACATTTCAGTAGGCTACTAAGCTTATAGAGCTCGATTAACATTCAAGCACTTTAATTAGCAATTTAACGTTATAACTGTAAACTCGCTTTACTAAAACATGGAGTGCACTGAAACGGAATTAATCTCATTTAAACTATGTAAAGCCGCGATGATCTCTCGCACGACATCCGACATCGCGGCCGCGGACATCAGCGCGGGCGAACACATCCGCCAGTGCGGCCGAGTAGGCCGCAATCCAGCCGCAGGTGCATCGATGCGGTCATTCTTATCAATTCCATGAAACAAATGCATCAAACTAAAACATCAAATTTACTTATACACCAGTTATGATGTCACATCACTTTTCTTACCTGGAAATTTCAACAAAGACAACAATCAGTTAGTTTCTCTATCACAGTGTTGAAATATAGTTGGCAGTGTGACTTCATGTGAACAAGTGAAATGCCCCGGGGCACTGCCCCCTAGAGTCAACCGCCAGTATACACATGTTTAAGTGATGATAACAGACATCTATACTTAATAAATGTGAACCAACCATAGATAGACTGTAAAAAAGAACCAACAATACATAATAACAATAACACATATGAACAACAATACATAACGTCCCCTTGGAATTATAAGGTTCTATCTGACATTTTTGTCAATATTGAGTTATTCACATATTCTTACTCTGTGACAACTTATTTACATTATGTGATGTTGTTTTTTAAGTTGTGTACATTTTGGAACTTTTTATTTAGAAAATAAAAAGGTACTTTCTACACAGTCGAATGGAATGCAAAAACTTTAAAGCTCAATATCTCAAAACCAGTCAGAATGCAGATAGAACCTTATAATTCCAAGGGGACGATAAGAGTATTTTAATCTATATGACTACATAAACAGCAGTTCACCTTAAATTAAGGCCTTTTAAACAGCAGTTCACCTTAAATCAAGGTCTTTTAAACAGTTGTTCACCTTAAATCAAGGTCTTTTAAACAGTTGTTCACCTTAAATCAAGAGGCTTAAGTTTACCTGTATTTTACTTTACATGAAACACAACAACAGATTTAAAGGAACACGCCGATTTTTTGGGACTTTAACTTATTCACCGTATCCCCCAGAGTTAGATAAGTCAATACATGCTAACACTGATTTTAATTGTGAAAATTGCATCTGTTGAATATGTTAGTATAGGTATTTCACTCTTGATGGCAGAAGTGGAATCACTTAAAATGGAATGAGATTAAATTGTTTTAAATGATGAATGCATCATTGTGTGTTCAATGATAAGGTTAAATGTAAATATTGCAAGACATCTAGTGTCATTCACTGATGTTTGTGACAGTTGCCGGTGTCAAATTTATGAACAATTTTACATTGTGCCCTTTTAATACATCTTTCTTCTAATCTAGAGCATGTTTGATTTAGTTTACCACAAAATGTTAATTAATACATTAATTAACAAGCATGTACTAACGTGTAGTTAACCCTCTGAGGACGAATTGGGCGGTACCGCCCAAAATGGCATACTTTTACAAATGTGCAATTATCTTCAAAACTATTAATGATGGTCTTTTTTGCCGTCTTCCTCAGATTCCGCTGAAAACAGTGATATCATGTTTGTATTATACACACGCTTCGCTGTTGCGCAATACCACTGCATAAAAAGGCCAATGAAATCGATGTTGTTAGGCAAATTCCACCAATGGAAAAATTGCCACTGGGAGGATTTTTTTTTTACCCAATCAGAGGAAGGTTACCAAGACGTATTCTAGCCAATCAGAGGACTCTGTAGCCTTCAACATGTACAAACAAACAGCGTCATGTGGACGGAGAATGAGACAGATAGCGAACGGAGCGGAGTATTACAGAGCGCACAGAGATCTATATAAGAGAGAGACAGAATAACTTAAATAGCATTATTATTGTATTGTTTTAGCACTTGTATGATGGCAAGCAGTAAGATTTACGGCAGAACAAGCTCTGGAACAGTTAGTGGAAAGTAAATCTGCCAGGTTGTGAGTGTGTCTGTTCTTCAGAGCAAGCAGGTCTCATTTAGTTCGAAGCAGACCGCTTTTTCACGCCTGGGACTGTTTGTAAAAAAAGTTCCTTATTTCATTGTTCTTAACACATTTGATTGAACAATTACAAATGTCTGTCAAGCAAAGGGTTTGACAAATATTTTTTTTGGTTCAAAAACTGTTCACTATTGTTGTGTGAGGTGTGATTTTCAGTAATAAATGACAAAAATCTAATTTTCATTTTTGAAATTCTCTCGATTATTGTACATTTTTCACTCATACTTCCTTTATAAACACATTACATGCATGCTTATGTTAGCTTAGGGTCTTCTGAATCCATAGATACCAAACACATGGTGTTCCATCTCCATCACATATGGTTTATAAGCCCAAATGTAAAAATAGAGAAAACGGACCAAAAAGGGCTTAGTCCCCTGAGGGTTAAGATGGCATATTCATGCAGGAATTCATATGACTCATGTTGTAGTTAAGGTTAGTTCCTCATTAGTACATGTCTTAACTCATCATTAGTTCATAGTAAAGTAATTATTAATTCAGGTATTAGTACATGTATTGAGTAATATTAATTAACTATATGTACTTACTATAGGGTTAGGGTAGGATTAGGATTTGGTTGAGGGTTAGTTGCATGTAGTTATGCATAATTTACTGTTATTACTATGGTAAGTACATGTAACATGTAACAAGGACACTGTAAAATGAAGTGTTACCAGATTTTTTTTAAAGATTTGAAGTACACTTCAAGTGCATATTCAGTAAAATTAGCACACTTCTTTCTCACAAGGCAATTCCAAAACTAACTCATCTGAACTATGAAGACCCCAGACTAAAACCTGTATGATATTTGTTGATGGAACCTTCAGGGAGTATGTGGGCAGCAGAGAACTGACATAAGATACTTATGACCTGAAGACCACAATTGCAGAGCTAAACCAGAAAGCACATAGTGATCTTCTCAAAATGGGACAAATATTATATCTGTGACAACTCGGTGGCCCTTCGTTCTATCACGAGCAGCACGATTTCTCACATGTTCAGGCCCCTCTATGTGGATGTTGTAGGAATGTGTGTTAGTGTGAGAGATCAAATGATAGAGTTAGCTTTGAAGTCTCCATGCGATTTGGCAGAAAATGCTGTTGGTCTGTGGAAACAAGCAGAAAATTGTGTGCTGAGAGAGTGCGAGTTCAGGGAGGAAACATTAACTTTTAATTTCTTATTTTCAGGACAAGCTTGAATATAGAGAGTAGATCAGTGTAGAAAAACAAACCTCATTAGATTCATACTGTCATCCGAGTTTTTCTTGCAGCCATATCTCACCAGTGCTGATCAATAAGATCATTGCGAAATTTTGAAAAATGATTGTTGTCACAGTATAATATCGGACAGTCAGAAAATGTCATCGCTATCATAAGGTTCATCAGTATCCTGCTCTCTTAGGTGTAATTTACGAATCCACCGGCGATTATCCATCAATATGGTAAGGCGAGAATCAGCATGTTCTTCTGTAAATCAGCCCTCTCTAGGTTTGGATGAGCATTATATTATCTATATCATGGACAGTATGAGTAATTGTATGTCATTATAATAGTATATCACAATTTAGCTGAAAATTTTTTGTTAAATAACAATGTGGCAATGGCTATTTTTGGCATTAGTTAAAGTTTATTTGATTTCAAGTAGTACTAAGAATGTTTATATATATATATATATATATATATATATATATATGGTTCTCTTACGTAGAGTTCTCTCGTACTGCGTCGAAGAACGCTACGGGAAAGATATTTCTTTGTCGAGATTGAAGCCAAAAATTAATCCTTAATTTTGTAATATTGTAAAACGCTTTTCTGAAGCATACAACCTAGGCGGAGCAATACAGCTCACCCATTGGCTGCTCTGCCAGAAAAGCACAGCCTATGCGAGGCCAGGACGCTGACCAATGAGGACGCTTCGCGCCCTTCTGCGTCACCTCCCGCCCAAACAGGCGTGGCCTAGGCCTATAAATACAAGCATAGCTGTCTAACACGCCGATTTTCTTAAATTCACGAAGCTGCACGCATCGTTGGATTGGATTCGAGCCGCCACAGCCGTTTGGAACAAGCACCTCAGCAGGACGCGCCTCTTACCTGAAGCCGCTGGTCATCGCCGCCTTCAGCCGCCGTTCCCTGCTGCGCTTCTCCGGCGTGGAATATCCTTTACATTATGTGTGTGTGTTTTGTGTGTGTGTTCGCCGTCGCATCACACAGTTTTTCCACACTAAAAGAGCCGAGCGTCTTTTTCAAGATGTCTCGCACCTCCTGTGGCTCGTGTAGAGCCCCGCTCAGCGACGGGGACCACGTGCTTGTGTTTCCTGCCTGTGAGTATCACGCAGCTTCAGCTCTCGTCGATGGCGGCTGCCATCACTGTGATTTGATGCCTACGGTGACTCTGCGGACTCGCCTGGCGTTCATTTACTGAAGCTGCACCCTTTTCCGCCCGCTGTAGTGCCGCGCCGTGAAAAGCGCCGTGCTCAGCGGAGCCCGGAACCTCCCTTCACCACGAGATGCTCGCCGCTGCTGCCGCTAGCTTCTCCGCCCGCTTCGCTCGACTCTCTGACCGACGGACAAGGGCCGCTGTGTGCCGCCGCGTCCGTCATGGATGAGGAAGATGAAGCCGTGTCTGTGAAGGACGACTGCTGTTCTCTCCTCGCTTCGGGTAGCGAGGGATGGGCGAGCTCCGAGGATCTCCCCTCCCCCGCCGCTCGTGAGCGTCGACGGAGAAAGACCAGCATCGATGCGCTTACCGGCTGGATGGCTGCTTTTCTGCAGAGGAACGTACGTTACCGTCCTCACGACCCGCGCCTTTTTCTTCCTGAATTCACGAGGAAATCGCGGAGTCCCGGAAAGCCCCGTTTCAGCCAGGATGCGCATTTCTGCTTCGAGGAAAGCTACAGTGTTAAAATCCCGCCGCGGCCGGATTTCACTAAAATGTCTCGCTCGCACAGTCCCAACATTCGCGACCGTGCCAGTGTATTTTGCAGTCACCAAATCGGCATCAATGCCCGTTTGCCTGCACACAGACGCCGTTTTCACGACGCCCCAGGTAAATCTGAAAATGTATTTACTGGTGTCCCGGCCACGGCCGATGGTGTAATGTGTGTATCCGTAATGCCCACGACCTAGTGCCCATTCGTACACACAAGCACAGCCCTACACAATACAGGGCTTGCACACATAAAATCGACCCGTGTCGGTTGTGCTTCACATGTAAGTTAGTGAACGTGCCCGCTTTTCAGTGCCCACAATCACTACACACTGCATGTCCCGTGGTTTCTGTAAAAACGAAACGAATGCACGGTCAGTCGGTTCTGATAGACAGTACTCTCTGTGCTACACGGTGTCCCGGCCACAGCCGATGATGTAATGTGTGTATCCGTAATGCCCACGACCTAGTGCCCATTCGTACACACAAGCACAGCCCTACACATACAGGGTTTGCACACATAAATCGACTCATTTCGATTGTGCATTATATGTAGTGAGCGTGCCCGTTTTCAAGCGCCCACAATCACTACAAACTACATGTCACACGGTTTCTATGAAACGAAACCAATGCACGGTCAGTCAGTTCTAATAGACAGTACTTCCCAGTGCTATAAATGTACCCGCGTTCACGCACCCACATTTATTCTCAAACATGCCGAGCCGTACGGGGCTCGCATCGCGCGCTCTCTCTTTCACCTGAGAGAGCTGAGAGCGCGCGCGGGCTGCCCGCTCGATTAAGCGCGCCCCCGCATCACGCTGCAATGGCGCCCATGTTACAGCACACGACTGCTCTCGTGTCGCCGCCATTTCGCGACCAGAGCCCGGTTTTTCAACCCGTGCAAGCACAGCCCTGAACAACGCAGGGTCTGCACACATAAAATCGGCTCATGCCGATTGTGTTTTACATGTAGTGAGCGTGACCCACTGCCAAGTGCCCACAACCACTACACACTGCACGTTCCGCGGTTTTCTGTAAAAACGAAACTAACGAACGGTCAGTCAGTACACAAAAACAGTGTTCCCGGTGTTATAAATGTGCCCGCCACCAAGCGCCCACGTTTATTCACAAACATCACGAGCCCTACGGGACTCGTCCCGCGCGCTCTCTCTCGACACAGAGAGCTGAGCGCGCGCGGGATGCATACTGTGTTAAACATGCCCCCGCCTCACACGCCACGGCGTCCATGTCACAGCACACGGTTGCTCTCGTGTCGCCGCCATTTCGCGACCAGGGCCCAGATTACATTCAACCCCTAGTCACACGTGCAGATGCATGGGAATGACTTCCCGGGGTCTCAGAATGGGTGCTAGAGACTATAAAAAGAGGCTATTCGCTACAGTTTCATCGACGCCCTCCCCGTTTCACGGAGAAAGTCGAAACTACGGTGAAAACAGAAGTAGCACATCTACTTCGAGCCGAAATAGCGAAGCTATTGAGCAAAGGGGCCATAGAGCCTTTATCTCAAGCTCAGAGCGAAGGGGGTCTGTACAGCAGATATTTTCTGGAACCGAAAAAGACGGGGGTCTCAGACCCATTTTAGATCTCAGGCATCTGAACAAAGCGCTGACAAAGCGAAAGTTCAGAATGCTCACGACCAGAGCTTTCCTCGCGCAGATTCGCCGAGGAGACTGGGTTATGGCAATAGATCTGAAAGACGCGTATTTTCATACAAATTGCGTCACGTCACAGGCGATTTTTGAGATTCGCCTTCGGGGGCCAGGCATATCAGTACACAGTCCTGCCATTCGGCCTGTCTCTAGCACCTCGTACATTTACAGTGTGCATGGACGCGGCGCTGGCACCTCTGAGACTCCGCGGCATTCGAATTCTGAATTATTTGGACGATTGGCTGATTCTAGCTCAATCACCTTCAGAACGCATCCGCCACAAGACCCTAATTCTCGATCACCTCGAGTGCTTAGGTCTGAGAGTCAATTGGGAGAAAAGTTCACTGTTTCCCAGTCAAAGGATCTCCTTTTTAGGACTGGATCTGAACTCACTGTCTATGACAGCACAGCTGTCATCACAGCGCAGGCAAAATACCCTGCAAATGGCGAAATCCTTCCTCAGCGGCCACATAGTGCCACTCAGGAGATTTCAGAAAATGCTGGGCCTCATGGCCTCAGCCTCAACAGTGCTGCAGTTGGGCCTGCTGCGCATGCGCCCACTACAGTTCTGGTTGAGAGCGCGCGTACCGCGCCGAGCATGGTTACACGGTCGTTATCGCCTCAAGGTCACTCAGGAATGCATTTCAGCCCTGACACCATGGAGAGCGTCAGACTGGTACCGGTCAGGTGTAAGCCTGGGGACTTCCTCGAGCCTGAAGGTGGTGTCCACGGACGCGTCCACCTCAGGCTGGGGAGCACTGCTCGACGGCAGTCCGCTCTTTGGCCAGTGGTCAGAGCGAGCCGAACTACCGCACATAAACTGCCTGGAAATGATGGCAGTGGACTTTGCGCTGAGGCGCTTCTGTCCCCGGATAAAAGGACACCACGTCCTGGTCCGCTCGGACAACATGTCGGTAGTAGCCTACATAAACCGCCAGGGTGGCGTGAGATCCCGGAACCTATTCAGGTTAGCGGAACGCATACTGGTGTGGGCCCAGCACAACCTGCGCTCGTTAAGAGCAATGCACGTGCCAGGCCACTTGAACGTAGGCCCGGACAGACTCTCACGGAACAACGTTCCTACGGGAGAGTGGTCCCTACACACACAGACAGTGCGTCTGCTGTGGAAAACGTTCGGCAGAGCGGAAATAGACCTGTTTGCAAACCAGGAAAACGCTCATTGCCCAGAATTCTTTTCGAAGAGCGCGAACGCGCTGGCCAGAGTCTGGCCCCGCCGCCCGCTCTATGCTTTTCCTCCTGTCTCACTCCTGCCTCAAGTGCTGGAGCGTATCAAGGAGAGCGGATGCTCAGTACTGCTAGTTGCTCCATTCTGGACGAATCAGACCTGGTTCCCAGCTTTGATGCGACTGAAAAGTACTGCCCCGTGGCCGATTCCAGTGAGGAGAGACCTCCTCTCACAGGCCAAGGGCTCGATTCTGCATCCTCACCCCGAGCTTTGGTCCCTACACGTATGGGCCATAATCGGGTACCCGCTAACCTCCCAAGAGGAGTGTTAGACACGATCGAACAAGCTAGGGCTCCGTCTACTAGACGGCTCTACGCTTCCAAATGGTCGGTGTTCTCTGGATGGTGTTCAGATCAAGGTCTGTCACCACTTCAGTGTGGAGAACCGGAGATTCTCTCCTTCTTGCAAGAGCTATTGGATAAGGGAAGAACCCCATCCACGCTCAAAGTCTATGTGGCTGCCATATCAGCGTTCGTTAATCCAACGCTTGGCCGTTCACTAGGCAGGAACGACCTGGTGGTCCGCTTCCTGAGAGGCGCCAGGAGGTTAAACCCTCCAAGGCCTCCTTCAGTCCCCGTTTGGGACCTTTCTACAGTGTTGAACGCTATGAAAGGGGCCCCTTTCGAGCCTATTCACTCAGTTGACATGAAACACCTGTCTCTCAAGACCGTGTTTCTTTTGGCTCTCGCTTCAGTGAAGCGTGTGGGAGACTTGCAAGCGCTCTCAGTGAGAGCTTCTTGTATGGAGTTCGGGCCAAACGACTCTATAGTCGTATTGAAACCGAAGCATGGGTACGTGCCTAAGTCCCTCAACACACCGTTCAGGGCTCAGGTCATCTCCCTGTCGGCCATGCCGGCCTCAGAGGACGGAAATAGCTCCCTTTGCCCGGTCAGGGCATTAAGAGCTTACGTGTCCCGCTCCGCTGTTTTTCGACAGACGGAGCAGCTCTTGGTTTCGTTCAGCGGGCAGTCCAAGGGACGAGCCGCAACGAAACAGAGTATATCTCGATGGGTAGTGGACGCCATTGCGCTAGCCTACGCATCTAGAGGCTTGGAATGCCCTTTGGGCATCAGAGCACATTCCACGAGAGGCATGGCCTCTTCATGGGCTTGGTATAGCGGAATCTCGTTACATGATATCTGTATGGCGGCAGGCTGGGCCTCCCCGTCTACATTTATTAGGTTCTATAACCTAGAGGTTCCTGCGTTGCAGGCTAAACTGCTCTCGGTCTAGAAGACTATGTATAAGTGTTCCTGCCCCGCGCTGCGGCCCAGGTCACTTCAATGGTAATATGTACAAGTGCTCCTGCCCCGCGCTGCGGCCCAGGTCACTTCAATGCCTAATATGTATAAGTGTTCCTGCCCCGCGCTGCGGCCCAGGTCACTTCAATGTTTAAGCATCACTCACTGACAATGTGTCCCATGAGCATGCTATTACCCTTCATATATATCTATATTTACATATATATGCTATTATGCCTTAAGAGGCACTACTATAAGGGATGATGCTATTTTAGCCGCTCTCCCTATACTTCTTGGGGTAGGCGCTTGTATACCAGGGCGCGCGCGCCCTTAGGTGTCTGTGTCGATCCAAAAACACGCACGGCGGTTTGCATAGGGTTCCCGTAGCGTTCTTCGACGCAGTACGAGAGAACTCTACGTAAGAGAACGTACTCGGTTACTAACGTAACCTCGGTTCTCTCTAGGAGAGGGAACGAGTACTGCGTCTCATGCCGTGCGTGTCCACGCTGCGTCGCTTCATTGACGAAAATCGGCGTGTTAGACAGCTATGCTTGTATTTATAGGCCTAGGCCACGCCTGTTTGGGCGGGAGGTGACGCAGAAGGGCGCGAAGCGTCCTCATTGGTCAGCGTCCTGGCCTCGCATAGGCTGTGCTTTTCTGGCAGAGCAGCCAATGGGTGAGCTGTATTGCTCCGCCTAGGTTGTATGCTTCAGAAAAGCGTTTTACAATATTACAAAATTAAGGATTAATTTTTGGCTTCAATCTCGACAAAGAAATATCTTTCCCGTAGCGTTCTTCGACGCAGTACTCGTTCCCTCTCCTAGAGAGAACCGAGGTTACGTTAGTAACCGAGTACGTTTTAGATTTAGATAATATCTCTGTAAACCATTGAATGAAATGTGCTTCATCTCATTTGATTATTTTAATTATTTATAGTGTGGCAAGGGGGTGGTATGATGCAGTGGTGTAGTCTAGTTTTTTGTAGTGAGTATACTGTGACCCCCGCCTAACCCGCCTCATACTAACCCATCTCATCACCCCATAAGCACCACCACACTCACTAATGCATACAGTAGCCTATGCAACGACATGTAATTGAGAGCATTATGAGACAATGGGCCCTATTTTAACGATCTGAAACGCAAGTGTCAAAGTGCAAAGCGCAAGTAACTTTGTGGGCGGATCCCGGCGCTGTTGCTATTTTCCCGGCGGGATAAATGACTCTTGCGCCCGACGCAAATCTAAAATGTGTTGGTCTGAAGTCGCTTCATTACTCATAGGTGTGGTTTGGGCGTAACGTGAAATAAACCAATCAGAGCGTCCTCTCACATTCCCTTTAAGAGCCGGCGCGCTTGTTCCATGGCGGATCGCTATTATAACGGCGGATTTACCAGCACACGCCAGGAGCGGTTCACAGCCGAGGAGACCGACGTCCTCGTCAGGGCCGTAAAACATAGAGAAGTGACATTGGGGATGATGGAGAAACACACACACATTAGCTTCGGTTAAACAGGCGTATAATTTGGGTAAATGTGTAGCCTAATCTAGATTTTTTTTTTTTTTTTTTTTTTGATCTTTTTCTCATCTTCACTGACACAACAATGATTTCCCTCGTGTGTTAATAGTTTTCCTTGTAATAATGTATGATTTGCAAAAATGAAAACTGCTGCGTCTGTTTATATTAGAGAATCAAAGTGGATGCGCGTTAACACACTACATTATGGCCAAGCACGCGCCCTTAAAATACCATATCACTAACGCGCAACGCGCCACTGTCTTTAGACTTTTTTTCCTGGTCAGTGGCGCAATTGCTTTCTAAAACTGGAAAATAGCACCAGGGAAGTTTTGTGCCGGAACACGCCTCCTCTTTGCGCTGAACCGCCCCCGTGAGCGCAAGTTCATTCCCTAATTTACCGACGTGTGTCTGTGGAGGGAAGAGTCCGCTGTGCGCGGGTGCAAAATAGGAATGATACATGCGTCGGTGTTCAAAGTCAATTGCGCTGGGTGCAAGATAGGGCCCATACTTTTTAACATCAGACAATAAATTGATGTTAAACCCACTATTGTTTTATAGAATTGTTCTAGTTAATACCAGTCTGATCTCATGACATTTCATACTTATTTTACAAGGTGGCTAATTCGTACGAGTGAGGTCGTACGATTTAGCCACCTCATAAAATGCATACGAATTGCCGTGAGATCGGATTGATCTATACACAGTATTTAGCTCAATTACATTAGAAGTAACTGTAATTAAATTACAGAAAAATTAAGAGTAATCCCTTACTTTACTTTTTAGAGAAAAAAAAGTAATTAAAGTACAGTAACTAATTACTTAGTAATTAGTTACACCCAACACTGGTTGCAGCAGTTGCCGCAGAGCAGCCAATAAGTGTGCAACCTGTCTGCTTGCTGCAGCAAGTGTGTTTTAAATTAAAGAAAAATTAAAGGATAATTTTTGGCTTTAATCTTCTCGAGAAAAGTTTTTTTTTTTTCCATTGCAAAAAAATTTCCCATAGCAACACGAGAGTACTCTCGAAAGGAAACACATCCACTTACATATATTTGACAATCGGAAAATCATATATTTCATGCTATAGCTAACAAATGTGTGAATATTTTGAATAATAAGGGAAAAATTACATAAAAGCAGATCATCATTCATTCAGCACTGGTATGCCTGCAGTGAGTCACGTGACAAGCAATGACACGTCACCATATTTTAATAATCATTATAGATTAGGTATCATTCGAAACTTACAAACTCAAAATTCATCCTGTGAAAACTTGAAATTGGACGAGCAAGGTATTTTAAGTGAGCAGCTACTTCAGACTCCGTTGTTCTCGTGCTCCGATCCGCATCACGATAACGTTGGATAAAAATGAATAAATAAAAACTTGCGTGCCGTTGTAGTTTACACAGGACTGGCGGGACCTTTATTCTGTTATGTGGTTTATTTTGATAGGTGAACTGTCTTTGACTGCTTCATTTCCCCTTTAAAGTAACACTAGGTTACTTTTCTTTTTTTTGCTCTCGGGGTCCCCCTACAGTTGGGAAACAGTATTGTCCTCTACTACTGTCGTAAACTCTGTCATACATGCACGTGCATTTGTTGACAACCATGATAGCCCAGAACACTGTAGGAGGAGTTCACATGCAGGTGTTCTGCTTGCGTCGCGTGTGAAATGTCTTCATCCAGGTACAGTGGCATATATTTCAGCATGTCATATGAATATAATTTCATGGGTTTTATTTTTTTTCAAACGACAAATGATCGTGATGCTCACGTTTACAAGCCAGCGTCATTATAGTAGCCTAGTCTATTGGTTACCGTTTTACTGAATCTATATGATACTTCAATGCAATGTTTGAGTGGTAGATATAATAACCATATATCGTCAATATTATAATATCAAGCTACCAGAGATGAATCTGAAAATTTTACAAATCGATTTATTATAGCTTGAGGCAAGACAAATAAACAAATATCACAGACATGTTAGGTATCCTAAAATATTATTTTGTACATCTTATATATTTACTTGAAAGAATGTAGCCCCTACCAAACTTGTACACGCCCTTTAGACATAGGCTTTCATTTGATATTTGAAAGTCCGCATCGGTCGAGCATAGGGTTGCCACCTTTGAAGTGTGAAAAACCGGGACACAGATTATTATTATTTTTTGTGGTCTGAGTCTGAGTTGTAGGTTGTAAGTATTTTCTTTGACACTGGTGGCTCATCCGACTTTGTTGTGTTATCCTCATAGACAGTGGTTATCCTCCTCGTCCGTCTCTCTCCCCATTTCACACAATAGATGTAAATAGACATATTTTAAAAAGCTATCTAGCAACTAAACTCACACTGTATCATCTTGGATGTGTGTTGATGCGCGCGCGCGACCGACCGACAGCACAGGCAGTTGCTAGGCGATAAGTTGAGCTTCCAATCAAATAAAAGTAAACGCCTGGCATTTGCCAATCCACTGTTTTACCCGTTTTTACCATGTTTTTTACCCGTTTACTGTACACAACTATGAAGAAAACACAGTAACAGTAGACGGAAACGGTTTAATTTGAAACCAGGAAATTCTACTTTAGAAGTACATTTTCACCAAAAAACGGGACAATTCGTGTCCCGGGAAAGAATATTAATTTTCTGGGACTGTCGCTCAAAAAAGAGAATAATCCCTGGAAAACCGGGACGGGTGGCATCGGGCACCCCTCCTCCTCCTTCAGCTCACGCCAGCGAGGAAACGCTGGCCCAATGTTGATCCTCGTTCTGCCTTTAATACGATCACTTTCTCGTTTCCTCTTTTTGCTTTCCTCCGACAAAACCTTTGCTTTCTTGCTTTTCTGTGCTGCTTCGGCCATGACTATAACATTTGGCAAACAAACGCTAGTTTGGCTCGCACGTCCGATTTTAAGGAAGTGGGGGTGGTGGTGGAAGTGACGTATATGCCGTAAAGCAGTCGAATTTTGTAGTTCTCTTTGTTCGCCGGTTACTACCCGAAACCCGAAGTTTAAAAGTACGATTAAAAATGCTATAGACCCCGTCAGACTATGGCAGACGTGTCATTCAACCTAGTGTAAGTTGATGTACCATCACAAGAGACTTGGAAATATATTATTAAGGTTGAAAAGTTACCTGGTGCTGCTTTAACACTACAATCAAGTTTACATGATTTACAAGATGGATTTCCACTATAATCAACAATTATATAAGAAACATGACAAATGTAAACATACAAAAGAAAAAAGAAAAAACGTTATATCTTTCGCGGCCAGGGCGCCACCATTGTGCAGTATTCTAACCTGTGACGTCACGGGGTTGCTTGGCTTTAAAGGCTCGGTCTACACCACAGAGTTTTGACCGCGAACAACTAACGTTAGGTACAGTCATTATCAGCTAACAGCTGAAAGCATGAACTAGCGAATGCTAACTTAGTGTAGTTTATTAGTACCAGACAAAAAGACGACGTCTAACGTTATGTTGACAAACGGCACATGGAAACATTGTTTGCAATGTCTGCCATCATATTCTTGTCTCTTGTCAACATGTAAGTTAGCATGTATTTGTTGTATTATATACAACAATATACAGAAATGTAGGCCTATTTGATGAACTCTATATAAAACCTACCTTCATGGAAAAAAAGGTTAAATATTATTATTTTTAAAGCAGGGTATCTGCACATTTTTTAAAGTCAAATTTAAGGCTTTTTAAGACCTGAAGAAATCAAAATTAATACCGTACATTAGGGGTTTGCAATATTAACAAAAATATATCTCTATATTTTCAAAGTTTTGTTGATAATAATTAGATTATATTTTACTGATGTTGTACTGGTACCATGGCTGGTTTAGGCCTGTTGTTGACAGCAGACTCACAAATATTTAACATATTCTATGCAGTGGTCAGTTCACAGTAGTGACTGAAATAAAAAATTGTATTAAGGGGCAATATTTGCCACCTTAAATTGATTTCCAGGGGCATTTTCACCTAAATAAGAAATTATTTCTAAACGTATTTAGAGGTATGCATCACCTTTTATGTCAAATTCTAACATTCAAATTAAATTATATTAGAATAAGACCGTACCACTGTCAAATTAAATAATTAAATTAAAAACCATCCTTGCAGTGCAGAGGTGACACAGAAGCGGCATCCGAACTGGCATTACTATATTTATGCTTAATTTGCAATTGCATAAATAAAGCTATTCAATATTTAAATATGAAATTATTTATAATTGTAACATTTTAATTAAAGGGTACTTTAAATATGCAACTAAACCCGCCAGTAGGTGGGAGTAAGTCACTGTCTTAATAAGCGAGTTGTTGGAGTTTTATTCAACCGATTTGTTCAAACGGCCGATTCATTCATTGAATCAAATGATTCGTTCAAAACGCGGATTTCAGTTTTTAAAAAAGAATCGCTGTCTGTTGGACTACAGTTGCATTATGAAATTCTCGTCGGCGAAATAAAGGAGGAAACAAACAATATTGACAATATAAAAAGTAACACACAATGTTAACTTTATTGTTAATTTAACTGTTATTTAATAAATAGCACATTTGCAATTGTGCACAGGAAAACGGCACTCTTGCTCGTGATATTCTAATATAACAACATAATATGATATAAATATAATAAGACAAAAACTCATTTGGGGACATAACTATAACTGCACTGACACATCACGCAGTGAAAGCAAGCATGAGAGACAAACGCGATGTCAGCTCGCACTCGCAGTGCCTCGTACGTAGTTTAAACAATGATTACAATATTATCATAGTTCATAGACAATCCAAGCACAAAGAATGAACTTACTATTGAACTGACATTTACTCGTTCTCTTATCCTCTCCTCTCTCCCGTGCAGGAGACAGACGCAGGCTAATACGCTGCCGTAAATGACGCGAATTGTCACGTGAACAAGCAAATCCACAAAGATAGAATAATAAAAATAATACGTACGCTAATTAGATCGTTTTCATTTGGAAAGCATTTAGATACGTCGTCAAAGTGTCATCTAAAATTTAAGACCTTTCATAGGTAAAAATAAGACTTTTCATAAGTAAAAATAAGACTAGACTTTTTAAGGCCTTAAATTTTAAATATCGAATTTAAGACCTTTTAATACTTTTTAAGGATCCGCGGGGACCCTGTAAAGGGATACTCCACTTTTTTTGGAAATAGGCTCATTTTACAACTCCCCCAGAGTTAAACAGTTGAGTTTTACCGTTTTCGAATCCATTCAGCTGAACTCCGGGTCTGACGGTACCACTTTTAGCATAGCTTAGCATAGATAATTGATTCTGATGAGTCCAGTAGTATTTCTTTCAAAATGACCAACGAGTTTCAAAATTTTTCCTATTTAAAATTTGACTCTTCTGTAGTTAAACCGTGTACTAAGATCGACGGAAAATGAAAAGTTAAGATTTTCCAAGCCTATATGGCTAGGAACTACTCTCATTCCGGCGTAAGAATCAAGGAACTGTGCGGCCGTACCATGGGTGCACAGCAGGCGTACAATATAGCCTATAATTTATTGTTCCTTTTCTCTGACCTTTACCATGACGGTTCCATTCTGGTGGAATAATCTGCCTAACCCCCAATTTCCACCGACTGCGGGATGGCTGCAAATCCGCTCCGGAACGGCGGCGGAGTCAATAGGTTTCCATTAAAGTCAATGTGTGTATTTTTTTAATGACTGCGGAACTGGTACGTTCCGACTCCGTCCCAGCTCCGGCAATCCGCAGCCCTCCGGAGCAGATACGCAGAGCTTCTATTTTTGCCGGATCCGCAGCCGTTCCGGAGTGCATTCAGCACAGGGCAGATTGTGCGGGACAGGTTATATCGCGCGATCATACGTGAATCTCGTGATTTCAGCTGTCAGTCATGGCCGCAGCCGTTCCGCATCAAATCCGGACCTGGTGAGTATTGAGGAGCCTATCCGCAGCCGTTCTGCAGTTGGTGGAAATCCGGGGTAACTCAACCAGAGCTGCTGACTCTGTAGCCATTTTCAAGAAATGGCTAAAGACGTATAATTTTCGACAGCACTTGATCCAGTAATACTACAACTTTCTCTTCTATTCTACAGATGGTACTCAACCAGAATGCCTATTACCGCCGCGCCAGCCACCGCCGCGGTAAAAATAATCCAGTCCGCGGTAAAAATAATCCAGTCGCATTTCAAAGTCATTCGCGAAATGACCGCCAGGTGGCGCAGAGGGACATTGTGCAAAACAGCAGCTATTGCCGTATTTTGAAATGTAAGCGGGGTTAACCCTTGTGCATTGTTCAAATTCCCATCCTTTCGTTATGTTCGTGGCTGAAAACAGCCACTACTTTAAACTGCTGTAAAAATTGATCAGATAAATATTTTTTTGCCATTTTTTTTGCATAAATCTATTAATCAACCTCAGTCCTGTTCAAAACTACTAAATGTTTTTAAAAAAATCAAGATTTTAACTCTTTAATTGCCAAATTCATAAATTATGTCACTGATTTGGGAGGGAAAAAAACACAAAATTACTTATTTTCAATATAAAATGTGATTGTGGACTGGATTTTTTTTTACCTTTTATCACAGTCTTGGACATGTCAAAGATTAGAAACAACATTGGTTTTGATGCATTGATAGTTTTTGTGCAGCATCAGATTTTAACTTTTTCTCCCTCATTTACTGTTCGTGGCTGTTTTTGCCCCATTGACTTCCATTATAACCACATTTTTTGATTGCAAAGCCATGACACCATAAAATCATGCATTTTTGATTGTTGGTGGTTTTCCCTGTTGGGAAGAGGTAAAATTACTAATTTTTACTGTTGATAACCACGTGGCACCATTAACCCTTTAGATAGGCCTGTGCAAAAAAAAGCTTAGTTTCTTCCTTTTATATGGAGTATAAAAGTGTGTGTGTGTGTGTGTGTGTGTGTGTGTGTGTGTGTGTGTGTGTGTGTGTGTGTGTGTGTGAGAACTTGATGCGTCTGAGAAAATCAAAATATGCACCTCAGCTCTTAGAACTACATGGAGTAAACAAAAACAAAGTAAGTGTATATGCATCTGCCTTTTGATGGTGAGAAATGCAGACTAAACAAAAACTAAGCAAGTGTATTTGAACACTTGCATGCAAGCCTGCTGGTCATTTGATGGTGAGAAGAGCAGCAAGCAACATGAGAAAGGGCTTGACTTGTAGTGAAGTTTTAGAGATGATTCTGCAGCCGGACCCGTCCAGCGAGCTGCAGGATGTATTGTCTTCTCCCTCTGACACCACAGACTCAGGAGAGGCAGATCCTGATTTGGATGTGGCACCCTCATCATCCTCTCTAGCTTCCACTGAAGGCGAGGAGGATTCGGAAGATCCTGGGTCTGGGTGGATTGTGAGAAACGGTGAAGTTTGGTTTTCCACCAACGCGGAGACAACTCCCTTTCTTCAGCCTGCCAGAGGCGTGACTTCATGGCCGACGCGCTATGCCATCGCAAGGGTCCAGAACATTGATTCTGTGTTCAATCTGTTTTTTACGGGCGCCGCACAATGAGAAACTGGACCGGGGTGGACTCCACAGATCTCCGTGCCTACATGGGGCTACTGATTTTGGCCGGCGTCTACAGGTCCAGAGGGGAGTCCACACGTTGCCTGTGGGATGATCACAGTGGTCGTGCGATTTTTAGAGCCACCATGTCCCTCTCAAGATTCAAGAAATCACCAGAGCTCTGCGTTTTGGAGGTTGGTCATGCTGACAATGAGGTCAATCATCTCGTCGGCCCTGGAGTCGACTCTGGCAGGCTGAAGAAAGGGAGTTGTCTCCGCGTTGGTGGAAAACCACACTTCGCCGTTTCTCCCAATCCACCCAGACCCAGGATCTTCCGAATCCCCCTCGCCTTCAGTGGAAGCTAGAGAAGATGATGAGGGTGCCACATCCAAATCATGGTCTGCCTCTCCTGAGTCTGTGGTGTCAGAGGGAGAAGACAATACATCCTGCAGCTCGCTGGACGGGTCCGGCTGCATGATCATCTCTAGAACTTCACTACAAGTCAAGCCCTTTCTCATGTTGCTTGCTGCTCTTCTCACCATCAAATGACCAGCAGGCATGCATGCAAGTGTTCAAATCCACTTGCTTAGTTTTTGTTTAGTCTGCATTTCTCACCATCAAAAGGCAGATGCATAAATACATTTACTTTGTTTTTGTTTACTCCATGTAGTTCTGAGAGCTGAGGTGCATATTTTGATTTTCTCAGACGCATCAAGGTGAGTGTTTTCACACACACACACACACACACACACACACACACACACACACACACACACACACACACACACACACACACACACACACACAAACACACACACACACACAACACACACACACACACACACACACACACACACACACACACTTTATTATGCTATTATACTCCATATAACTCCATGTAAAAGCCAGAAACTAAGCTTTTTTTTTGCACAGGCCTATCTAAAGGGTTAATGGTGCCACCTGGTTATCAACAGTACAAATTTAAATTTTTACCTCTTCCCAACAGGGAAAACCACCAACAATCAAAAATGCATGATTTTATGGTGTCATGGCTTTGCAATCAAAAAATGTGGTTATAATGGAAGTCAATGGGGCAAAAACAGCCACGAACAGTAAATGAGGGAGAAAAAGTTAAAATCTGATGCTGCACAAAAACTATCAATGCATCAAAACCAATGTTGTTTCTAATCTTTGACATGTCCAAGACTGTGATAAAAGGTAAAAAAAAATCCAGTCCACAATCACATTTTATATTGAAAATAAGTAATTTTGTGTTTTTTCCCCTCCCAAATCAGTTACATAATTTATGAATTTGGCAATTAAAGAGTTAAAATCTTGATTTTTTTAAAAACATTTAGTAGTTTTGAACAGGACTGAGGTTGATTAATAGATTTATGCAAAAAAAATGGCAAAAAAATATTTATCTGATCAATTTTTACAGCAGTTTAAAGTAGTGGCTGTTTTCAGCCACGAACATAACGAAAGGGTAGTGAATTTGCCCAGAGTGTACTGTTGAGTTTTTTAAAATTTTCAAAGCATTTTCCTAAAATATGTGTAAAAATAAGCTTTGTCACCAAAAATCATTCCATTTGCTGAAACACGGAAAAAGTTATGGCCAAAATAAGACTCAAAAATACCCCATAGTGGCTGAAAACAGCCACAACAGCACATAAGGGTTAATGTCAATTAACAGATGAAATAGGCTACTATAGAACATTGTTTAGGACAGAAAAATAACATCATAATTTAAAAATAGAGACGAGAACAATATAGGCCTAGGCTTTATTGTAGCCTACGCCTAGACGTCGGTGGGCGACATAAGCCTATTGCCCGTTTGGAGCAGCGTGATAAAATAATAAATAATAATAATAACAAATAAAAATAAATTAGGTGCAATGAAGCTGATTATTTTTTTACGATTCTATTGAGGAATGAGACGAATGAAGAGCGTTTTTCTGGAGAACACACACTGGAGAAACCGGGCACTTCTCAGTGAGTAAATTCATGGCCGAGTGGTAGAACTT
Source organism: Phoxinus phoxinus (assembly GCF_949152265.1). Classification (NCBI taxonomy): domain Eukaryota; kingdom Metazoa; phylum Chordata; class Actinopteri; order Cypriniformes; family Leuciscidae; genus Phoxinus; species Phoxinus phoxinus. The sequence continues at coordinate 12,983,373 of NC_136877.1, read as the reverse complement.
ACATATCGATCATTTGGATGACACGGGTTCGAATCCCGGACAAACATAGACTATTGTAAATTTTATATTAGCCTATTAATGCATGTCATAGCCTATTATTAATGCAGACAATCAAACAAACAACATTTTTTTTTTATACAGGATCGCTTTTTTTTTTTTGGTTCCTAGCCTATAAAGAGTTTGTAAAAACATGGTTTTAAGTAAGGTGCGATATGCCAGGGGGGACGGGGATTTCCTTCTGGTCTAAACATCCCTGCTTCTGCTGAATTATTTGAATCCTCCCTCCACAGTAATCAATGCTATAAATTACTTCACCAATAGACCATTTAAAATATATAAAATAAAGATATGCAACAGGCACGTTTAAACGACAAACAATAAAATCAGAACCAGTTTCAGTTACGTTCATGGTTCCCTTAATGCATGCACGGCTTTCAAAATGTCACAAAGCGTTTTGAGATTATTTTGAATGAAATATTGAAGTTTATAATTAAGTATTTTGGCACACCACGCCGAGTGGCGCTATCCATTGTTCTAAAGTCGGGTTTTATTCTGGCATGTTGAATTAGTGTTCGGCAGACGCGGCGGCGCGTTCATTTGGATTTATTTTTCTCATAACAGACAGCTAAAATAACTTAGGCTCTAATAGGCTACTCCGTAGTTTTTTAGTCATACAGATCAGAGTAGAGTAGCCTAGCCTACATCGTTCAAAACTGTAAACTTTTATTCATATTAGGCTAACGACAAAAGTTTATCTGTCGTCTGTCTCCAGGAACTGCGCGTCATAAAAATGAACCGAAAGCCACTTGCCTCCGCTCAGTCACGATAAGAAATCGGCTATGTCTAAATATTTAATAAATGTTATCTGATTAGGTAATCCATATGAAACCGAGAGGTGCAGAGGATCTACTCAAACTAGCTATTATGTGAGCGCTTCCCAATGAGGAACGGACAAGGGTGAAAATCTCGCTATAATTAAATGTAGTCTAGGCTAAATCGCCCTGAATTAAATTGTAAAAACAGATCAGATAATGTATTTGTCGAAATGTTGCGATATTGTTTCATTTAAGTTCATAATTATTCTATAAATGTTATTTAGTTTAGCAGCAGCAAGCACTGTGGTTCGAGATTTATATATAAAATAATAATAATAGCTAATTCACAAATCGCACACCCTGGTTGTAAGGATCCAAAGATCCCCGTGGAATTTAACATTGAGTTGAACATTGTATTCATGACAACAAATGAACATGCGTTTGAACAAATGAACATGCGTTTGAACAAATGAACATGCGTTTGAACAAATGAACATGCGTTTGTATTTAGGTTTGCTTGGAAAAAGCTGGCCCAAACCGAGGTAGCGTTTTATTTCTTCAATTATTGAAATAATTAAATGTTTAGTAATACACTTTTATGACAGAAATATTAGCCTATTAGCCTACATGTAGCCTAAATAATTAAATTATTTGATTATCACCACTTTACTAGCCTAATGCTAATGTCTAGAATAAGTATGAATTGCGAATTCTTGTTTTAAGTCTGTCTCAAACTCCGATCGCCTGTGGGGGGTTGGGGGTTCAGAAGGTGTTGAATGTTCAGTCTTTCATATGGAGAGCGAGCCTGATGACCAGGCAAAGGCAAAATACTTTTAAAGATAAATCTCTCGATGTGTCCAAATGTAGGCCCTTAAATTATAAATATTGTAGTTTTATGTATTGTATTTAAAGGGGTTTCACACACACTTTCAGTTGAAGTGTTCAATCCATTTGTTTCAACAACAAAAAAAAACATTTGTTTTTTAAAATTTTAACATGTTTGAGCAGTGTGTGTGTCAATAATCTGGCATTATCTAAACATGAACTATCGACGAAACGCGTTCTTGCCAACTAAACGAATGCAAGTGAGCCGTAGATACAGAGCTTTTTATTCTCGATCCACCTCGTTTTATTGTACGGTGAATTCAACAAGTCATTCTGTGTCTTTGAAGCAACAAAGGCTAAATCATTTATTACAGTTTTTTTTTCGTGATTTGTATGGATGACACACAGCGACATAAGTATTATCAGCTGTATGATGGGTTTTTACATTGAAATGTTTAATTTCGAGAGAGACCCGGCGCGCGCAGTGCAGGGAGACTAAATAAAATAAAATAAAAGAGATTCAGCGCGAGAGAGAAGCAAAGAAAAACGCATGATCTTAATTTATGTTGCTTGTTTGAACTATTTTCGTTTTGTAGACAAGCCTACTGTTTGTTTATTTAGCTGCAATTTATTTGGCAATATCCTACAGATTTAAAATGTCGCAAGAATAAGATTCTGTTTCTTACTCAGAAAATAAACTCTAACTCGATGCAACCCTGTTTTAAATAAATAAACTGCCCCGACACTTTATTTAAACCTTGAAATGCCCAGGATCTGTTTTTAAAAATTTCTTCCTTTGCTATGGCGGCTATCAATGTCATTCATCTCAATTTTGTGAATGATTCACAAAACAATAATTTAGCAGATTAAAGCTTCGTCATTTTCTGACGCGATCGGCTGATAATCTTCCTTCATCAGTTTTCTCGTCTGTCCTCTACTGGAATGTAGCAAATTTATGTTGAAATGTGCCATTGATAATTAAACAAAACGCTTGACTTCAATAAACAGTTACCTATCTAAGCATCAAGAATGGTAAAACATTTAACACTGTCAGCCAAGGCTGAGATTCGATCTCGCATCGCTTGAAACTCCGTGAACCTCGTGCTGTTGCGTTTTCCACTGAGCTATCGTCGGACCGCTGTTAACATGTTTTATGCTCTTACAAAGCCTCATTGATGTAGCCTAATATTTTTCTATTGCAATGTTTTGTGCTGAAATGTTTTCATTATTTATTAAATGTATTACATTTAATTTCAGTCTTTTGATTATGAATTCGTTTAACTACATGTTTTACTTGAATTGATCTGTTACCACATTTCAACCACTCTCAATGAGCCGCGGCGCGGCAGCAGATTACGCAATAGAAAGAATAAACTGACACTTTTCAAAGTCTGCGAATGTAGCGCCTCTTAGCGGTCAAAGGCAGCAAATACACACCCGCAATTTTACAGCCACGGGAACGGCGGCGGTAAAAGTCGTATTCTGGTTGAGTACCATCTGTATCTATAAAAAATTTTATACTTTTTTACATGTACTACTGTGTTAGATTGAACTGAGAAAGGTCATAGCACTTACATACTGTATTGTTGTCCTACTGTTAGTTTGACTGCTTCTATTGTTCTCATTTGTAAGTCGCTTTGGATAAAAGCGTTTGCTAAATTAATAAATGTAAATAATAACATCTCTTTATTTTTGACAAAACATACTATATATTTAAAGGGGGGGTAAAATACTTAGTTTCAGTCAATCTAATGTTAATCTTGAGTACCTATAGAGTAATAGTGCGTCCTTCATATCTCCCAAAAGTCTTTAGTTTCATCATATTTATAAAATAAAAATACAGCTTTCCGATTCTATCCGGAAAAAGCCGAGGTCCTTGATTCTGGGCGTGGGCGGAGCTAAAGAGTCAAGCGGGAGCGCGTGATACCGTTGTACTTACATGAATGGGCGGGTGTTTTATCACTGGGACCGCGCCAGGTTTTAATTGCAACCGGTTTGCAAATCCACCGACGACCTTGTTAATAAAACATTCGTCACTGAAATGACCAGAACACAATACCGCACTTGCCACACTCCTTTGCTGTCCCGGAAATACAAACTGCATCCACTGTTCCAGTAACACTGGGTTCTTTGGGAAGCTGAACAAGGTAAACTGTCCCTCACATCCCAAAACACACTTTTTTGGAGACATTCTTGACATCAACCATTCCTATTTAGCGCTGCTGATGATGATTTCCGGTAGTAGCGCGTCGATATGCGCGGTCTTTCTCTCCTCTGGTCGACGTGTGCGTGAACGCGCTTTTCCGAGAGCAATGCTCATATAAGGAGTTCCACTCTGGTCTACGTCATTAGATCTACGATAGAAAAAAAACAGCCGAAACGTGTTGCAACCCGGAAGTATGATTTTCAGCACAGAAATTCTCTGTTATTCCTTCAAAATAACTTTTCAAACTTTGGCCATTATTAGCATGAGAATCCATCTCTTTAACACTGTAAACAACTCTGAATACATGAAACACCATTGTACCCCCCCTTTAAACAGATTCTCCCCACTCAGTGAAACACCCACTGAGAATTCTATTGAATGTGCCCTAGTTATTGGCGATTCTATTACACGGAACATGAAAATAGAGACACCAGCCATTATAGTCACATGTTTGTCGGGAGCCAGAGCGCCTGACATCAAAGCAAATTTAAAAGTGCTGGCTAATGCTTAATCGTAAATTCTCTAAGATTATTATTCATGTTCGACTCCGCCAGTCGGAGATCACCAAAATTAACATTAAAGAGATGAGATAAAGTGTGAACTCGCAAGTACGATGTCAGGCACTGTAATTTGCTCTGGCCCCCTTCCTGTTCGCAGGAATGATGAGATAGTTAGTAGATTGTGTTCACACATACCCCTTTTCCACCAAGGCAGAGCTGGAGCTGGTTCGGAGCCAGAGTCTAGTTTCAAACCGGTTCTTTGTTTTTCGACCACCAAAGGACCAGCTCCGAACCAGTAAAAGTGCTGGTCTAGAAGTAAGAACCGCTTACGTCAGCGGCTGGGGCCGGGGTTACCGTGACCAAAAAGACTTGCGATAAGTGGTATCGCCCATGCTTAGAACACACCCACGGAGAGTGCACGCTATTCAAACGCAAATTATCTGAGGCAATCCATGCAAACCTGTCAACACCCACATCAACTCGATAAAACACAAGTTTAATCAGATTCATGTATTTTACATGGTCTTGCAACGCTGTGAGGATTATCACTATCATAATAATAATCCTGGAAAATTTACCTCAGAATTCCTGGTTTAGGCTACATTAATTTCGAGGAGCAACAGATCCAGCAGAGGATTGTGAATAGTAAGTTCTTTATTCTTGCTTTGTTCTAATCGCGATATGGAATAGTGTCTGTAAACCGCAAAAAGACTGTTTAAATTTGAAACACGTTTCTGTGTGTGTATGAATGAACGGAACAAAAGCGCTGTTGTTTACAGGCACTTACAGTAAACATGTTATTTTTACGAACACATCTACTAGTTTAGCTTTTACCAAACTATATTGCTATAGGCTACTGAGATGAGTAAAAATCGACTGAAATATGTTGAAATAAAATGTCTTAGTATAAGCAACGTATGAAACTGCAAATGAACATGCCCTATCATAAAAACGATATGTTACATAAAGATGAATATACAAAATTTTGTTGACTAGTTTTGGATAGATTATAAAGTTTTTATGGTAAAATAGACTACTGCCACATCAAATTAACATTTGTTAGCCAATTTCTGCTCATGTGTTAAAGGGACAAATTTGTTTCCCTGATTCCACACGCTATGCGCGAATACACTGCAGGCTCACTCTCGCTCGTCTTATCCAAGGTACATCATCAACACTACCATCCCTTACATGCGTTTTATTTAACTAAATACATAATAATCAGTTAAAACGCATGACAGGTCACTTTACTTCCTAAACTTCCTGCACCCGAGTCCGTGTTGCTTTCACATTCACGCGAACCGCAGCACGGTTCGGGAGCAACCGAACTCAGACCCCCTCCTCCAGGTAGTCAGCGCATGACAGCGTTCACATTAGCGTTTTTCATGCGAACCGTGCCCCGTTCCGGCCCAAACTACCAGTGTGAAAGCCCCCTCAGACTGTGTTATCTTTGCTGACCGCTGCTACTCCGCTCTGGGACCTCTACCGAAATAATAGAAATTATTTAGCAGAAATAATATTTGAGCTGTGGACGATGTGAAACATGTATTGTTCTCTGATGAGTCCACCTTCACTGTCTTTGCCACATCTGTGGGAGTTACGTTGTGGAAAAGCCCCAAAGAGGCTTCGCACCCAGGACTGTTACTGCTCAGAGTGAAGGATCAGTGATGGTTTTGGCTGTAGTATCATGACATTCTTAATACCTAATCCCCAATACCTTGTGTGCTTGATGGACGTCAATGCTAAAGGTAAAAGTAAAATACTATACTAAAAGTATTCTGGAGGAGTACGTGCACCAAATATTTCCTGTAGCTCAAACAGTAGAGCGTTGCTGCTTGCAACGCCAAGGTCATGGGTTCGATTCCCAGGGAAAGCAAGAACTGATAAGGATGTAAATGTGTACCTTGAAATGCAATGTAAGTCGCTTTGGATAAAAGCGCCTGCCAAATGCATAAATGTAAGTTTTTCTGTACCTGCCTTTGCTTTTGGGTCCTCTGTTTATCCTGACAGCTAATTACTTATTTCAGTCCAAGAATACTCTATTTGGTATCAATACATTTTGTTTTCTTATATACATGGATAATGTGCAGTCATCCCGTTGTTATTGTAAATTATTGCACATCTCACTGGAATATTTGATTCTGACTGGTTCTAAGCCATTTTATTTTCTGATTATTATGACTGATATTATATTCATGTACCATGAATGACTTTTACATGTCGTCCAAAAACAATACTACTATACTGAGACAATACTACGGTGTATAAATTAGAATATACTTGTCTACTTGTATTTATTTTATTGTATTCATTTTATTTAAAAATGTATTTTGTTATTAGAGAGATGCACAGGATGTAACTCATTTTACATTTCCCTTAATGCTGCTAATCAAACTCATCTTTATTAGTTTTCAATATCTCTTTCTCTATCATTACTGGCCTCAAGTGTTCTCAGAGGTAAAAGATCAAGGGAAGGTTATCCTTCATCAGAACATTAGCATCTAACATCTAAATGTTCTTCATTATCACACTGCAGTGATCTTGCAGTGAGTCAGTGGAACCCATTGCTCAGACGTCCATAAAGGTTAATGAACTTTGCTGATTGGAGCCTCTAAATGTGTTTTGTGGCTTTTTCTGCCTGGAAACATAATGAAAACCAGAAAACAACATCTGAATTACACACACACACACACACACACACACACACACAGAGTATTTGTTTTATTATTGTTATTTTTATAAGATTGTATTTTTAATTGAAAAAGACTTCCGAAATGCAAACACCTATTAATTGATTAACGGTAAGTTTATTTACACAGTGAAAAAAAAAAAAAAATTAACGGAGCATTTCTTGTAATTTGTAGTAAAATACTGTTAAAAAAAATAAATAAAAATTATATATATATATATATATATATATTGAGTCATCTTATAACTCATACAATGGAGAGTTTTTTTTTCGTCATCAGTTATGTACAGTAGGGTTCCCTTTCATAGGTACACTTGATGCTGTGTCAGTAGCTGACACTATTCTATCAGACAGTGTTATACTTGTCTGGTTGGTCTACTGGCTACATTAATCTCTCTGAGTTAAAAGCTGAATCAGTGTTTGAGGATGTTTTAGATGTTCTATTATTGTAATTGATGATATATATATATATATATATATATATATATAATGTATGAAGAGCTCTTTTCCAAAACGTCATTTTGCTGTGTACTGAACCTATTCACTGCTCCATCAACGTTTCATGCCCAAATCTTGTTCCACTCTTCCAGTCAACCGTGGGATTCTAACTACTCGACGCCCTCGGACGGGCGACTTCCTCTGTTTCCTTAGGGCAACGGTGGAGCTCAGACGACTACAAGGATCTCCAGGAGAATAACTCCATACAACGTGAGGACTGACGTTCTCTACTTCTTCCAGACAGCAATGAAACTCAGGGACTCAGGCAAGGGGACCTTCAAGTAAGTGACTGGCTTTCTCTGTTCCTGTAACAGCAGTAGAGCTGAAGTACCCGAGATGGAGGGTCTCTGGAACTACCAGGGAGCTCAGGACGTAACGGTCTTCGAGGTCAGTGAATTCAAGGCGGCGTGAGTGACTGGCTTTCTCTGTTCCTGTAACACAGCAGTAGAGCTGAAGTACCCGAGATGGAGGGTCTTTGGAACCACCAGGGAGCTCGGGAAGTAACGGTCTTCGAGGTTAGTGAATTCGAGGTTAGTGAATTTGAGGCGGCGTGAGTGACTGGCTTTCTCTGTTCCTGTAACACAGCAGTAGAGCTGAAGTACCCGAGATGGAGGGTCTTTGGAACCACCAGGGAGCTCAGGACGTAACGGTCTTCGAGGTCGGCGAACTCCAGGCGGCGTGAGTGACTGGCTTTCTCTTTTCCTGTAACACAGCAGTAGAGCTGAAGTACCCGAGATGGAGGGTCTCTGGAACTACCAGGGAGCTCAGGAAGTAACGGTCTTCGAGGTCAGGAAACTCAAGGCGGCGTGAGTGACTGGCTTTCTCTTTTCCTGTAACACAGCAGTAGAGCTGAAGTACCCGAGATGGAGGGTCTCTGGAACTACCAGGGAGCTCAGGACGTAACGTTCTTCGAGGTCGGTGAACTCAAGGCGGCGTGAGTGACTGGCTATCTCTGTTCCTGTAACACAACCGGGTGATAAGCTTCCCCACTCCACCCGGGGCTGTATGATCCCGGAGGAAATTAGAGTGAACGGAGTGATTCAATAGTCTTCACACTTGTGTATACAGCAATCCCTCCACAATGCACACGTGAACACTTCAACTTATTAGCACTGCAATTCTAGAAATACATCACAGTGGGTTTGGGCCTCCACTTCATCCCACCCGGATCATTCCAGAAAACAAACGTGTCTTCCCATCGCCAGCTTCAACCTCACCAACGAGAGAAACAGCAAACAGGTACAGCTCTTACAATAGGTCACAATGCCTCCATAACTCAATCTCAAGGTTTGTGTAATTAGGTCCTTAACTCTTCATAAATGACGATCTTCTCCCTCGCCCGTCCGCTAACTTTTGACCAGTCCTTCCCTATCCGTACCACAACGTTTGTTTTTCACCTCTCACTTCTTTCAACTGCTCCTCTTTTATCCTCTCCAAACGTACACGCTCTCGTTTGCCGCTGTAATCAACTCTAATTTCGTTCAGCTGTGAATAATTTTCTCTGTGTTTTCGCTTGCGGTCGGCCATGATGGTAAACCGGAACCGGCCTGGTGTTACCCCGGAAGTGCTCCCCCGGGGAAACTCTGCGCCAAATTTTCGTTCCGCCTTGGTCACCCGGTGACATTTATTTAATTAATTCCTCAAAATGAGTGCTTTAAAGTTTACAAAATGCAGACTGGACAAAGATAATCACAAAAAACAACAACAAAAGAAGTTTTGCAGGAGGCGCGTTAATACCAACAGTGGGATGTACCCACAGGTTTCTGTCAGGCCGAGAGGCTGTCACCGGACGATCTGATTTTTATTTATTAACTTGATTTTTATTATATTTATTTATTACTGACTGACTTGCCCATTGAATATCGTTATCATTATTTAATAATTCATTTTTTCATGCATATGTAGTGGACAAATTGGTCATATTTGTTACAGGTTTGACACTTTACTAAAAATGACTCTGAATGTATTACTAAATAACTTATTGAATATTGTTATCATTAGTAGGCTATCATTACTTTTTTCAGGTTCGGCACCAAATTACAATTAGCCTAAATTACTAAATGATTTAAATGTATTTTTTAAAATTGTTGTATTTAAGGACTGGTATTTGTATGAGTGTTATGTGCTGGACAATATTAAAATGTGTCATTGGAATTATTTATTTTATTTGTACTATTTATTTTATTTAACTATTTATTATAGTTGGCTTTTATTTATTTCATGCATTTGTACTTGTTTAATTTATATTAATTTAAAGTATTAAAGACAAACCATATTTTTTTTTGGAAACAATTGATGGATTTATAGCGTTTTGAAAAAAAAAAGAATGGATTTATAGCGTTTTGAAAAATAAATAAATACAATTTGAATTTATCATCAACAATATTGTTGTTTGATTTAATAATCATTGTTCAACATATTCAGACTGAGCCACACAACCATTTTAACAGGATAAATTGAATATTCACAAAATGTGTGGGTCTAGGTAAAAAATTTAATTTTCCTAAAACCTACTGAAATGGATTTATAGCGTTTTGGAAAAGAGCTCCTCATATATATATATATATCTCATTCAAAACATGTTACATATTATCTGGTTCATTTATTGGCTGAATTTAATTCCAGAGATGGCAAAAGTACTCACTTACCATACTCACGTAGAAGTACAGAGACTTCTGGTAAGAGTAGAAGTACTGATTTAACTTCTTTACTCAAGTAAAAGTAACAAAGTACTGGCTTGGAAATTTACTTAAAGGACAAGTTCGGTATTTTACAAAGCCCTGTTTTCAGATCGTTTCTGATGAAATAGAACGGTTAAGAAATTTTGACACATGCTGCTGTCCCGAGACTTTTCGGTTTCTTTCGCTTTCCCCCCACCTCCACAATGGCTGCATAGGTGCACTGGAATATCCTTCCTAAAACGCATTATACTTTCGTTTACCTCACAGCACATCCAATACAAGTCAATTGAGTTGGACAAAAACTACGATAAAACCTGTTGGAAAGCATCTTTTGCAGCGAATTTTGTGTCATATCAGTGAACACCCCTGACCACTCGGTGAGTTTCACGTCTTTGTAAACTAAAGTTTAATGCGTTTTAGGAAGGATATTCCAGTGCACCTATGCAGCCATTGTGAAGGTGGGGGGGAAAGCGAAAGAAACCGAAAATTCTCGGGACAGCAGCATGTGTCAAACAATTTTATCTTAACCGTTCTATTTCATCAGAAACTATCTGAAAACAGGGCTTTAAGTTTAAAATACCGAACTTGTCCTTTAAAGTATAAAAGTAAAAGTACCCCTACGAATGACAACCATTTTTTATGCAAAGCTACCTGGACCACACAAATTTTACAGTGCAAGCTGAGAAACTTAAGTGGATATGGAAAAAAGGTTATTTGTATGCTATTGCCTACATTTTAAATGGATGTCTGCCAATAGGCATAAAACATTAGATTATTGTGACAGAGACTCCAGGTTAATAAGATTCTGACTGAGTAGCAAGATATGAATTCAATTGTGATTATGTGAGAATTCACAGATCCAGTGTCTCTTTTTTAATCTTCCCCTTAACATTTAAAGGAATCTAAACATATGTGTGTGCGCTCAAATATGGCTTCTGGAAAGAAAATAAAGGATAAAATATGAATTACTAAACATGTCTTGCTGCTTTTCTGCCGAATCTCTGGGATCTCCGTTTTCTTAATTTTAAATAATGTCGCCGTCCATACTACTGTACCGCCATCAAGCAGCAATGATTTGCCGAGAATGAATGCCGCCGAATCTGTCGAGTCGTCTTGTAGTGGTGCGTCAAGTTCAACGTATATTCCCATCTAATTAGATTGAATTCGGTATTGATGAGACAAAAAATAATAACAGTAACTCCACTGAAATTATTTTAAACTAAAGTAACGAGCGAATTTTGTAAAATGTAAGGAGTAGAAAATACCGATATTCGTGTTAAATATTTAAGGAGTAAAATTAAAAAGTAGGCACAAAAATAAATACTAAAGTAAAAATATCTGAAAGATCTACTTGAGTACAGTAACAAAGTATTTGTACTTAGTTACTTCCCATCTCTGTTTAATTCTGAGGAATTAAATGGTTCCCCTCTGCCTAAACCTGACATCTGGGAGAAAGATAATATTTTCCTTTTGGATGCTCTTCTGCCTCAGGAAGGCTTCTCGCTCTCTGGGCCTAGGATGTCTAAACTTAGGGGCAGTTCTTCCCTCGAAGCAGGGGCTGAGGCCTGGAGAATGGAGGCTTCACCCTCAGGTGGTGAGGCTGATATGGCAGAGATTTTTTCAAACAGAGGTAGAACTGTTTGCATCAAATGAGATGGCTCATTGTTGGCTCTGGTTCTCTCTGTTTCTCTGTCTCCTCTGTTGCCTCGGGGAGAGGACACACTGGCTCGGGTTAGCCCAGGGCCAGCCTGTATGCCTTCTCACCGATTAGCTTGCTCTCTGCGGTTTTGCTTAGGGTGAGAATAGAAAGCTTTTGTTGTTTTTAGCTCCATTCTGGTCCTCTAATGTATAGTTTTCGGACCTGGTCGGTCTTCTGGAGGATCCTCCCTAGGAGATAACTCATACCATACTGAACTCTAGGCCCCCCTCTACGAGGCTGCTGTATTCATTTAAGTAGCAGCTCCTTTGTCCTGCCCTTTCCTGGTTCTTGCTTCCTGGCAGTTCTTGCAATGTTGGCCTGACTCTGTCAACATGGCTTGGTGTGTTGAGGCGCTGCTTTGGGACAAAGTGAGGTCCCACACGAACAGCAACCAGAAGAAGAAAGAAGAGAGAGGGTCACCGAGATACTGCCCTTTTAACTTCTGTAGATGTCACATCTCTCAAGTTTGGCTTGACCAATGAGAAAGGTGTAATTTTGTAAAAAACAAAACAAAACAAAAAGTGTGAAAGGTTTCTTTGTTTGGAAGCTGACTCATTTATATGATCCGAGTGAGCTAGCAGATGGTGTCTCTTTGTACTCTGATTAATGCAGCATGCATACAATGCATGTTATAAAGAGGTGATATACACCAATGTGCAAGGAAAACGAGGATTTTCTTTTATAGGAAGCATGATATAGATGAGGTTACATTAAATAGTGGTTCAATCATAAAGTATGCATAAAACAGTATACAACACAAAATATACAATTCAATTCAATTCAAATTTATTTGTATAGCGCTTTTCACAATACATATTGTTTCAAAGCAGCTTTACAGAAAATGCATTTCAGAAATGTACATACAAAAATACAGTTAGTTAATCATAAATTTAGGGCATAACATATCGCCGGCGTTGGGTCGTCTCGTCACAGGCGTCGAGTCGTCTCTTTGGGGCATCTGAAGTCTCCATGAGGGGCTGGATACATAACTGGAGCTGACGAACTCTATTTGAGTTATCTCGGGACAGGCGTCCCGAGATAACAACAAAAGAAGGCAGATTGGAAATAATTAGGGTATCTGCTGTTCATAATATGAATGCATTTGATCTGATTTAACTGTAGTATAAAAGGTACGATGCATTATGTGAATGCTTGGCTAAAGAGATGCGTCTTTAATCTAGTTTTAAACTGGGAGAGCGAGTCTGAGCCTCGGACAATATCAGGAAGGCTATTCCAGAGTTTAGGAGCTAGATGTGAAAACGCCCTCCCTCCTTTAGTGGACTTAGTTATCCTCGGTACGACCAGAAGCCTCGAATTTAGCGATCTTAAAGAGCGCGATGGATTGTAGGGCGATAGAAGATCCCTTAAATACACAGGAGCTAAACCATTTAGGGCTTTATAGGTCAGTAGCAATACTTTACAAGACTAATAATAATACACACAATGCCCTTGAGATATGCATGTTAATTCATATTAAGGTTTTCCAGTGAATAAATGGGTGGGAAATTTGAAAAATGGCAGAGCAGGTTTGTGATATTTCCCAAAAGTCCAAGTTGGTAAGGCTTGGGGCGAAGATCATCACCATCTGATCCATCAGGAAGTCAGATCCAGTGTGGAAGTTGATCGAGTTAGTAGGGTGGTTGGGTTAAGTCAACAGGGAGCATGGGCTAAATGGGTAGGCATATCTGCATATCATGCAGGCAGACTAAATCCCTTGTCCAGGCTGTGTTTGACACACTAAGGTTCATTGGAACACCTTCTCAACAACTGCCCAAAGGCCTTTTGGAAAGTCTGTTATCGCTGGTGCCATGACCATGTGCATAGGGCAGTTGCTGATAGTATAGCTATGTCCATTAATATCAGCAAAAAACACTGTGCCCCCATATAGTCCATCAGTTGAAGTTCCAACCGCACGCTGCAGTGAAATCTCTCCAGCCAGACATGATCATTAGCTCTGAGGTAACAAAACAGCTGATCATGCTGGAAATTACAGTGCTCTAGGAAGAGTGGATGAAAGAGGCAAATTAGCAGAAATGTGCAAAGTACCAGGATCTGGTGAAGACTTTCCGGGGAAAAGACTAGAAGACATACCGTGAGCCCACATAGGTGGGCTGTAGGGGCTAGACAGGGCGATCACTTTGCAAAGTCTTAAGCTGGCTGTGGATCACAGGGGTGGCAAAGAAAACAGCCATCAAATCCATATGCAAAGTTACAGATAAGCCACTAGGTGGCTAAAAGTGCTGATCTATGGGCAGTTGCTACTGGGACGCAGGTTGGTCCTTTTAGGACCAGAGCTGGAGTTTTCTTAAGGTCTGAACGTGCGTGTCATCATGCCCCGTACTCAGTACTCAGAAGTACTCAGAGGAAAGAGTCAAGAAGGGGCTATAACGACTGAGACAAATCAGACACAGTTATTTGGTATATGTACCAAACAATCTTTAAAACTCACTCTGGGATCTGTGATCCCATCCCCCAATGAGTGCAAGAAGGTCTTAGTTACCATGACCATGATCAGATAAGTTGGTTTTATGGCTGTTAAAAAATGTGGTCACATGCTCAAGACAGAGACAATGGGGGAGACGGAAGCAATCTTTAATACAGACTTGCTGCATTAATCATAGATGACCTGGTCTATAAATGAACATACGTTCCAGAACATTGTGTGTGATAATTTACTGTATTTTGTAATGTTTTTAATACTATTGTTTTTGATACTGTGTATTTTATGATCTAACCAACAGTCAATGTAACCCCACCTGCATCGGGTCTCCTATCTAATTAATCATCATTTAATGACTCACACTTTAGTGTACATCACATTCTCATAGAATGCAGTGTATGTTTGTTATATCTATCTGAGTATAAATGGACACAATCCGCAATGGCTATGTCTAATCACACTTGAGACAGAGCCATAAATCCTCCCAACAGAGGAAATTCCCACCTGGACATTCCCCCTTTCTTATTGGTCGAGCCAACCCTGAGAGGTGGGACTTTTGTCAAGCTTAAATAGCCTTTCCACTAGCCCTTCCCTCTCTCTTGGTCCTTTCTGAAATCCTGATGAGAAGATGATACTGACCTAGAAGTCTTCTGAAAGCCCGGCAGGCCCATAAGCCCTCCAGACTGCGAACATGGCCTGCTAGGCCTTCACTCTCCCAACAGAGTCAGACTGCCTTTGCTTCAATCCAGAAAACTACACGCTTACCATCACTGAATGGGCAACAATCAACTCTTGGCCTTCGCAATCCGTTCAGGATGCCATGCTGTCCAGTAATTATTGGTAATTATGGATTATTATTAATATTTCCCCTTTGAGTTAACTCGATACAGGGCTGTCTAGAGGAGCAAAGTTCGAGAGAACTAGGTCCAGTTGGGAAATAAGGGGCAACTTTCAAGACCTGCTCTATCTCCTCCCTGATCTAGCACAGTGTTGTGCAAGAAGGCTCACTAGGGAATACATTTCTGCAGGGGCCCCGGGGCCAGCTGTGAGCCAGTGTCTTTCCGTGCAGAGGGTTGTCCGCTCAGAAAGGAGTAAAACAACTGGTGGAGGAACGAGTCCGGAGAGGCAAACAGTTGTAACTGAGCTGCCCCGAAGTGGTTCCTGCCCAGCTGCCCAGTCTCCCTGGGTCCTAGGCTGTCGTGAGGCTCGTCAGCGGCACGATTGAGCAGGCCGGTAGGAATAAGTGGAATGAAGCGACCTTAGAAGCTTCTGACTCCAAGGAGAAGGTGGCGGGTGGCGGAGTCCGCCCAGACCACGGTTACTGCATGCTCTTTGTACGTGACCCCTCAGCCGGTGTTGGTGGACACTCGTTCTAGGAGCGGTTGGCCTGGAGAAACAAAAGGTTTGATCATGGGCTGAGGGTTTGGCGACAGGCCAGGGTGATTGTCACACGGAGCGTGCCGCTCTGCCACGGCCACCTAGGGACTCGGCCGGGAAGCCAGTGGTGAAGCGGTCTTCATATGGAGGAAGCCGTACTGCTGCATCTGCCATATACTCCAGGAGCCTCTGAAAAGTTTCAGTGGGACCCTTTCTCACTTCTGTACAGAACTGACCGGACACACACTCTCGTTAAGAGACGTGTTAGAGTCCATCTCCAAACTAGAAAAGAGATCCTCAACCCGTGGGCGAATTTGCTCTTTCACAGTTGACCTGAAGACCCAACTAGCTATGGAGCACTCGAAGGGTAGGACTTTGTACTGATACTTCGACCTCCGAACGCAAGAACACAGGATGGCCTGTGGTGCGAAAGGATATAGATCTGAAGTACATGTCCTTCACGTCAAACGCTGCATACCAACTTTGGGGACGGAGCATTCGAAAATGCTTTTCTGTGTTTAGAAACTTAATGGGAGGCTTTCGAAAAAGGGGCCGTTTCAAGTGACATGGGTCCAAGATAGCCGTAACCCACCACCTATCTTCGGTACAATGAATTACGGGCTTATAGATGCCAGCCTTCACATCGGCTGAAGGGACCGGCAGCATTGCGTCCTTCACCAGTAGGACTGCGATATGCGTGCACAAGACAGGAGCATTGCTCAACACCTAGGTGTGATGAATATTACTGCACTTGGGCGGGCACCGATCGATAATGAATCGCATAGCCGAGTCTGATGGTACAGTTTGGGGCCAGCTGGACCGGTTGGGAAGCATTTTAGGGTTCTACGAACTGGGCCAGGGGCTAGAGGGACCACAGACGTACCCGAGGTGGGGCAGCGAGGTGGAAGACGGACCCGGCTCGGAAGGCCCGAGGGCGGCCCGAAGCGAGGTCTGAGTGTGCAGTGCAACACTTACCTGACTCCACGGGATGGCAGGGGATGCGTGAGAAGGCGGATGACCAGGTAATCGAACCGCACCCAGCTGCCGACCAAAAGTGGGCTGAGGGGTTCATGGCTTTACAGTGTCGCACACCGCCAGACTGGCCCTCTTGGGACCCAGGAACAGAGGAAACTGCTCTTTCTTTCTGTTTTGGGAGCCAGCTGCGGAACAGGCACTCACACACAAACAAAGACTCCACCCTGGGGAAGGAGTGGATCGGTGACCAACTCCAAGAGCATCCTCCTCCATCCCTGAGTGGCCCGCTCAGGAACGCTTTCGCTTGCCACCTGGCTTGGCAGCGCTTGGAGCTAGCTGGGCACCCCTACTGCGACCAGCTCCACACTGAGCCCTGGCTGGAGGCTGCTGTGGAGTCCCGGCGGGAGCGGTGGCAAGGGGATGCCCTCAGCAACAAGCAGGCGGAGGAACTGCCACAGGCGGCAGGGTGGAGGCAGCAGCGGTCCGCCAGGGCAGGATGTGCCGGATTACCTCCAGCTGCGCTTGAGCGGCACAGAACTGTTGAGTGCAACTCTCCACCACGTCGCCGACCAGCCCAACCTGGGAAATTGGGGAGACCAGGAACCCGAACCTTGTCTGCATCCGCCATATCAACCAGGCTGAGCCAAGGATGGCACTCCTGGATCACTACGGTGGACATCACCAGTAGAGCCCTGCATTTCAGCCCGAGCCCGACGGGCCCAGACTTATTTACGCCCCTTTTCACGTCATAGTTCACACGCGGGCCGGGCCTCGGGCCTGTTTTAGGCTTATCCTTCTTTTTATAGCCTATTTCAGACATGTATTAAAATTAAATATGAGAAGTTGACGATGGAAAAACAAACATAGAAAGACGTTTTAAACATATCACACTGACATATGACTGACACATGACACACACGCACGCACACAGGTTTCCCGGCGGGACGACCCAAGATTTGCGCGACCGGCTCGCTGTTTTTAGGCCACATTTACACATAGCCGGGTATTTAGAGAAACGAATATTTCTCCCCCTCCGTTTTCAATAATAACATCGTGCACACAACCCGCATAAATACGCCGTCGAGCGCCTTATAACTATGCTAAACCTATGGGCGGCAGTGTAGGGAGAAGGATAAAGCCATGCAAGCCAATCAGAATCCTCAGAATCGACAAGAGAGAACCTAAAACCCCGTTTCTCCCAGTTGACACGACAACATATAACCGGCGTTTTCAGAAATCTCCACTTTGGCCGGAGTTTTTAGAAATAATCGTTTTCTGGGATAAAAACGGCGTTTTCGTGTAAATGACAGGCCAAAACGCAGAGAAATATCTGCGTTTTCCCATCGTGTAAACGGGGCCTTAGTGTCCCCGCCAGCAGCAGAAGTATAGCGAGCGTGACTTCAGCGCAGCTGGAATAGTTCAAGAAAAAAGTACGACTGGATTAAAACCTTCCACTGATGCTGTGATTTTTCTTCACGATGCTCTGTAAGAAACTGTTCTTAGCCATGTTAGGGGCTGTCTTGTTGGTTTTCGTTTGAAAACGACTTTATTTTCATCAGTCTGTTGGAAACTATTGGAAATAAGAATGGCCATGTTCTGTAGTGAAGACTTGATTTTTGAGGTAAGATAATCTGCATGTTTGTTTTTAATTTAATGCCATTCCATTTATTTGATTTGTTTAGATTGTAGGCTAGCTCATTTCGTTTGCGAGCGCTGTTGCGACTGAGCAGCAGAGCAGTTTGCCTCAGCTTTTAAAAAATGATAATAAACGTTTAAACTATAACTGTCTATGGGCCCTATTTTAACGATCTGAAACGCAAGTGTCAAAGCGCAAAGCGCAAGTAACTTTGTGGGCGGTTCCCGGCACTGTTGCTATTTTCCCGGCGGGAAAAACGACTCTTGCGCCCGACGCAAATCTAAAAGGGGTTGGTCTGAAGTAGCTTCATTATTCATAGGTGTGGTTTGGGCGTAACGTGAATTAAACCAATCAGAGCGTCCTCTCACATTCCCATTAAGAGCCGGCGCGCTTGTTCCATGGCGGATTGCTATTATAACGGCGGGTTTGCCGGCGCACGCCAGGAGCGGTTCACAGCCGAGGAAACCGACGTTCTCGTCAGGGCTGTAAAACACAGAGAAGTGACATTGGGGATGATGGGAGAAACCCACCCAAATTAGCTTCGGTTAAACAGGCGTATAATTTGGGTAGTAAATGTGTAGCCTAATCTAGATTTTTTTTTTTTTTTATCTAGATAGATCTTTTTCACATCTTCATGGACACAACAATGATTTCCCTCGTGTGTTAATATTTTTCCTTGTAATAATGTATGATTTGCAAAAATGAAAACTGCTGCATCTGTTTATATTAGAGAATCAAAGTGGATGAGCGTTAACATTATGGCCAAGCATGCGCCCTTAAAATACCATATCACTAACGCGCAACGCGCCACTGTCTTTAGACTGTTTTTTTCCTGGTCAATGGCGCAATTGCTTTCTAAAACTGGAAAATAGCACCATGGAAGTTTTGCGCCGGAACACGCCTCCTCTTTGCGCTGAACCGCCCCCGCGAGCGCAAGTTCATTTCCTAATTTACCGACGTGTGTCTGTGGAGGGAAAAGTCCGCTGTGCGCGGGTGCAAAATAGGAATGATACATGCGTCGGTGTTCAAAGTCAATTGCGCTGGGTGCAAGATAGGGCCCTATGTGTGATATGCTTAACCCTCAGGGGTCTGAGGTGTTTTCTGGGTCCTGGAGGTGTTCTGACATGCTCTAACATTTGTGCTTATTTCTGTTACTTGTGACATTTTCATGACTAAAGTATTATTACACTGCATTCAGCACAAACTCTGCTACAATAATATGTCAGCAGCATGTATGTAAAAGTTTGTAGTTTTGAGATAATAACATTTATGCGTGGTTTGTGAAAATGACCAAAAAAAAAGTCACTGAAATAATGTCATGAAAGACAAACTAATTATTTCGTCGCAAGGCTTTTGAAAATTGTATCACGTAGCCTAGAATATTTGCTCCAAAACTATGTGAAAATCATCCTGAATACTCATTCAGATAAGACAATATATTGATTTAAAATTTGTATGACATGTTTTGTGTAAGAAAGCTTTATGCGAGGAGGCGTTAACCACCATGAATATTGAGTGTTTCACACCTGAGAGAGACAAAGAGCCTCCCATAATGGCCCTATTAGGAGCTCTCAGGCACTATCATTACATTACCTTGCACAAAGAATGAGGAGATTTAAAAAAAAAATGGCTTTTTGATTGTTTGAATTTATTTACAACACAACATCATCCAAAGATACACAACAAATGGCAAAAAGCACATTATTTAACACACTGAACTAAAGACAGAGACTTAACCAGTCACACACCTTTCCTTTCCTGAAACATAGTGCATACCTGTCATTTCCAAGGTGTTTGATTTTTCACTTTACCTCCTCATGCTCATGTTGAAGTCAGCAGGACGGGTAGCTACCTAAAAAATATATATATATATAAAAAAGCTGTGAGCATGCTGATATCAAGAAGAAACCAGGGCTGCATGATTGTGGGAATACATTTTAGATTTCTGGTGAAAATTCCTTTTTAAAATTTACAAAATACACACACACACACACACACACATATATATATATATATATATATATATATATATATATATATATATATATATATATACATATATATATATTTGTTGTGCCTTGTAGGCATATACCTGCACTGCAAAAAATGATTTTCTTACTTAGTATTTTTGTTTTGTTTCCAGTCCAAATATCTAAAAATTATTAAATCAAGAAGCATTTACTAGAGAAGTAAAATGACATAAGAAATTCTATTTTGTTTTAAGATAAAAATAAAGTAATTTAAGTAATTTTTGCTTAAAACGAGCAAAATTATCTGCCAATGGGGTAAGCAAAAAAATCTGAATTCGAATAGAAAACAAGAAAAAAAATCTTAATTCAAATGGAAACCAAGAATTTTTTGCTTACCCCATTGGCAGATAATTTTGCTCGTTTTAAGCAAAAATTACTTAAATTACTTTCTTTTTATCTTAAAACAAAATAGAATTTCTTATGTCATTTTACTTCTCTAGTAAACACTTCTTGGTTTAAGAATTTTTAGATATTTGGACTGGAAACAAAACAAAAATACTAACTAAGAAAGTATTTTTTGCAGCAGGGCTGAATCAAATAATAAGAACAGTATAGCAGGCATAGTTAAAAAGGAACACTTCAGTAACACTACACTAGAGAAAAACATATTGATTATCATATGTTACTTCAAATGTTTACATCGATATGACGTTATGAAATGAGATTGGAGTAAAATCATGGTTTGCTTTTCAAACGCACGTCGCGCGACTGCGTTTTCAAACTCTCACAGCGCGTGCAGGGGACATTCACTGAAGCATCGAGCAACAGTTCAATGGCAATATGAAGTTTATGCAACAATAACACTAACTAATATAATTCAGGATTATTTCTTACCTTAAAATCGTTCTTGTCTTCAAATCGCGATCTTCTTCTTCAGATGTAAACCCAATAATCTCACAGCATGTCTTCCAAACTCGACGACTGAAGAGGACTGATAAAGTTTGCCGCTTTGTTGTTGAGGTAATGGGGGCGTTCGCGCGACACATGGACGATTTGCATCTCTATATGTTTTGCGCGTGTGGGTGTGGTCACATTAAAACTAATGAGGAAGGGTTAGAGAAACTGAATATCTTGTTGGTTTTATACAAATTACTTAAACAGAGAATATTTGTTTTCGTTTTGAATCAGATAATTTAAAACTACACACTTAAATGATTATAAATATATAGAGCTCACAAATGTGTGACAAGTATTCGCTGAGTTTTTTTAAATGTTTAGAGACATGCTCAAGAAAAAAAAGTTCACGAGACGGAGAGGCAGAAAGCAAACCCTGTTTAATTTCTTTATTTTACAAAAGCACAACGTTTTGT
This sequence comes from Phoxinus phoxinus, assembly GCF_949152265.1. Lineage (NCBI taxonomy): Eukaryota > Metazoa > Chordata > Actinopteri > Cypriniformes > Leuciscidae > Phoxinus > Phoxinus phoxinus. The sequence continues at coordinate 12,961,692 of NC_136877.1, read as the reverse complement.
TTTGATTGTAAGTGGACACATACAAAAGTAGACATCTCACAGATTCTTTTTTCATTTTTATTAAGTCTGTATGACCACAAATGACGGAGTATTTTAAGTTTATTCAGCTGCTATGTGAAAAAAAACGGGCAAATCACGCCGGCGTGATTGCCGACCCCAGGGGGGTAAGGTGTTTTATGGATTTTATTGTAGCCAAGTAAAGTGTTGATTTGAGAGGCTAAATGGATCAAACATGTTTAACTCGCTGTCGGCTGCTTGGTCGTCAATAAAAAAACAAAAAGAAACCGAACATTTGTCTAAATTAACTTAATAAAGAAATGAAAAGAAACATAACTAACAAAAACGGACCTATTTTGATGGCTGCAAATATCTAGTTTGCCCTAGGCCAGGCTACAGCTGAGCCTGTGTATAAAAAAAAATAAAAAAAACGGGCTCGGGTCGGACTCGGGCTGATAATTATGATGAGCTGTCGGACACGGGCCGGGCTAGATTTGATCTAATCACCAGACCGATCACGCACGCCACGACACTCATGCCCCGGAGGGTCGGATGCCGTGCGGAGCTCACCTATGAGCGCACGGTCTGGGCTACCCTCGTGCATGTCCATGAGTGCCCTGGGCTGATAGACCTGTAGCAGCGCCGTAGTGGGGCTTGGTAATGAGGACTCCACCGTCACGCATGAAGGCGAGTCTCGATCTCAACACTGCGATAGTCATTCTCGCAATGAGAACATGAATTATCCACAAAAGCCATATAAAATATACATATTATATATATATATATATATTTTTTTTTTTACAACCGCGTGATACAACTATTGTGATCGTCCATTTTAGGGGGACAGGAAACGATCGCAGGAAACGAAACACACAGGTGGAATGGCATCTTGAAGAAGACGCAAACACACCCGTGTTGCTCTTTCAGAAAATTGGACCCATCACCAGTACCGGAGCACACATGGAATGACCGCGGCAACACTGAACAGTGAACTGAAACAGTGAAGTACTCACTTTTGCGCCCTCTAACCAGCCGTCAACAAACACAGAAATGTTATGCTGTTAAAACAGCAGTTGAGAGGTCAAAGCTCACGATCACTGGCGCTGTAGAACCACCAGCACTAGGAGAGTCTTCCTAGAAGAACACCGACACACTCGCTCATTCTAAACAACAGCACTCTTCAGAGACATCAACACCGATCTGCTCCGAAACGAAAGACAACTGGTACCCACGCCGCAGGGCGGATGCAAATCTCGCACGCCAATGTGCATTGGCTCGTTTTAACAGTACTCAAAGATGACAGGCTCCCTTATAGCGTGATCCCATTCATTCGATTGACTACGTCGAACGTGATCGACTGAAAGGGAACTAGTACGACCTGAACCTTTTTAAACAATTTAGCACACAGTACGTCTGTCATTTACAGCTGTTTTCAGACACATCAAACTAAATATGCTATCAACCGTGACTATAAGCACAAAACATTATATCTCTTTCTCATCAGTAAAGTTTGATTGTGTCTGTTTACATACTGGCCACACACAAATTTCCTAAAGTGCTGTTTTAAAACAGACCGACAGCTCACAGTCATGAGGTGTCCATTAGCCCCAATGAAAGAGCAGGAAACTCTTCATACCTGTCAGTCTCCCTCATTCTCTCTGATCTATGGCCTGTCAGGAAAGATATGTACAGAAATATATTTTTTCCATGTGCAAAGCGGCAGTGGTCTGATGTGCCACGATCAGAGGAAACAATCCCTCCACCTGACACTGAAAATGAACGTGAGAGAAAGCAGACAGATGGCGCAGTTTTTTCATCCTTTTTGTAGTTAGACAGCCATTGTCACTATGAACTGTTGTTATAGCAATAACTACTTAAATATTATTTTTTTTACCTGCATGTCATATGACCAATAACTGATATCAGAGAACTGTGAACATGTGAATGTGTTGTTAAATGATTGAAACATTAATTTAAATCTATGGTAGACTTCAAGAAAATATTATGCTGTATGTCTTTATAAAGAGCTTCGGCTGACAAAAAAAGTTTGGGAATCAGTGATCTGCAGAATGGGGCAATCTGTGCATCAGTTGCATGGGCCCTTTTACACCAAAAGTGAAAAAAAAAAAATAGGCCTCAGTGTAAAGGAAATACAAATTCACGCCTGAACAACAGAGGGCACAGCTCAAAAACACCTTTTAACTTTGCTGCCATTCTGGATTGCATAATATTCATAGTTTGAATTTCACTGTTTTATTTATTTTGAGGAATACTGAATCTGAGATGAGTAAATGCATGCTCACATTTAGTCTAGAACATATATTTGTGATTTAAGTATGCGTTATAGTATGCCTTTTCTAATTGGAATACATTTCTGAAGAAAATTTGAAAAACAAGTTAGAAAAACAATGCTGCCATCCCAAAGAGGCACAACATCACTTTCACTGACATTTTACCTTGACTGTTCCATTCTGTTGGAATGACCTGCCTAAAACAAACCAAGCTTTTTAAGAAACGGATAAAGACGCATATTTTTTCGTCCACACTTGACCCATTAATACTAACACTTATTTAAAAAAGCCTTGCTACTTGTACTGTGCTAGACTAACTGGTACTAGTCACAACACTTGCATATTGTTCTATTGTTGGTTTGATTGCTTCTATTGTTCTCCTCAATTGGAAGTTGCTTTGGATAAAACCGTGTGCTAAATTATTAAATGTAAACGTAAACATTTCAATTATCATCAATGGACATGAAATGTAACCCCTAAATTATAGAATGTTACATATGTTACATCACAGCATGTTGATGGTTAGTATGTTTCCATCTGTACACTCTGAATTGAAAGTAGCTTATTTTCCTGTATCAAATCGCTAGAGACAATATGAAGAGGCGTTTACTATGGGGAAACTAATAAAGCGATTCTGTAATATTCTCATGAGTTGCCTGAGGGAAGAACCATCCGTGCAAATGCTGCTAACAAAAGACACACACAGCTGGCTGCTTCTTTCCTCCCGACAGATGCGCGAGACCTGCATGCTACGGCACCGCCGTGGGCGACGATTGCCTCTGACGTGCGTGACCTTTGACCCTCCACCTCTGCCTTTCGCAGCTGGCAGCGATGACAAGCTCCTGGTTCTGGAGCAATGGAGGGTTTGGCTCAAAAGGTGCGCTGAAGTTGTAGCAAAACTAAGGCGCCACATGTGTCTGTCACCGCAGGGCTGAGAGTGTCTCGCTGTCACTCTGGCCAGGTGCCTGTCTGTCTATCAGGTTCACACAGATGGTGCATGTTTACAGACAAGTGCGGTTGTTGTGCTAAATGATGAATTGTTTATAAGATCAAAAGTCACCGGTGAAATATAACGTGCCTAGAGTGCAGAGACAGACAGATATAGTAATAGACAAAATTGAGAAGATGCACCGTCAGAATGAACAAGTTATGTGTGGGCTTCTTACTGGTTTTGACAACAAAGTCCATCTTATGAATAATAATGAGGCTAGGCATAATAGTATATAGCATTTGCTGAGAACTAATGTCAACCGTTCATAACAAATTACTATTACAAACAAAAAGGTAACACTTTACAAAAAAGTCTCATTTGTTAACAAGTTAATGCATTAATTATTATGAACAATAAATTTTTACAGCATTTATTAACCTTTGATAATGTTAGTTAATTAAAAAAAAACATGATCATGTTAGTTCACAGCCCAGACAGCAACATAGTTTCACCCCAGATCCGGCCCACATCTGGTACACTTAGATTCCACATGGTCCAGATGTGGGCTGTGTAACGCTGTAGATTGTATCAAAGGACGAAGCAGGATCCACGTGCAGCAGCTTTAATTTAAACAGACTCAGAACTTGACGGACCCAGGACCCAGGACAACATTTCAAAGTCAAGAACCCACAAACACTGAAACAAGACAAAGGGTACAGAGACTAACAAGCTAAACAAGATAACAAGGGGGCGTGGCTAATCAGAAACACATGGGGAGCCTAATAAACAAGAAAAACTACAAGAGACTACAAAACATGGTACAAGACAGGAAATGACAAGTCCACACAAGACAAGGGGAACATAAGCCAGGAGGCTGCATCCGAAACCGCGTACTTCCCTACTATATAGTAGAAAAAAAGAGTAGGCGAGCGAAAAAGTATGTACGAATCATAAAAGAGTAGGCGAGAATTACCTGGGTGACTTACTAATTATCGCGAGATTCGGACGTACGTATACTAATAGTGCGTTAGAATATGCCTACTTTCCTACTATATAGTAGGAGAAAACAGTACGTGAAAAAAGGAGTACGTTCGAAACATCAGTATTCAAAAAAGAGTAGGCGAGGAGTTCCCGGATGGCTTACTGCTTCAGCGCAGATTTTCGAGTGCAGTCCGATGGATACTCTTCTATCCCAGGAGGCCACTGGCGTGGGTTCCGGGTCGGGTTCAGGCCAAGCGTGGTGGTAACCGCTTCCAGCCGTCGCGGCGAGAGGATCTGGGCATCTGGGCAAAACACGAAGGGCAACGCCTGGTGAATATTGTGGACTGAGCGATCAAGGATCCGAAGAACTGCGAAGAGAAAGGAAGAGACGGGGTTGAGTATAATACAGACCGCGTTTTGCATTGTGATTCAAGTGTGTGTTCGCTGGTGAGAAGTTACCTGCAGGACAGCTTCCCGAAAGTGCTGATCGACGAATCCCTTTGGGAGAGAGAGCACAGCGGCCAGGACGCGAGCGGAGCACTGCAAGAGGGAACAAGACGAGCACACGGGTTGATCGATGCATGAGTACCCTGAGAAACTTATGCAGTAGAAAATTCATCGGAAGTGTATCATCTGTGGGCTTTGTGAAGTTGGATCTAGGAACACGAGTGGCCCCACTGCAGAGAGTGAGCGTGGGAAAGCCAGCGACAGTGGACAGGAAAGACGCCGGGGTGGTGCGGCAGCGACGTTCTCCCTTGCTGGTCCTTCGCTATAACAGCGCTTCAGCGATTCCCCCCGAGATAAACGACGTGGAAAAAGTGGTCTCTGGACCTTAAGTGCACCTGGACTGTGGGTGGAGTGCCGTGGGTGAGTCAGTGTCTTGACTGTGAGAGTGTACACTTGGAATTTGCCGTGTGGTGCTGTGTTGTGTGCGTGTCGTCACAAAGACCACTTTCCAGACCGACCCCCTCTCTGGGGAGGATAAGGATCCCGGAGCTGGCGAGGCGGCTGGCCCATATATTTAAGCCGTGTTCAAGCCCCGAGCCATCGCTATCACAGAGCCCGAGCCGAGGAGAGAAACGGATGTACCGTGCCTACGAAGTCTGTGAGTGATATCCAGTGAGCAAAGTTATACTTACCTGTATACCAAACGAAAGTCCCAGTGTTGACCCCAATCCAGCGGATGCCCTGGAGTTGTTTACCATTATACCGCCGGACCACTGACCCATCCCTAAAGGAAGCCGCCGAACCACGCCCGAGACAAGAGGTAAACCTGCCACCCCTGACCCCAGTACTTCTTTGTTATATCTCTGTGCCCAGGAGAAGGAGCGCGCCGTGGCGTGAAGGTCTAGGAGGTACTTACCTTTATACCGCCGGACCACTGACCCATCCCTCAAGGGAGCCGCCGAACCACGCCTGAGGCAAGGGGTGCGACCGGGGAAAGAGAAGGAGAGACGATTCAGCAAATAGAAGGACATTGAAGCCAGACATTGAGTCAACGAACGAGACGACTTATCTGAGGTTCTCCCGTGACGGAGACAGCGGGCTCCGAGGCGGCGTCCTCACCCTCCAGTCCCCCTGGATTTTAGCCCCTTCACCTCCCCCTCCCCTATTTTAAGTAAATTAATAAAGAGCTGTATTTTAAACTTCCACTCCAGTGTCCTCGTCGTGTCTGGTCGTCTGGGGTGTCCCTGGGAACCTCCCCGAGGTGGAGATCAAGGGAGGGGGCGGTGCTCACGCGGCCCGCTCTGACCTGTGACATTTACATAAACCATAAACATCTTAAAGACGCTTATTTTAAACGTCTATTTACATCTGACAGGAAAATATTCTATAAGTATTGCAGAAGAGCACATCACAACATGAAATATACATCTGAGTGGTATGTGTGCTATTATGTAGAACAAATCTATAAAGTAACTAAACATAAGTTATCTATTTTATTTGTCCATTACTGTTGATAAATTGAGGAACATTTATGTTGGATAAAAAGTTAAAACAACCTCAACATGTAAATGTAGTGTCGAGCTCATAAATCACAGAGGTCATGTGAATCTTGTCTGGATGTTACAGGGACAGAAGAACAGATGTATGTGTATCTGGTGGAGAGAGGCTCATGAAGCGAAAGCTTTGAGTGAGTATACTACAGAAATTAATAACAACAACTATTTAAATATTAAGTTGTAGTTTATTTTAATTATTGTAATTTCCAACAGAGCTGCACTTTAATGATTCTTGATTTCTGTGCATTTGCTGCACAGCTGTTGTGGTGGAGCAGGACCTGCAAGGAAAGATGATGGCGGCATTTGTGGAAAAAAAGTGTTTTTGTCTTCTAAATAATACTGAAATCAAATTACATTGTGCTGTTAAAATGACTTTTAACATGTGATGTCAGCAGTCTGGTATGAGCACTGAGGATGAGGACCCTCCATGACTCCACCGGCCCTTTTGATACCCTCCACCACTCCACCGGCCCTTATTGCCTCAGATTGTGAAGCACAACACATCACGCAACAACCTCCGGCACGGCTCACCTCTGGCGATCCGCTGGTTCATCAGAATAAAGCTGCAGAATGGGAACGCTATGTTGAGATGGCAGTAGATGGGGTTCAGCGCCTGTAGTCTACATACATGATTGTAGTTTGAATAAAGCTTTGTTTCATGTGTTGACTTGTATGCATTTGTTTATTGTGTGATGGTGACTTTCATTCATTCTTTTACTAATTTATTAATATTTCTCATTGTTGTCAGTAAGTAAAATATAATTATTTAATTAATTGTTTGAGTGAAAATATAGATATGTTCACAATATACACATCTAGAGTGTATTCATGTATAGCTATGTCCTATAAGTCATGACATACATTACATTTTGTTTGTTTTTATTGAATTATATAATTTTCAGTAAAAAGTAATAGAAATAAGTATTAGTCAGCATTAATCTTTGTTATTATTGTATGTTTTGGGGTGGGATAGCAATGCAATTCATTCTGGGGTAATATTATTTTTTATTTTTTATAAAATCAACAGTTTTCTCCAAAGGTGAATCTTCACACAGCTGCCCAACGTCTCCTTTGTGTTTGTACAGACATTACAGACGCTGAGGAAAATTATTCAGTAGGGCTGTAGAGTTACTGATGTTATGAGGTGTGTATATATATATATATCATGGGTTTGCATACATAATATGAGATTTTATACACAGGAAAAAGGTTGAATATCTTAAAATAGACCTTTTCAACGTAATTGCGTATTACATGACGTCACGAACGCGCATCACAGAACAGAGCAAGGTGAGCATTTGTGCTTATAAAACTTAAACTTTTTTATTTATTTTTGAAATGACAGAGCGTTTCGCTAGATAAGACCCTTATTCATCGTCTGGTATCGTTTAAAGCCCTTTGAAGCAGCACTGACACTGTCATTTGGACCTTGAACCGTTTGGTCCCCAGTGAAGTACATTATATGGAGAAATGTTTTCATCAAAAACCTTAATTTCTTTTCGACTGAAGAAAGAAAGACATGGACATCTTGGATGACATGGGGGTGAGTAAATTATCAGCAAAAGTTTTTTTTTTAAAGTGAACTAATCCTTTAAGTAAGTACTTATTGAAATTAAGTACCTACTCATTGAGTATGCGGTTTCGGACGCAGCCAGGAATCATAACAGGCTGGATCTGGGCCAACACTATGTTTCTGTCTGGGAGTGCATTAGCTAATTTCAACAGATACAACTTTTGATCTTAAAAATGTATTGGTAAATGGGGATATTAACATTATCTAAGATTAATACATGCTGTAAAAGTATTGTTCGTTGTTAACTAATGTTAACTAATGAAACCTTATTGTAAATTGTTACCAATTCAAATGTAAACTTTTCAAAGGTCGATAGCAAGTTGATTGACAAATAAAAAAAAGATTCAGTTCATCTTTACATGTTCATATTTAGGAACATCTTTTTCAGTTAAATTAGTAATTTAAACGTGTTCTTGATTATTTATGTGTTATAATTTCTGCGAATTGCCTATTAGGGTAAAAAATGGTAATACATTAAGGCCCATTAGGTAATGTTAGTTAATGCATTAACTAACATCACTAACAATGAGCAATACATTTGTTTCAGTGTTTATTAATCTGTTAACTTTAGTTAGTGAAAGTACATTATTGTAAATTCATGTTAGTTTAAAAACCATTAAATAATATTAACAGATTAATAATATATGAACAACTTTTAATAATTTATTAGTACATTTAGAATATTGTTTTTGACTAGAAATAATAACTATATTAATACTGTACATGCTTTAATTCGTATCATGTCAACTAATGCAGTTAACTTTTAACAAATGCAAACTTGTTGTAAATTGTATTTATTGTATTGTCAAATATATTTTACATAGCATCAGTCAAATCATTGATTAACTCCAAATGCTCTTATATCGGCTCATTCGCTGCCATATCAGACATGAAAGACTTTTCAGTGACTTGTTAACTCAAATAAATTCAGTCTGGTTCATGAACGAAATGTTCAGAACGATTTTTGTGAACTGGATTGTTGATTGATTGAAAATACATGTTCATGAATAAGACATCACTACACTATAATTCTGCCTGCACTGACACGCGCACACACATGTTTGGTTTTAATGTTTTATGGAGACAGTCCATAAACACAATGATTTGTTTACTGTACATATTCTATCCCCTATAATCTCTACCTCTAAACACAACCATCACAGAAAACATTGCATGTTTACATTTTTTTTTTAAAGATCATCATTATAAATCATATGATTTATAAGCTGTTTTACTCATGGGGCAAAAACCCAAAAAATATTGTATTACTATCCTTGGATGCATGCTATCCTACTATCCATAACACAGGGTTCACCAGGACACTATAATAATAAAAGTGATCCTCTCTCCACACACACACACACACACACACACACACACACACACACACACACACACACACACACACATATATATATATACATATATATAAACACGCATATACACACAATTGTTTTTTTTTTCTATCATAATAGACCAAGTTCCATAATTATGTTCCTTAGTCCCTTTGTCTTCTATTGCATTTCTGTCAGGACCACTATCATCAAATACAATTGACAATTAGCATACAGTTTGGATTGGCGGTATGGTTCTGTTCTGGGTGAGAACTCCCTGCACATCCCTGCAGCGTAGCATTGATAAGAGCAGGGAGAGCTGCAATAACCCCCCTTTGGGTAAACAGAACAGAACCAACATGAATGTATGCAGATATCATTAATTCAAGATTTTAAAGTACAACATAATGTGAGAATTTATTCTGATTCAAGGGAAATCAGAATGCCAAATCCTGACTGGGCGAAAGGAGGAGCTGGGGATGGAGGAGGGTAATTAGCTCCTGAGAAACGCGATAGCTGTTGATAATACTGAAGGAGCTTTTATATATGTATACACTGATAGGCGTCGTATTCCTATAGGTAGACGTGGATCAGCTGACAGTCAGCTAATGCGAGCTACACTAACGTGACCTGCCAGAACTGATGCTACGCTTGATTTTTACTAATGATATTTTCTTTCCCCCAAATCAAAGCCTGAAAACCTTTTTCATAAGAATTATAATATACTTAATATAATATATAATCTAATATAATATAACATCAAATATTAAATATAGTTCCTTAACAACATCTCTCTAAAATTCTGAATTTTCTTAATCTTTTCCACATTCGGTTGTCTATTTGCTATTTCATTTCCTCCTGATATTTCCACTTTTAATTTTCATCTTTGTCCTGTTCTTTTTCCCTTTATCGCCCCCTCCTCTTCCTCATCCTCCTCCTCCTCCTCCTCCTCCTCTCTCTCTCTCTCTCTCTCTCTCTCTCTCTCTCTCTCTCTCTCTCTCTCATGCTGTTATCCCTCTTTAGTGGAAGGGCAAAAATCTAATCAAGTTGCATTTGAATATGGCATGGGGCTAAACGAGAGACAGAGCAGGATGTGAGAGAGATGAGGAGATACAGGACAATACTGCCCCCTAGCTGTAACAAACCACACACAGAAACACTAAACTGATATGTTGGGGACAAATTGAGCTAAACCTGGCGAAATCTCTCAAAACCTCCTTTTGGGGACATCTTCATTATTAAAAAAGGGTTAGGTAATTGTGTGTGTGTGTGTGTGTGTGTGTGTGTGTGTGTGTGTGTGTGTGTGTGTGTGTGTGTGTGTGTGCGTGGAGAGAGGATCACTTTTATTATTATATTATTTATTATATTATATTATATATTTAGTAGTTAGTACTGGTTCTCAAATCTGATTGGCTGAGAGGCCTTCCAGGAGTGCCATATTGCACCAGTATCAGCATGGTGACTCTTCACTGTTTGTATCACTCCGCTTGTTATTTGAAGACATTTGAAAATTTGCTCCGACGTTGTCAGATTGTGAGTTTCTGGCAATCTACATGCAGTCAGCGCTCATTTACCTTGTAGACTAGACGGATTTCAGAAAAAATGGCCTTCTATAAGAAGTGAGGAGCATTTATGGGTACAAGTCGGGAACCGGCCTACCTTACATATTTCAAGGGTGCTGAATCCAAAAAAACTGGTACCCAAGAGAAATTGTGAGTTTTTTACCTTCTAATTTCCATATCAAAATGGCCGCCAAATTGCCTATCTTGCTCAGTCGTTGGACCATTTTCCCCTAGTGTTTTGGTAAGTAGGCAATCAAGATGAGGAAATTAAGTTTCAAGATCAATAGTCAAGGCTCAGAGCAAAGATATAATGGAGGCTCACTGCCTTTTTTATGTATATATATATGCAAAATACCAACTTTTAAGGTGAAATTAAGCATTATTTGTGTCATTTTTTAAGGCTGACATACATATTCAATCAATATCACTCTTAAATGTTCCCAGTGTTATATGATATGTGATGTATTCCATATTACATAATAACTAAGAAAAACACCATTGCAAGTTGTCTGAGATAAAAAAAAAAATGCAAATTAAGCATTTGTTGAAAAACCCAGGTGAATAGGGAAAAATATTCAAAAAGAGACCACCATGAAACTTCCCAAGTTGAATATTTAGATTATTGTCGTTTTTTAACGCTATTTAAAACATAAAGTCTCTCTGTCACTCACATGCACGCGTGCCCAGGCCGCACACACACAAATACACACACCCCTCCGGCCGGAAGGATCACAGAGGGTGCACACTGCGTCTCCATGAGAACGAGTGATCAATGTTGAAATCAAGTTCGCAAAAGGTTGGTATCTCGTGAACACCTTTACACAATCACGTATTAAAAAGTGGTATAATCTTTTAAAATCTGAATATAATTTTGTCAGTGTGTTAATATCGACCCAAGAACCAATTAACTTTTAGAAAGTTAACTAGTCGCAAGTTTGAGGTAAGATGCACTTGGGCTGTCGCTTCCTGAAGACTATCGGAGATCACATGGCTGGGTCTGGTCTAGCTGAAGTGTGGTTAGAGAGAGGATTGCTGGGCAAGGGTGCTGTGCAGCTTGTCATGTCAGGGAAAGCATACAACAAGGGTATGAGAGCTCACAAACTGACCTTGCAGGCCCTATGGCAGCTTTTGTTGCCAACATTCCTCGCGTTTGCTGCAGAATCAAACAAGGAATGCCATGATGAGATCTATGCTATGGCTGCTGATGACAATCCTGAAACTATTCCTCAGTTGATAACATATCTGAAGCAGGAACAGTTTGACAGTCTCCTCAAAGATTTCATCGCAAGTAAATCTGAAGATGTCAACTTTGTTTTCTGGTGGAACTACATGGATATGGTCTCAACACTGTTGCAGTTTACACAAGCTCAGCGTGATGGACTCTGGGATCTTCATCTTCACTCCTTCAGCTGGATGTTGCCGTACTTTATGCGATATGACCACCTGAACTACGCAAGATATGGGCCAGTGTATATTGCTGAGATGCACCAACTCCCAGAACCTGTACTATCGAAGTTCCAAAGGGGCAACTTTGTTGTGAAGCGGTCCGATCAACGATTCAACCAGGTCGATCCAGACCAAGCAATGGAGTGGATCAATGGAACAGGGAAAAAAGGAGGGGGGATCATTGGCATTACTAAGACACTTTCAGCCCTTTCCAGATGGACACTCTCCTACAACATGAGGTCCCATGTAGCAGAAGAGACACATTTGATGTTCAGCAACACATCTGAGAAAACCTACGTCCACAATGAAGCTACCAAATCCTGTGAAAAGAGAGACAACAGAGACAAAATGGCATTGGTTTTAGTCTTCAAAGGATTCAAAGTGTTTGGTTCAGTCTCACCAGGCTCATTGCAAAATCTCGCCACGAAAGACGTTGCCACAAAGGCTCAAAGCTCATTACTTTCTGCCAAAGACCTAGGACAAGAAATTTAATTCATTCATTGAGAAAAGGATGATTGTTCCTGAGGACAAAGATAAACCAGAGGTCCCATTCCATGCAACCCTACATAAGAGCAAAGCTAAAACATTTGTATGAAGTGGCCAAAAATGCTAAAATCAAAGACAACAGAACCGTCGTAAAGGCTGACAGAAACATCCTCAAACGCCTTGTTACGGCCTATGAGGCAGGTCGTCCAATTGACTTACCAGCTGTCCTAAAATACGAGCTTCTGCCAGTTCCCATATCCCTTGCTGAAATGAATGGGACCCTTCGCACTGGAAACAAGTCTGTATTGGTAAATAAGTTAACAGAAGACATAGTCTGTCCTGAGGCTATTGAACTTCCCGACATGTCATCTTGCCTCATCATAGATGGACAGGCACTGGTGGTTGCCCTAGGAAAGCCAGACAAAGCAGTAACATTTGGAAATTTGGCTGACACATTTTTCAGAGCAGTATTGAAAGCAGGATGTTCCTATAAACGGATAAACGTTGTGTTTGACAGATACAGAGGGTGCTTCTCAATTCTTATTTGTGCATCCTCGTTTCCTTTCCTCGCATCTCAGCTCCACCCTCTGTAGGACGCTGGGGAAGGCTGCAAGGAAAGGAAATGAGGACGTAGGAATCGAATGAAAGCTTTTTTATATATTGGAATACTTGATCACTCGAGCGTCACTTCACAGCATCATCAGCAGCGATCAAAGGATCTGCCCTTGTGTTGTTAGAGTTTGGTTATTTAAGAAATTCATAATAAATAATAATAAAGCAAGATACCCTGTTGAAATATGTGAGATGTGCGTTTTATATAAACTGCAATGAAATTATATAACTATAAAATTATTGTGACCGATGTGAAGGGGGAGGAGAATTTACACGTACGTCACGTTTAGTCAATAAAACACTTCTGCATAGGATACACCTGTGTATCCTCGCTCATAGCTCCTCTGGAAGCCTCCTCACTCCTCAATCCTCGCCTCCACGCGGTGCAATTAGAGAATTGAGATGTCCTTCAAGATGGCTGAGCTTGATCGGTTTCCGGGTCATAGGATGGAGGACGGAGGAGAGAGGAGACGAGAAGGGATATTGAGAAGCAGCCAGAGAAGAGACCATCAAGGGTGTTACCAGGACATGACGCACAAAAGCAGCTCGACCAATCAGACGACTTGAGGGTTGTGATGTGCATCTTCTGAAAAACTGGACCAACTTCCTGTCCCTCCCTGACAACAAAGCTGATCTTGCCAATCTACTCTCTGAAGAACTATGTGCTCAGGCACCAGATGATAAAGAGATAGTTGTTGCTGGTGGGTTCAGAGACAAAGAAACGGAGGTTAGGTCATCGAAAGCAACAACCAACCTGACTCATCTGAGAGCCACACACAAAGAGGCAGATACCCGATTGGTATTACATGCAGTGCACTGCCAGTCAGACACAGTAGTCGTGTCATCTAGAGACACTGATGTGCTTGTGAATCTGGTTTCCCATTTCCCGCACGTAGCATGTAAAAAAACTCTGGCTGTTTGTCTGGTACCACAAGGAAGCCACAATATATACCCATTGATGCTGTTTTTAACAAACTACCAAAGGATTCAGCACCAAGCCTTGTAGCATTTCATGCACTAACTGGTTGTGATACCACATCATACATTGCAAGTCACACCAAAAGTACATCGTGGAAAGTCTGGAAAATGCACCATAAATTGCTCAGCAACCTCGGAATTGGTGATCTCACGGAGGAGATCTTCAGAGGCTTTTGTCTGCAGAATATATGATGTGCATAAAACAGACTCTGTTGATGCAGCAAGGCATATACTTTTCTCCAGGACAGGTAAACCAGAAGCAATGCCGGCGACAAGCGATGCGCTCCACTTCCATCTGCTGAGAGTACCCTTGGACATGGGATGGAAACATGGTGGTTCAGGACTACAGCCCATTCTTATGTCACAGAATCCAATACCTGAAAGTTGCCTGGAAATGATCCTGTGTACCTGTAAAAAACAATGCACAACACGACAGTGCAAATGCCGAAAATCAGGGCTGTTATGCACTGCAATGTGTGCATGTAAGAGTGATGACCAATGTCCTTGTTTAAATGTGGAGTTGTAGTCCTCAAGTGTACCAAGGCAAGGGGTAACCAAATAACTTGGAAAAGGACTGTAGAAAGAAATACTAATCAAAATGAAATTCCAAAGACAAATGGCACACAAGCAAAGGGAGTGAACTACAGAACTAAAAATCTAACAGAAAAAAGCAAAGCAATTAAGCTACAAACATGAAAGAAAATATACAGAAACAAGATGTGATCTGTAGATCTGTTCAAGGGAAGTTTCATGTTCCCCCCCCCCCCCCTCCCTATTCACCTGGGTGTTTACCGTCTTAGAATTTAGAGAACAAATGCTTAATTTGCATAAAAAAATAAAATCTCAGACAACTTGCAATGGTGTTTTTCTTAGTTATTATGTAATATGGAATACATCATATATCATATATACACTGGGAACATTTAAGAGTGATATTGATTGAATATGTATGTCGGCCTTAAAAAATGACACAAATAAAATAATGCTTAATTTCACCTTAAAAGTTGGTATTTTGCATATATATATACATAAAAAAGGCAGTGAGCCTCCATTATATCTTTGCTCTGACCCTTGACTATCGATCTAGAAACTTAATTTCCTCATCTTGATTGCCTACTTACCAAAAAACTAGGGGAAAATGGTCCAACGACTGAGCAAGATAGGCAATTTGGCGGCCATTTTGATATGCAAATTAGAAGGTAAAAAACTCACAATTTCGCTTGGGTACCAGTTTTTTTGGATTCAGCACCCTTGAAATATGTAAGGTAGGCCGGTTCCCGACTTGTACCCATAAATGCTCCTCACTTTCACTTTTTGGGTACATCCCATCTAGACGATTGCTCAGAACAGCCAATGGCAAGTCCTTCTGACATTTGCCGCTGACATTGATGTCTCTGTAGTGGTTAAACATGGGATATAATTAGTTTCAGTTATATTTAATGGACAATCTTTGATCTTATGAATCTATTAATTGTTCCTGGCAAATAATTTTAACTGAGGTCAAAGTTAAGTTTTTATAACTAATTTTAACCCTTAAATGCATACCTCATTCACTACCCTCCTCCTCAGTCCTCATTCATTTGTTAAAGTTAGACACCAGCCTTCTTAGTATTATAAACAATATAACTATACAAAACTATAAAATAATGCCTGTTTTCTCATTCATTTTTTTTGTAAAAAATGATTTAAGTATATTTCTTCTGCACAACAATAATTGAATCTTAGATGACTGAATAAGTGCAATTCACCTTTATTCCACAAGGGGGCAATGTATGATACAAAATTAAAAAGTGATGTTTCATTCACATAGTTCCCGCAGGCAGAAAACAAAATAATAGGAAGTATCATCAGCAAAACTTGAAATGGCTCAGCGATTTACTGCAAAGCAAGTACTGAACACAATCAAATATGTAATAATGATTGGTTAAACATTTATGCATTAAAGGGTTAATGCTGTTGTAAGGTATATGCCTCGGACTCTGGGTCCGTATGAATTTAGCTCAAATGATCCATAGGGAATTTTAATAACTAATCATGAATATGATTAATATTGTGCATATTACAGTTACATTAAATTGTCGAAAGTGAAAGTGGATTATATGAATATATGAATAATCAATCACAACGAATTATAATTCCTCATTCATATATCAATAATCTTACTTAACTTCGATTATGAGATAATCCTTAAGGGAAATTAATGTAATTATCAAATCGGTGTTCGTCCAGCGACCAACCGTCAGATTAAATGATCAATTTCTCAATAAAGCTATCCTTTCTTATAAACTCCAAGAAATTAACCTTCTGGCCGTGAACATTAATTTTCCTGTGTTTATAAAATTAAAACTACTCAACGTAGTAAATAATAAGAGCTGGTAGCTCGGGTCGTGAACCTCATTGACTCGTTTTACAAGCATTTTCACAGAAACAGTTGAATATATTGTTTTAATAAATGCAAAACTACAGAATATAGGCTATTACACAAGATACACATTTTATATGTCTATGTACATTTACTTACAGTTAACAAACAAGACAAAACGGGTAACAGATGATGAGAGAGAAAGTGAGAGAGTGAGAGAGAGAGATTGCTCTGATTTAGGCTGGTGCTATTTAGAGCAGTAACGCACACCTCGCACGCGCGGGGAGTGCTTTACAGAGGTTTTTGGTCGTGCGTTTGGGAGAGAGAATAAGAGAGACCGAATGAGATAGAGGGCAGGGTCGCGCGCTCGATTTGAATGCGGAACAGAGAGAGAGAGAGGGAGTGAGAGAGATAGGGGCGCGCCGTGCACGCGCTGAGATTGTAGAGAGAGGGAGAAAGGGAAGAAAGAGAGAATGGTCTTAGAATAACGAAATCACAGACCTTTGAGAGAGCCAACAATCGAAACAAACCTTAAAACATTAAACTCGTTGGAGGTAATAATACTTGCAAAGTTCGTTTGTGTGCACGAGCTGTGTCCAGCCTGCGCGTGTTCTCGGAGCAGAGCGCGCGCGCTCGTGTTTCCGGAGCGCGCTTCTCGTGCTGATGCGCGTTCTCTCATGGAGCCTCGGACAGGGCGCGAGTTTTGAAGAAGGCCTCTTGTGGAAGTGATATGTTACTGAAGGAATTCAGGCTTCGTTCGTTCGACTCGTAGGTGGAAACGAACCAAGGAGAATTTGAAAATGAAACAAAAGAAACTTTATAAAGAAAATAAAAGTGGAGGGAACTCCTGGAAGGAGTCCCTGATCAAAGATTTCACATGCTGACGACAGGAAGAGCAGGGAACGAGAGTAGAAGCAAGAGGAGGAGCTTTGGCTCTCTCTTTTAAAGACTGTATGGCTCACGCCTTCTTTCGGGACAAGAGCAAATCGGATCCTCTGATCTGGAGCGGGAAAGCTGTTCCTTTGTCCTGTCAAGACCCCAGTCTGTGTAGTTTATGACAGAGCTCCGGGACTAGTCATTTCTATGACTGGAAAGAATTCATATCGAAATAATCATACCATTACAGTCTATTATCGAGATTCAACTCCGTTAGATTTAGAGAATTACAGAGACATCAAACACTTCCGATTTAGATTATAGGGATACAGAGTTACATAAAATATACAGATTAGAAGCATTTAGAGTTTGATTAGTACACATTAAAATGGTAACCAGTCCTACTCAGTTATGACACATAAATGGCAACACAGGAAAAATATCAAAATGCATTTGGTAAGGTCTTACATATGATTCCTTTGAAGGAATGTCCTTGTGTGTGTGTGTGCTTCTGGAGACACGTGGGTGTCCGGTGTGAGGAATGTGGGGGTGTCGCGTTACGTGTCTCTTTGTGTGTGTGTTGTAATGGAGAAACGAGACACAGACCTCTTCTCTGTTCAGGCAAATTAATGAATTTGACCAGATGTCAGTCAATGTTGCTACACTGTACTAGAGCACTGCCTTTGTAGCCTACTTTTGACTGAATTGTTTGCTTGTCTATATCAAACTTCTTATGCTTGTAATGGCTGTTATTGTTAAGTAATAAAACAATTTATTAATAAATAATATTCAGCATAAACCATTCACTGCATTCAAAAGCACTGATTCATTCAAGAATCATTCAAACAGGGCCATTCCGTGTCAACTCAACCAGGGGTCACCGGCTCAAATTTTTGATTTTGTTAATATTTTTTTTTCTGTAGAAATACAAACACAAATAGTGATTAAAGTCAAAATGTGACAGAAATGTCACTAAATAAATGTGACAGAAATGTCACTAAATGTGACAGATGTATATACAGGAGTACTCCATTATTTTGCAGAGGGGGGGTAAAAATGACCATTTTCCCCTGAGATTTGGAGCTAAATTAGAAGGGTGTAAAAATGACTTTAGAAAGATGGCAGCATCATTATTTGATTTTTTACACAGAGATTGGAAGATATATTAGTAAAATCTGTTGACTTTAGCAATCTTTGTTTCATTATATGCCAACATTAACAGTTCAAAAATGGCAAAAAGCACATCTTGTGTTTTTTTTGCCTCAAGTTTGCATGCCTGTAACTCAATGGCCCCTATCTTGCACCCAGCGCAATTGACTTTGTACGCCGACGCATGTATCATTCCTATTTTGCACCCGCGCACAGCAGACTTTTCCCTCCACAGACACACGTCGATAAATTAGGGAATGAACTTGCGCTCCCGGGGCGGTTCAGTGAAAAGAGGAGGCGTATTCCGGCGCAAACGTTCCCTGGTGCTATTTCGCAGTTTTAGAAAACAATTCCGCCACTGACCAGGAAAACCCTAGTCTAAAGACAGTGGCGTGTTGCTCCTACTCAAGGGGAGGAGGAGGAGTGCAGTGGATTTGTACTACAGTGTTCATTTCTCTCCTTACAGGCCGTGCACTTCTGTGGGCACGTGCAATGTGGGACACCAACGAACCAGTTGCGCAATTTCTGGTTGATTTCACCGGTCATTTCCGTGACGTGTTTTCTCAATCAGCTAACACATTATCTGTGCATGATCAGTTATTTTGTCTTCGACAAGGAAAATCTTCGGTGTCTGATTATGCCCTACAGTTTCGCACTCTCGCAGCTAATAGAGAGCTAGCTAGCTACTTATGATGACGTCATCGGCCTGGAAAGCCTCATTCAACGTTTCATCAGAATTTCTCAACGACTCACTGCCCGTTTTCTCGACAACCCTGCACTTCCTCCTCCACGCACCCTTGTCACCATGAGCCCTCCAGTACCAGAACCAATGCAAGTGGACTCTATACACCTGTCACAAGCCGAACGTCAGCGCCGTTTAAATAACCACCTCTGCCTATATTGTGGTGCTGATGGGCATCTCCTGACCAACTGTCCGGTTTGACCACCACGACCAGTGGTGAGTACTGTACAATTACCACCATCTATATCTACATTGAAGCATACTCCCGTACAGTTAATCTACCGGCATCAATCTCTTCCAGTGAAAGCGTTGATCGACAGTGGTGCAGCTGGTAACTTCATCTCCCTCACTGTTCTCCACAAACTGCAGGTTCGTCAGAAAACCATCCCTCACATTCTTCAGGTACATTCCATTCTAGGAAAAACGCTTGGTCGTGGTCATATTCAGCACTGAACCCCTTCCATCAAGCTCCGTATCGGCTGCTTACATGAAGAGGAGATCTCCTTTTGAGTACTGGAGGGCTCAACTGCTGATATCATCCTGGGACGCCCGTGGATTCAGCTTCATTCTTCTAATATCTGCTGGAATATTGGAGAAATCCGTTGGGAAAGGAGCTGCTTCTTTCAGTGTCTACACTACATCAAGAAGGTTCCTCATAACCCGTCGTCCTCTGAGTCCAAGATCAATGTGTGTTCCACGTCCATTGAGAGTCTCACCTCCAACATTCTGCAAGAGATTCCAGCAGCGTACCGGGCGTTCCAGGATGTATTCAGTAAACAGCTGGCAACGAAACTACCACCTCATCGGCCATGGGACTGTGCGATCGACCTGCTGCCTGGGGCCACTCTACCGCGGGGTAAGATCTACTCTTTGTCCATCCCGGAGTAGAAGGCCATGGAGGAGTACATTGACGAGGCTCTTCGTCAGGATTTAATTCGTCCATCTACCTCCCCTGCCGCTTCCAGTTTCTTTTTTGTGGGTAAGAAGGACGGAGGCTTGCGCGCCCCTGTATTGACTACCGGACTCTCAACGATCAAACCGTCAAATACCGATATCCCCTTCCTCTGGTCCCTGCTACCCTGGAACAACTCTGTGGTGCTCGGATTTTCACCAAACTGGATCTCCGCAGCGCTCACAAATTGGTTCTTATTAGAAGGGGCAACGAATGGAAGATGGCATTCATAACTCCGGCTGGGCACTATGAGTATAGGGTAATACCCTTTGGTCTGTCCAACGCTCCCACCGTCTTCCAAGGCTTTAGGAATTAAATACTCAGAGACTACTTGTATCACTTTGTCATTGTGTACATCGACGATATCCTCATCTATTCAAAGACTACAAGAACACCAACTCTTCCTGAAATTATAGAAGTGTGAGTTCCACCAAGACACTGTCCAGTGCCTGGGTTATGTAATTAATGGACAGGGCATTACTATGGACCAGAGGAAGGTGGAAACTGTAACCAACTGGCTACAACCCACCTCTGTCAAAGGCCTCCAACGTTTCCTGGGTTTTGCAAATGTCTACCGTTGATTCATCCAAGGTTTCAGCAAGATCAGTACACCACTCACTTCACTTCTTAAGAAAGGGGCCAAGTCTCTGTCCTAGACCCTGACAGCCACCAATGCCTTCAACCAACTGAAGAAGTCCTTCAGCTCCGCTCCTACCTTCGTCCATCCCAATCCTGCTCTCCCTTTCCTCGTCGAGGTGGATGCATCAACCACCGGGGTAGGAGTGGTACTATCACAGCAGCAGTGTGAGCCTCGCAAACTCCATCCATGCCCCTTCTCAAAGAAACTGTCCCTGGCAGAGCAAAATTATGATATTGGCAACCGGGAACTACTCTGCCATGCAAAGGCAAAAGACCTTAACTTAGTTTTTGGTCGAAAATTAGTTATTTATATTTTTGCCACATTCAAGACCTCCTTTATCATGTGGATAAGTATCTTGAGTTAATTCTGTTGTTTTTTTCGAAAAAAGTATGGGTTGTCTCAACAGTAACTTCCAAAACCCCATGCGAAACCAAGGCAGAACACCGTAACACCAGTTAACGCTCTTTGGCTTGGTTTTGGAACACTCAAATTGAGTTACGGCACTCTGCCTTTGTTTAGCCGCGCGTAAATATGAAGTTACTGTGCTGGTGTTCTATCAATAATGCTACCTATCAGATTGTACAGTGTTCTTCCTTTGTTTACTGTCCATTAAAATAGAAATGAGAGTAGCCTGAGTAGCCTTTTCCATCGACAAACGTGCAATAGTAGCCTATCGATCGCGAATGATATATGCAGAGTTGACCCGTAGCCTAGCCTACATCTAGCTGGCAGAGTGCCAAAACTTCGCCGGCGCCTTCAGCATCGTCTTAAATACGGTCGAGCCGACGCGGGAATAATATATCACAGGGAGTGTTAATAATAAAGCAACAGTACTGTATATTGGTGCACAATGTCATGAAGCAACAAGAGGTGCGTGCAACATCAGACCAGCTGTTACAAGCAGGTTATACATCAGCGTCCGAATAAATCCTCGGGACGAGCGAATAAGTGCACAAGCACAATAATGTGGCAGACAGCTGAAACCACCGCATGCTGAAAAGAGCAGAACCCGCTCCCCACTGAGTCTCAAAGGGAAAAGCCCTGCATTTTTCATGAACGTACGAGGAGCGCGAAAACTTCGAATACGAATCGAAGCGCCTGTGATGAGGGCTATCTGAATGTGAAAGTATATGCGTCTTTCAGATCCACCGCTAAAAACCAGTCCCCTTGTCGAATGTGTGCGAGGATCTGTTTTATCGTGATCATTTTGAACGCGCGCATAGCTAGTATTATGCCACTCGGCTCTTTATGAAGGCATTTTGTCAGGTCTAAAGTATTAATGCCATCAGACTGCAATCAAAGCACAGTATAGCAATAAGTATGGCTATAAGTAATTGTAAATCATACAAAATAAATACCATGATCACTAGATTTTATACAGGTGTTACTAAAATTATTTTTTTAATGGTGATCAGCAACCAAATATTGATAATGCGGAAGTTACTGCCTTTTGCCTTGGCATGACTTCTCACTTTTTGCTGATAATACAAAGGCAGAGTACAGTAACTTTAAAATAATGGTCAAAAGTCAAGTTTGAGCTCAATATTTTTTTATATAGATAATTTTCATTACTTAAACATCTAATTGCCAGATTTCCAGTGTCCTAGCTATAATTAATTTGGCGGGACAACTAAAAATCTTTAAAGTCATTTTTCTCAGTTCCACACTCCAGCGAGTTAAGTTTTTTTTGCCTTTGTAGGGCAGAACTGGCAATCAAGCTGGCTTTAGAAGAGTGGTGACATTGGCTGGAGGGGGCACACCATCCGTTTGAGGTCATCACAGACCATATAAACCTGGAGTATCTTTGAGATGCTAAGCGACTCAACACCTGTCAAGCTCGCTGGTCTCTTTTCTTCACCCGTTTCAACTTCTCAGTAACATACCGCCCAGGAGACAAGAATGTCAAAGCCGATGCCTTTTCCCGCTTGTTTCAACCAGAATCAGTATCCACTCCTCCGGAACCCATCCTCCCTCCAGCCATCATCATAAACCCAATCCAGTGTTCCCTGGATGAACAGATTGCCGAAGCATCCCAGTCAGAACCTGCTCCGCAGGGAGGTCCTGAGGGAAGGACCTTCGTGCCTTCTCGTCTCCGTCTGTCCCTCATGGACATCCCCGTGCTCTGGACACCCAGGCAGCCAACAGACCCTCTCGCTCATTCACAATCGCTACTGGTGGCCCAGTATGACCCAGGATATATCCCGATATGTGCAAGGATGCTCAGTCTGCGCCATGGCTAAAACACCTCGACAACTCTAAGAAGGTAAACTGGTCCCTCTATCAGTACCCACTTGTCCATGGTCTCATATAGGAGTGGATTTAATTACTGACCTCCCATCTTCCGACTCGAACACCTGCATCTTGGTAATTGTGGACCGGTTCTCCAAGGCCTGTAAACGAATCCCTCTCCCTGGATTACCCACTGCGTTTAAAACTGCTGAAACCCTCTTCCAGCAAATCTTCCGTCTCTTCGGCATCCCTGAAGATATAGTCTCCGACCGAGGTCCTCAATTCATTTCACGGGTCTGGAAGTCGTTCTTCAACCTTCTGGGAGTCACCGTCAGTCTAACATCAGGATACCATCCGCAGTCTAATGGCCTGACTGAGTGGAAGATCCAAGAAATCGGGAGGTACCTGAGGTCATATTGTCCTTACAACAATCAACTACGGGACTCACTCCGTTCCAGTGCATACTCGGCTACCAACCGCCCCTATTTCCCTGGTCAGGAGAGCCATTGGACGTTCCAGCTGTCCACTACTGGTTCCAGACAAGCGAGAGGGTCTGGGACTTCAAGCACATCCACCTGCAGAGGGATGTACGGAGATATAAGAGCCAGGCTGACGCAAGAAGATCCGAAGATACGCCTGTTTAAACGAAGCTAATTTGAGTGGGTTTCTCCCATCCCCATACAATGTCACTTCTCTGTCTTATACAGCCCTGACGAGAACGTTGGTCTCCTCAGCTGTGAACGGCTCCTGGCGTGCGCCTGGCAAATCCGCAGTTATAATAGCAATCCGCCATGGAACAAGCACGTCTGCTCTTAAAGGGAATGTGAGAGGACGCTCTGACACCCAAACCACACCTATGAATAATGAAGCTACTTCAGACCAACCCATTTTAGATTTGCGTCGGGTGCAAGAGTAATTTATCCCGCTGGTATGATAGCAACAGTGCCTGAGATCCGCCCACAAAGTTACTTGCGTTTCGCATTTGATACTTGCGTTTCAGATCGTTAAAATAGGGCCCAATAAGTATTAAATATATCTGGTTCTTAGCAAACTTTTCTTTCGGTATCTTCATTTAAAAGGCCCTATATGGTTAAATCCCAGAGATGTGGTCATGTTAATGCAGCTCAATGAGTAAATTGTGCACATATTCACTTGTCAAAACCCATATGTGGGTCACTTTGCATATAGGCTGATACTTAAAAAAAAACACATCAAGCTATCACAGCAAGCCTAACTGTGCACCTTGAGCGAGACTCAATCAACAACGGTCTGATGCTTCACTCTATAGAGATTAATGTATTGGCTTACACCGACGCCTGTCATGTGAAAGGGTGCTATGACAAAGATACTGCTTTCCTCAGCGCACATGGACATGGCAAATTGATTTATTATTTCTATGAATTTATGACTTCACCTAGAGAATGAAAGCTACCAGACACAGGTAATCACATGCCAATGTCAATTTTATTTAAATAACACCATTAATCACAACCTAGGTGCAATGTGCTGCACAATAAAGACATACGACAAAATAATATAATTAATAAAACAAAAACAACTTCCTCATTGATTATATGCCAATTCGCAAAAATGTATTTTTAGCTTAGATTTAAAAACAGACAGTGATGATGCAGAGCGAATACAGAGAGGGAGATAATTCCACAGTCTGGGGACAGCTACTGAAAAGGCCCAGCCACCCCTGCATCTCAGCTTCGACTTCGGAATGCATAACAATCTCTGGTTGGACGATGTTCAGTTAATAAATCCAAGAGATAAGGAGGGGCAGCCTGTTTAATGATGTAAACACCAAAAGAAGAATTTAAAAATTCACTCGACTATGAAAAAAATTTGCACCACCTGAATGCATGCAGAGAGCACGCGCGCTGCCTGCACAACATCCAATCACTGTAGTCCCACGTTGTTTTGAGTCGACAGCATCTAAGCAGGCACATTGCAAGACAACCAATGAAGCGCAACAAGCAACAACGCGCCAGTTGGCAAAAGGAACAAATAAGTCGTCGTAACAACAAATTATTTAGATCAGTGGACAGGGCGCATATGAATGAGCAGAGACAGAGGAGCCCCGGTCGCGCACGCACTCACTGTTTTCAAACAACACGAGTGTCACAGGTCGGGGGGGGTCAAGCCAGACTGCACCCACCCCTGAAACCCAGGACCACCTCAAGGAGCGTACCAGGAAAACCAGACAGACGAGAGAGTAAAAGTTGACAAGGTTTATTTTGTTAAAATCAATTAAAAGTCTCAATGCTAATTCTGTATCTCCCAACCAGAACGGGATCGGACCGCGGACGCCGGGAGGGCGTGGAGTTCCCTTCGGCAGCTCGTGCCTGTGCGTGGCCGGTAAGGGAGAAGAGGAGTCGGCCACCCGTCCACTGAGTGGGGGGGGTATCCTGGTAAGTAGAACTTGTAGCTGCTTTAGTCAAGATGATGCAAGGAATATTTCTTATGTCCACCTCTCTTCACAGCCACATCACATACGGCGTTGGCCAGGAGGATCCTTCAATCTGCACAGCAGAGTAAGTAGTTCAACAACAGGTATATGTTCTTGGAATGAGTGATGGGGCTTACGGCTGGGAGATGCTTCGGTCCAGACGAGGAAAGAAATAACTCTGGTGTCCACCTCTCTTCACAGCGACATCACATACGGCGCTTGGCCAGGAGGATCTTTCAATCTGCACAGCAGAGTAAGTAGTTCAACAACAGGTATATGTTCTTGGAATGAGTGATGGGGCTTACGGCTGGAAGATGCTTCGGTCCAGACGAGGAAAGGAATAACTCTGGTGTCCACCTCTCTTCACAGCGACATCACATACGGCGTTGGCCAGGAGGATCCTTCAATCTGCACAGCAGGGTAAGTAGTTCAACAACAGGTATATGTTCTTTGAACGAGTGATGGGGCTTACGGCTGGGAGATGCTTCGGTCCAGACAAGGAAAGGAATAACTCTGGTGTCCACCTCTCTCTCACGGCGACATCACATACAGCGCTTGACCAGGAGGATCCTTCAATCTACACAGCAGAGTAAGTTAATACATGTACACACGATCTTCCAGCAGGTAGGGAGAATCTTCGCACTGAACGCCTGGGTTGTTTTGTTACGGTGACGGTGGTGGGCTTTCGAGATGGTGAGCGTAAGGCATTAACTCTGTATATATTCCCCACACCCTGTAACTTCACTTCAAGCAATTTCTGGTGTAAACACACCACTTCAGGCACTGCATATCCACTCTTAGTGTAAATAGAGCCAGCACTCACCCAACGATTGCTCCTTCCACTGTCAGGCTGGATCGAGTCCCACCCAATAGCGAGGAAGTGCGAATGCCTCCTTACTGACCCGGGGACCAAGCGTTTCCTGCCCACACTCGAAGGAGAAGACGGGAGTTCAACTGAGCCCTTAATCCACACACTCTCCGGTGATACAACCCTCGTGAACAATCCACTCCACAACGTTATGTCAATCTCAGTGCAGGTACAGTACATACATTCAATCAAATTCCACGATCGTATTACTTATCTTCCCCCAGATGATGATGGCGCGGCTTGGTCTGCACTTGGTTCTCGTAACTCACTCTCTTTCCGTCCTCAGTATCTCCACTCGATCGCTGTTATATCTGTCGCACAGCCGAACGGCCAAACCCCACAATAATCCTCAGATACCTTCGCACGCCAGCCCAACCGTCAAAGGGATCCACTTCTCTCAGGAGAACACATCCGAGAAAAAGGACAACCAGGAAGAACGACCGGGAGAACGAACAACCAGTGGGAATCACCAACTTCCTGGTCTCTGAACTTCCTTTTTATATGGTTACTCCGCCTCCATAAATCCTCGCACAGATCCCAACCTCTAACTCTCCGCACCAGGTGTCAATCCGTCATTAGCGTTGTTATGGTAACATCAGGCGCAACCCGGAAATGAACCGGTTTTACAGTAACACCGTCCCGGGGGGAACACAATTCCAGCGGGACTTAGTTCCGCTTCCCTTTCGTCACCCCGTGACACGAGCGCTGTATGCTCTCTCTCCCTCGCCTCGCGCATATCAATATACGATAGTAAAAGGTAGGAAGACTGATTGTGTTTTATAGATCAGTAGTTTGTTCAAATAAAGTGTTTAATTAGTTAGCAAGTAGCCTACATGTTCAGGAAAGGAATAATACAAATAGTATGGGTTAATGTAACGGTAAACAGACTCTGCACGAAGGTCTTTTGAAGCTGTCAAATGGTGTTGCTATTGGACACTTAAAGTTTTTGACTATAAAAGAATTGGCCATGGACCCATTTAACATTGGAGTCAATGGGCATGTCCGAAAATGTCATTAAAACAACCTTTAACATTAGTATTCAAAACTGTGCAACTCACCGAGTGATTAGTGATGTTAGTTGATGACTATAAACAATATATCGTCGCAATATATGATTCCAATCCGTTTATTTTGCTATAGTGGAACTACTTTTTCAACAATGGGATTTTACAAAATGATGAATAAAACACGACAGAAACTGTATTTCGCAACACTTTTTGTTTCTGGAACATCAACTAACATCACTAATCATTCGGTGAGTTGCACAGTTTTGAAAAATAATGTTAAAGGTTGTTTTAATGACATTTTCGGACATGCCCATTGACTCCAATGTTAAATGGGTCCATGGCCAATTCTTTTATAGTCAAAAACTCGAGAGAGGAACCATTGTCAAAAAAATGTTGTCCACCACTCTTGTTCATCCAAAACAAACTACAATATAGACTCAAGGTGTTAAATACCGGAATTATCCTTTAATTGTGATTATTGCTGCTCTGAGGTTTCTTATAGGCTACTGTTAAATCGTTGTTGTTGTTTTTGAAGAAGCATTAACGTTACTCTTGCCTCGGAGAAAACAACACGGGAATAGCGACAATTGTGCATATAAATTACTACTTATATGGCTTATAGTACAACCTGTCGGCAATTATCTACATCCTTTTGTGAACGTCGTGTTACACTTGTATGCTGCACAGCGGGTCATCTTAAAAGTGCCGTCGGAGCTACCAATCTCTGTATAACGGCCGTTGGAGCTCTCTGCTGGAAGGGAATCGCAAGATGGCCGCTCGAACACCTCTGGTGGCAGTTTAGAACGTCATGAGCTATCCAGTCATTAGTGACCGTAACTTACTTGCTGCTGCATATTTACTGTTTCAACGAGATGAGGCAGCAGTAGACCTGCAAATACAAGCATTTTTTTGTGAAAATTTAATTTCAGGTTTTTTTTACTGTATTTGATTAATGTCATTGTATAAAAAGAGGTTTAAATAAATACAAATCTTACAGACATACATGATTTGTATACATTTTATTTCCGTGCTAAGAGGACTTGAAATGAGTCGAAACTAAAATGGTAGGACTTAGGACTCGACTTGAGACTTGTTGGCTTTGACTTTTGACTCGACTCGGGACTTGCCTCATCTTTGACTCGGGACTCGAGGGCAAAGACTTGAGACTTACTTGTGACTTGCATAACAATGACTTTGTCCCACCTCTGCTGTATTGTGCTGCATACGTGTCCATGAAAGTTTTTAATGTATTAAAATGTTTATAGTGTTTTTGTTATTGTATATATGTTATAAGATATTGTATCATAAGATTTGTCTTTATTGTAGGCTACAAAGAAAAGATTGTCCTTGTCTTTATTATTATCTATCGTAACATTGATGATCCATTTATTTTTAGATTTTGTATTGATTATTGAACTTATTTACAAACAGGGCTGTAGGCTAACGGTATGAAGCTTTTACGTTTCCTAACATTTTTGCATGTCTTTTCACGTGGTGAGTGCGCTGGGAAAAAAAAAAAAAATTGACGCAAAACTTTCCTCACACAGAGAGGCAGCCCTATTGGGGCAATCTTTCTTTTGTGCTTGTTTTAAGGCCGATAGCGTCATAACATGATGACAGGAATTAAAAGCTTCATTGGAAAACTTAAAAAGAAGGTTCCAATGTAGATATGACATGACGAAAATGACGTTCAGTACGGCCATATGAACGTCAAAGTATGAACGGTCAAAATGACGCTATGGTCGTTCTAGTAGTTTTGGAATTCCAATCCAATCCACTTTATTTATATAGCACCATTTAAATAAACACAAGGTTTCCAAAGTGCTGTACAACACAACAATAAAAACACAATAAGTTAAAAATAATAAAATACAACAAGCACAATAAGATAAAAGTAATAAAATATGATAAAACAACATAAAAATACATAAATCAAATAAAAAATATAAAAATGTACTGCCATACAACACACTTAAATCACATCAAACACGATTAACTGTTGTTAAAAGCCAAAGTAAAAAGATGGGTTTTTAGCAGAGATTTAAAATGAGACAGTGAAGAAGCTTGTCTGATGTGTAGTGGCAATACATTCCAAAGTTTTGGAGCGGCAACAGCAAAAGCTCGTTCTCCTCTAAGTTTTAGCCTAGTTCTACCAGAAAGACTCGGGAGAGTAAATACGGTGACAATTATCCATTTATTAACAACCCAGCAAGCAATAAAGTTCTTTGGCGTAGGCCCCGTCCGTAGCTCGCAATCTAAGGGTCCGGACTCTGCATATCCTGCCTGAAGATCAAGGCAGGGGCGCAGCCGACCCCCTGTGAGGTATGGAAAGGACCATCCTGGTGGTGGTGGGGAGGATGGATGGATGGATGGATGAGAGGATTCGACTTGGCGGTGGTGGGGAGGATGGTGGTGAATTGGAGCGTCAGCATCTGCAAACTCAGACATGAGTAAGTGACCAATCTTTTATACCATGCGTATTGGAATGTGATTGGATAGATAAAGGTACAGCGACGTAACAATTAAGTCTTCCCGGCAGAACTTATGCTAAAGCATTTTTTTTTTTTTTTTTTTTTTTTGTTACTGATCAAATAGAGTTCGTCAGCTCCAGTTATGTATCCAGCCTCTCATGGAGACTTCAGATGCCCCAACGCCTGTGATGAGACGACTCGACGCCTGTGAAATGACGACCCAATGCCGGCGATATGTTATGCCCTAAATTTTATGATTAACTAACTGTATTTTTGTATGTATATTTTTGAAATGCATTTTCTGTAAAGCTGCTTTGAAACAATATGTATTGTGAAAAGCGCTATACAAATAAACTTGAATTGAATTGAATTAAAGCATTCATTTCTAGGCACTGGCCAATGGAGTGAAGCTAAAATAGGTGAAATATGCTCATACTTTCTTGTGCCAGTTAAGAGACAAGCAGCAGCATTTTGAACCAGTTGAAGACGGGCAATGGAGGACCCACTCACCCCCGAATAAAGTGCATTGCAGTAATCCAACCGAGTGGTCACAAAGGCGTGAATTACTGTCTCGAAGTGCTGTCTTAGAAGGACTGGTTTAATTTTTGCCAGCTGCCTTAACTGGAAAAAGCTAGACTTCACTACGGCTTTAATCTGGTTGTCAAACTTAAGGTCAGTGTCCACCTTTACCCCCAGATTCGTAATGATTTTCTTGTGATACTGTGCTAAAGAACCCAGATCAATCAGGGGCTTCTCAGAAGTGCCACTACCACTAAAGACCATGACTTCTGTCTTTTTTTCATAAAAAAAAAAAAAAAAATTAAGAGATATCCAGGCCTTAATGTCATGTAAACACTCTAGCAGAGTCAGACTTTCTGAGAGGGAAATAGATCTGACTGTCATCTGCATAGCAATGAAAATAAATACCATGCTTCCTGAGAATTGTACCGAGAGGGAGCAGATAGAGAGAGAATAAGAGAGGGCCAAGCACAGAACCCTGTGGCACCCCATGTGACAGGGGAGCAGTCGAATAAACAGAGTCTGCAAGGCCAACACAGAAAGTTCGCTGGGACAAATAAGACCTGAGCCATTCTAACACTGTGCCACTAATGCCCACCCACTGCTCCAAGCGAGTAATCAGGATTTCATGATCCACCGTATCAAAAGCAGCAGTCAGATCTAAAAGTACAAGGACAACGAAGTGACCCGAGTCAGTAGCTAAAAAAATGTCATTAAAAACTCTTAAAAGTGCTGATTCAGTGCTGTGTAGTGTTTTAAAACCGGATTGGAAAATCCCAATAATATTATGTTCATTTATAAAGTCCATGAGCTGGGAATAGACAATCTTTTCCAAAATTTTAGAAAGGAAAGGCAATTTGGAAATAGGCCTAAATAGGTTGGGCCTATAGTTGGGCCAAAATATTGTTTCAATGTAGATTCCGGTAGTTCTAGTGTTAATATCTGCTAACACTCTATTTTGATATGGCACGGATTAACGCACGG
Source organism: Phoxinus phoxinus (assembly GCF_949152265.1). Classification (NCBI taxonomy): domain Eukaryota; kingdom Metazoa; phylum Chordata; class Actinopteri; order Cypriniformes; family Leuciscidae; genus Phoxinus; species Phoxinus phoxinus. Next base: position 12,930,247 of record NC_136877.1, on the reverse strand, counting down.
GCCTACTGGGCACTTGCCCAGGCAATGGGCCAGCAGGGGGCCTAGTCAAATTTATATTATTTTCAAATAATTATTATTATTTATTTATTCAGTAAAATCGTGTTGAATATTTTGGAATAATGTGATTTTTTTTTTTTTTTTGCAGTTGCAAAGTGTTAACTGGTAAATATATCAAATAAATAACTTTAATGTATGATGTTTTATTAACAAAGTTCGGGAGGAGCACGTTCAGATAAATTAACGCAAGTGGAGAGCTCTAAGCAATCAATGGTAAGAGGTATATATACACTCAGCAGTCTCACCTCATTCCATTGACAGTTTTGCAGCATCCCTCCACCACCCCTTCTCCACTCTTCTAGTCCTAAGCACTTACATAGGGGGGAGTACTCTGGGTTCGGGCCGAACTCCGAGCTCAGAGCCCTCCCCCCGGACAGCACGCCAAATACGCATTAAACTTTACCCCCTCAAATTATATGTAAGTGTGAACTCGTGAAATTGCTGTTAAGAGGGACATCTAGAGGCAAGTGAAAATCATTGCGTAATATAAAGTCACGCATAGAAGACGGTTACCGTATTTTCCAGACTATAAGTCGCTCCGTAGTATAAGTCGCATCAGTCAAAAAATGCATCATGAAGAGGAAAAAACTTATATAAGTCGCACTGGACTATAAGTCGCATTTATTTAGAAATGTATTTCACAAAATCCAAGACCAAGAACAGAGATTTAATCTGGAAAGGCAAGTTATTCAACTACACAATAGCACACAGAACAACAGGCTGAATAGGTGTCCGGCATGTTAAGGTAAGACAGTGTTTCCCGCAGCACTTTGGAACTAAGGCAGCCGCCTAAGTCAAGTCAAGTCCTCTTCATTTATATAGCGCTTTTAACAATGTAGATTGTTTCAAAGCTGCTTTACAGAGATAAACGTATAATTTAAGGTAACAGATTGTTTTGGCTTTATAGCGGTTCTTGAATAATGTTATTTTCCAGCTAAAGTTAGTTTTGATTGATTCACTTCCGTCAAAAGGATAATTTGTTATTAAATTAGGGGCCGCTAAGACGACACCGTTCTCTCTAAACAGACTTTAAAACGCGAACCTGTGAAAAAACGCTGATGGCGCTCACGTGCGCATCAAGAATTAATTATATAGTTATGTGTGTTTGAATATATGTGCGCATGTTTGTAATTCCCTACAAACCAAGCCTAAACAAACTACTTGTCCTGCCTATAAATTTGATACATAATTTTACTAAGCAACACACGCCTGCCGCCTTAAAAAAATTGGGGAGAATAAAACGATTAAATAAAAACTATATATTAATAAAACATATAAAAACTAATAAATTGTTGTTCATCTGTTGCAGAAAAGCAACAAGAACAACTAAAACAAAATAGAAACGATTACAGGCCAGAGTTTCCATTTGTAACATGTTTGCAGCGTTAAGCAATGTAGCCAATCACAGACAAATGTGTTGATTTCTTGAACGCAATGGCCAATCAGAAGCATTTAAGATAGAATCCCCTCACAGATCAAAACTGACTTTTTGTTCAGTGCTGAATTCTGCATGCTGGCAAGTCTTCTGATTATAACAAACAAAGTGTATATATTATGAAAGATTCATTATGCAGTCAGCTTCATTGATAATAACAGAGATGTAGAAGATTGAGATGAACTGATGTCAGCTTTTTAGGAAATTATGTTTTATAAACAAAGTTCGGGAGGAGCACGTTCAAATAATTGATCCAATTATCACATCATTCCAACCAGCTGTCAACAATCAGTAATCAACATTTCTATCCAATCAGCATGAGTGCAGACCTATATAAATACTCATTCGACTCACCAACGTTCCTCGACAGTTTTTCAGCATCCCTCCACCACCCCGTCTCCTCACACTCGCCTGGTTACTTCCTAAACCAGCAATACGGGGGGAGTACTCTGGGTTCGGGCCGAATACCGAGCCCGGAGCCCTCTCCTCGAACAGCACGCCAAATATGCATACCATTTATTTCATCTGACTTATTTGTGAGTGTGAACTCGTGAATTATTAAGGGAGCGCACTTTGCGCACATTCAGTCATGGCAAACCATGCATGCGGCCTGCTTGCTTTCATGTTAAATTAACAGTGGTTTGTGAATGTTAATGCTTTAATAACAAATAATTTATCAGTATCTGATGTGTATGGTGGCGACACGTAGGCTAACACAAAGTTAAATTAAATTACACAAAGTTAAGTTACACCTTAACTAACACATTTTCTGTGGGAAACCCTGCACAATAGCATAAAGAAAATATACCTGGGAGGCTGAATAGGCTAAATTAACATGAGCCAGCGAGTCCAACAAGTTACCGGTAAGCAAGTTCTTCTTCTTCTTCTTCCTTGGGTTTTTACGGCAGTTGGTATCCAAAAAGTTGCATTATTGCCATCTGCTGTCCATTATCACGTCACATACTGTTTATATCCTTCTTTCCAGTCCAGTCCTCTTTAAAAAATAAAACAAATATTTATTTCCTTGTTCACTCTTTCCACATTCTAATATACTTTTTACATTGTACTGTCCTATACCAATTTCTTGTAAGCTATTTTTCAACTCTTGTCTTTTTTTTGAAAATTTCCTGCATGATATAAAAATGTGACTAACTGTTTCCTCCTCTTGACATTCATCGCATTGGCCTGTTGGATGTTTACCTAACATGCTGTCATGATTCCTGTCTTGTGTTCCACTTGTCTTTTGTACTTTTGTCATTTCCTGTCTTGTGCTAAGTTTTGTAGTCCTATGTAGTTTTTCATGTTGATTGGTCTCCCCAGGTGTATCTTGTTTCCTCATTATCTAGTTAAGCTTGTTTGCCCCTTTGTATTTATAGCCCTTGTGTTTCACTTGTTACTTTGTCAGTTGTTGTACATGTATGGTTGCTGCTAGTTTGGTCCTGCTCGTGGTTTTGTTTCTTTGTCACTCGTGTTCTTTATTATTTTGTTCTATGTGTGATTTCATTAAAACCCTGCGGATAGATCCTCGCCTTCGCCTACTTCCTCCAGCACATTACACATGCGAAGAGTTCCATTTAACTTGTCCAATCCTAAGTCTTGTTATTACCACTTGCTCTTTCCTTCTATTTGTCATCTCTCTTATACTGTCTACTTTATTTTGAATCATGTATAGTTGTCTTCCTTTACTTTCATGATCCCATTGATATTGCCATATTTCCATTATCTTTTTCCACACTAGATTCTTCCCTTCTGATTTTGACAATTTAATTTTAATGTCAACATGCTCTTTTTTTGTTGCCTTTTTTGCCAATCCATCAACTTTCTCATTTCCCTGTATGCCCACATGTGCTGGTATCCACATATATGTAATATTTTTCCCCTGCCTACATACCCTTGAACTTGAAACCAAGATTTCATATAATATTTCTTGATGACTACTAGCTTTTCCAGTCTTCATACTCATAAGAGCTGATACAGTCACTACATACTAGAATGTCTAAATGTCTTGTTCAATCCATTCTAATGCAATAAGTATAGCACATAATTCAACTGAGGTAAGCAAGTTCACCAAGCTACCGCGATCACATTCCACAACACTGAATCATTGAATTCTTCCTCGGTGTCACTTCTGAACAACTCTACCATCTACAGCCACGAGAGGGTGCTCTAGTTAGCAATGTTTTTTCTTGGTTCATCTCAGTCAGTATTAATTAATTTTGATATATAAGTTGTACCTGACTATAAGTCACAGGACCAGCCAAACTATGAAAAAAAGTGTGACTTATAGTCCGGAAAATACGGTACTCGAAAAACAAAACAAAAATTAGTTTGAAACCACAACCAAGTGGATCCTTAAGCTAAATGCCTGTGGTGAACGACAGTTACACATGACCTAAACATGAGCTGTGATATGATTTGGAGAGGTCAGAAGCTTTTTTTAGATGTTGATAAATTAACAAATTTGTGGTGTGAATGTACAGAATATTCTGTGCATTCTCTCCCCGCGTATTAGTGCCATTGTCACTCAACCAACCATTGAGGTACCCGAGGTCCGGACCTCTGTAATAAGAGGTAAAACCGCTGTTTTAAGATAGAAGTTAAGCAACCTACAGAAATAATCCGTTTGCAAAGACTATATTAATCAAAGCTCAGCTTTGGGAAGGGAAAATATACAAGATAAAGAGACTGAGAGAAGAAAGAGAGAAGGAGATGGAGATGAGAGAGGAAGAGCAGGTATTGCATACTGTGCCCAGAATGAATTCACTCAAATTGGGCAACTCGTAAAATATGTACGATTTAACACAACAACAACAAAAAAGTCGCAAAATGTGGTGAGGGGGGCCTTTGAGACATCCGTGCCCACGGCACATCATCGCCATAATCCATCCCTGATTTTGATGCTCCCCAACTGACATTCTACTGACGATAAGAGACTTTGCAAGTACATGTAAACTTATTCTACTAACCCTAAACTATACTAATACTCATAGGTTTCACAGATAGGGCTTAGATTAAGCCAAGATTAGGCTTTAGTTTAATTAGGACATTTAAGTAGCTTTCATAAACGTACCATAGAAAAAAAAATACATTATTTGTGTGCGTCTTGAGACAAAACAATGGCACTGACATATTTTAAGATATGTCAGTGCAAGTTGTTTTTAGTTAAAACAGCTCAAAAATAACACAAATTAGTTGCGTTTCATATTACAATTACATGTTATAAACATACATTAAATGTTATATTTAATGAAGTTTCATGTAACAAAGTTCAGGAGGAGCACGGTCAGGTAATCAACCAATCAGCACAAGAGGAAGCTGGTATAAATAAAGCCTTTCCTCACCTTCTGTCTCACGACAAGTCTCTCAGCATCCCTCCAGGCTATGTGGTTGCTAGGGTGTTCTGGATGGTATAGGATGTGAGGACTGAACTTCCAAAGAAGTTTATGTTGTCAAAATACTAATCCTACTTATGGAATCAATAGAGTGATGCTTGTCTTATCAAGCAGAAGTAATAATGAAAGGGGCGTATAATAACCTTGACTGAGAACAGGGCATATTTCAGTACCAAACCTTCTGAAACACCTGCTTTTCCTGCATGACCTGAGCAGAGCAGAGAAGAGAATGACTGATGGAGAGAGGGAGGCAGTCAGTTTGTGGGGGATATAAAGCAGATCGTTATCGGCCAAAGAAAATATGACAGTTCCATTACCTTTGAGAGGAAAGAAGCCAGTTTGATCCAGCACAAAAGTGACATTTCCCTCTCCCTTCTCACAGGCAGTTCATCAGCTACACTGAGCGTCAGTTCTTCATACCGCAGTAGACATGTTGACATCAACCCTTGTCTCCAGGTAATAACAGGTCAGAGACATTCAGATCAACAGTACCCCGTCAATAGAGCATTGTTCAGAGAGAACCAAATCAGATCTGGTTCTTCAGGGTCAGTGTCAGCCGCTGCTCATTTGTATGGGCAAAATATTAATCCAAACATAGACCTCTATATGCACTGAATTAATGATCAATTATAAATGTGTTCAGCATTCTGCAACAAATATTTTCTCGGATGTTCTAGACTATTTTAAGTCGTAAAGTGAGCAGGGTATATTAAACATGGATTCGGAAAGCATGTATTTATGATACTAAGAGGCAACCGGTCTCAAAGACCTCTCTAGCTCTACATCGCCCCACAAAATTCCAATGTAAATCTGGGGGTGAAAAATGTATCTGCAGCACGCTCTCATTGAGAGTCATTTGGGAAGATTTCTGTCTGGCCCACTTATTTTCAGCTAACTTATGTAAACCTCGCTACCCAGAACAAGACGTGCTCAGTCCTCTTCAGCTATGTGTCTGCATCAGGTCAGTAATGTCTGTTTCTCCCCTTCTGTTGTGTTTGTTTTGTTTGTTCTGAGAATAGACATGACTTTGTTTTCCTCACTAGAATTCCTAACTTGCAACATTCTAAAACAACATTCGGACACAATAAATACATTAAGGCAATTCTAAGATGGCATTATTTGCGTTTTTCATGTGACCTAAAGTATGTCAATCCTCATTAGAACGCCACCCTCTGTCACAACACACACACAATACACGTAGATCCGTAGAAGTGCAGTATACTTTAATGGGTAATCTGTACTCACAATCAGTCCAGGCAAAGGTCAAAATCCATACAAAGGCAATCCGAGGAACAAGAAACAGAAACCAACATCCAAAGTGTGGGACATAAAACAAGGACTCCGTGGCTGCGTTTACACTTGGCATTAATGTCACAGGTCGAGGTGGGCCAAGCCAGACTGCACCCACCCCTAGACCAGGATCACCCTGAGGAGCGTGTCAAAGGAGGAGGCAGGAGGCAGGAATACAAAGAATGACAGGCTTTATTAAATATAAAAACAATTTGAAAATCCTAATCTAAAATTCCTCTTCCTTCCTCTTCCCAGGAATCCAAGGCAAGTGGGGGGTCAGGCTCACTTCCTTCTGGCGCTGGTGCCAACTCGCAGTGGTAGGTACTGAACAGGTGGGTGTCGCAGGTGGGTAATTGAGTCAAGCTTACTTCCTTCTGGCGCTGGTGCCAACTCACAGTGGTAGATACTGAACAGGTGGGTATCACAGGTGAGTGATTGAGTCAAGCTTACTTCCTTCTGGCGCTGGTGCCAACTCGCTGAACAGGTGAGTATCACAGGTGAGTATCGCAGGTGAGTATCGCAGGGGAGTAGGTGGATCAGGGCTCACAGGAGTTGTAAAGGGTGGGCACTTCGCACCATCGACTGTTCAGTCAATAGCTGAACAGGGCTTTCACTGGGACAGACAGCATTCAAACTTCAAGCAGAGGTAAACAGTTCTCACGTGTGTTGCAGGGGACAAAGTCACAAGCTGAGCGGGCGTTCACTGGAACAGACGGAGTCAACGCTTCAAATAGAGGTGAACAGCTCTCACGTTGGTGGTAGGAGACAGAGTCATAAGCTGAGCAGGGCTTTCACTGGGGCAGACAGCACACAAACTTCAAGCAGAGGTAAACAGTTCTCACGTGTGTTGCAGGGGACAAAGTCACAAGCTGAGCGACGTTCGCTGGAACAGACGGAATCAACACTTCAAATAGAGGTGAACAGCTCTCACATTGGTGGTAGGAGACAGAGTCATAAGCTGAGCAGGGCTTTCACTGGAGCGGACAGCACACAAACTTCAAGCAGAGGTAAACAGTTCTCACGTGTGTTGCAGGGGACAAAGTCACAAGCTGAGCGACGTTCACTGGAACAGACGGAATCAACACTTCGAATAGAGGTGAACAGCTCTCACAGGGGTGGCAGGAGACAAAGTCATAAGCTGAGCAAGGCTCTCACTGGGACAGACAGCATAAACTTCAAGCAGAGGTAAACAGTTCTCACGTGTGTTGCAGGGGACAAAGTCACAAGCTGAGCGACGTTCACTGGAACAGACGGAATCAACACTTCGAATAGAGGTGAACAGCTCTCACAGGGGTGGCAGGAGACAAAGTCATAAGCTGAGCAGGGCTCTCACTGGGACAGACAGCATAAACTTCAAGCAGAGGTAAACAGTTCTCACGTGTAGTGTGCACACGGGGGCTTTTCCTTCTGACATCCAACAGGTGACTGCAATCGATCTTGCTAGACTCTTATGATGGACGGTAGACCAGCATAACACATGGGGAGTGCACGGCGATAAAAGGTAAATCTTCCACACACACACGACAGTCCAATTCCAAACATGCAACGTGATGGGAAACGTCAATTTCAGCACTACAAATCCACTCTTCAAGTGCAAAGTAAGGCCAACACTCACCCAGAGGTCTCGATCTGAAGAGCCGATGATAGTCAGAGTTGGGACAGATGCGGTGAATAATTTCCTCACCACTACAAGCGGCTTCACTTCGCTGGTTTCAATGGCCGAGGGGGAGGCTAGAGATCGACAAGGAATCAGTCTATTTCACTCAGTGCGATGTATACAACGTGATCCAAGCACTTCAAACCAGTATCCAATTTAGTGTAGAAAACATGCGGTTATGAGATTCAATTTGTCAATCGCTCATCTCACTCTTTCCCAGTCCAGACGACGAATTCCACTCTTCAAAACTGCCCTCGGATCCCACAAGCAACACTCCTCTTCTTTCACGATGGTCCTTCAGCTGCAACACTCCACAAACATTTCCCAACGGGAGAGAACCACACCAGATCGCCGGGGGAAGACAAAGAAACAACCACACAACGCGGAGGGAGAACACTCCCGATCAACGGAGGAGAAAAACAACACCCAGCCTTCTCTTCCACTTGTGTTTTATTCTCTCAAAATGCTGGCGTGGCTTCAATCAGGCACTCAGAGTGAAGTCCCCACACCTGTTGCCAATCTGCCGTTTAGTTGTCATGACAACAGACACACACACCGGCCCGGGGACAGTGTTACACTGAAAGTGCCCCGGCGGGAACACTTCTCTTGTGAAATCAGTTCCGGGGATTATTTGTCACCCCGTGACATTAACATGCGATCACCATGATCCGATCAAGCATATCGGATCATTAGGCAATCAGGACACCGTGCGTTTACATTTGTTCATATTAAGTAGCCTCTGTATCTGGATAACCGATCGGATTTCTGTTTCCTGCTTAATATTTAAATTAGGTCTGTAGCACGACACCAATAAGAGTAAAGATTATAAAAATGAAGCAATGTCCCAATTGCTTTCACTCACTCACTTTCGTTTCCTGTGCAATCTCCATCCTTAAATCAAATTACGTTTTTTAAATGAAGGAATATTTCCAGAGTTGATAATACAAAAATAAACATGGTTAAGTCACATCATCGATCATCTGGGTTTAGCATGCAATTACTATATTAACAGAAATGGGAGATTAATAAACATGCTGAAACAATAAAAACATTCAAAACATAATTTTATTCAAGTTTATTCCCATTATTTCTTTGGCAAAGCAGCGCACGCTCTTCATTAAGATCTCATGACTCACAGCCTTGATTGTACAGGCGATCGCCTCGTTCAGATAATGTTGCACAATTAAAATGAAAAATGACACACACATGTAAGTCTAAATAAACTGTCTTAAATATTGACGTTTATTGTAAGGTTAAAATACATTTTATTTATTGTCTAAACTGCGTCTGGCCATTATTTTCTGACAGCCACGTGGGGAGACTGGGCGGGAATTTAAATGACGTCCACCTGTGAATGCAGACACGATGACTGGATTGCGTTTACATTACACTGAGATCCGATCACAATGCGTCCTCGACTACCTCCGAAACTGGACACGCTGATCGGATAACATTCCGATCAGAAGCACGTTTACACTCGTCTTTTCAATGTGTATGTGGACAACATCCAGATACAGGTCGCATGTTAATGCCAAGTGTAAACGCAGCCCGTGACAAACACTGAAACTGACAGGGTATATATACACACACAAGTGCTAAACGAGGTGACGAGAAACAGCTGAACACAATGAACAATCAGTGACAGACAGGATGATGGGAATTGTGGTGAGAATGCCTAGACACCGTGAAAACTGAGGACCTCTAGTGTTTAACCCCGGGAACCACCAGACACTGTGACACCCTCAAGCTGAATAACACAATGACATTAGAATTCTGCCAAAAGTGTGCCTGATGTGTTCAGCGATTAGAATATAACGCTTACAAGATGTGTATCTCTGTAATGAGGAGTCATCGGATTGAGGATCCATCTGCAGCTTTATTGTCTCAGAGTCGAAAACAGGTACAGGCAAGGTTGAGGCAGGCAGCAAACATACACAGTACAAAGGACAGGCAAGAGGTCTGGGCAGGTAGCTGACAATCACTATCCAATAGACAGGCAAAGGTCCGGGCAGACGACAGGGGTGGGGGCGGTTTCTCCGGCTGCGTCCTATGGAACTCCTCCATGAGGGTGGAGTCGAGGATATCATCCATGTTGACCCAGGATCGCTCCTCCGGACCGTACCCCTCCCAGTCCACCAGGTATTGTAGACTACTGCCCCGGCGTCTGGAGTCGAGTAACTCACACACTTGGTACGCCTCCTCGCCTTCGACCAGAATGGGTAGGGGGGTCTGGCCTTCGGCTCCACTCTCTGACTCTCCTCTCAGACCAGCAGCAGGTTTAAGAAACGAAACATGAAATGTGGGAGAAATACGATAGTTAGCAGGTAACTGTAAACGAAATGAACTGGAGTAATTTGTCGAAGAATTTTGAAAGGACCCACATACCTAGGACTGAGTTTTCTGCATGGACGTCTAAGGTGGAGGTCCCTTGTGGATAGCCAAACCCAGTGCCCTGGGGTGTGCTCTGGACCTGGACGACGGTGACGATTGGCCAGTCGTTCTTGTCTGTGCGCTGCATGTAGTAGATGAGTGTGTGCTCGATTCCAGATCTCTTTGCTGCGTTGAAGCCATTCAGTGACAGATGGTAGATCGGATGGTTCACCGGACCAGGGAAACAAGGTAGCCTAAAATCCCAGTGGCAGGTTTCTGCAGCGAATTTTGTGCGTATTCTGCCCACATTAATATTTACTCCAATTTGATTGGCTGTGTTGGCAGTAGGACCTGAGAAAATGTGTGAGTTCTCGACATGCATTGGAGAAACGGTCAATAACTGTCAGGATGGTGGTGTTGCCCTGGGAGTTGGGGAGGTCTGTCACAAAATCAATGGCGATGTGGGACCAGGGACGTTAAGGAATCGGCAGAGGTTGAAGTAGACCGGCGGGTTGTTGTCGGGGGTTTTGGATGTGTTACATATGGTACAGTTCTTTACAAAGGTTGTGGTATCTGTAGACATTGTGGGCCACCGAAACCGGTTAGTGAGGAGATGGTGAGCTGCTGTGATTCCAGGATGCCCTGAGCTGGGAGTTGAGTGAACCTGCTGAAGGAGTCTTTCCCTCAGTTGTTCGAGCACAAAGGTAAGATTGTGCGGGTAGTTTGAAGGTGGATGATTTTGGGTGTTGTATTGGTTAATCTCCGTCATGATGTCCCACTGAACTGGAGCAACGAGCAGTATTTCGGGAATGATGTTCTCGTCAGATTCATGATGAACTGGGTCTTCAAGTTGCCGTGACAGCGCATCAGCTTTGGTATTCTTGGAACCAGGTCTGTGGTTTAATTACAATAAAATTGAAGCGAGTGAAAAACATGGCCCATCTCGCTTGACGAGGATTTAGTCGTTTTGCTGAACGTAGATATTCTAGGTTCTTGTGGTCAGTGATTACTGTAAATGGATGCTGTGCCCCCTCTAACCAGTGACGCCATTCTTCTAGGGCGGCTTTCATGGCCAAGAGTTCGCGATTGCCGACATCATAATTTCTCTCTGCAGGGGATAGTTTTCTAGAGAAGAAAGCGCATGGAAACATTTTTTATGGAGACCCATGGCGATTGACAGAGTATAGCCCCTATGCCTGTATTGGAGGCATCCACCTCCACGATAAAGGGAAGATCTGGGTCAGAATGATGGAGAATGGGAGCAGAGCGTGTCTCGAGATCCTTGAATGCTTGCTGAGCATCAGGTGACCAGGACAGGCGGGAAGTGGAGCGTTTGCTCATGGTGGTTAGTGGAGCAGCGACTGTACTTAACCCTCTGGGGTCGGCAATCACATTTCTGTGTGTGGGAGAAAAAAACTTGCATCACAATAAGTTGTGATTGTCAAAACATTTGGTAACTTATTTTTATTAAGTTTACTGACAACATGTTACAATTTTTAGCTGCATGGTTACAATTGCTGGCAGGTTACTGTATTTATTATTGCTTGACATCTTGATTCAATATCGATTCATTTTGATAATTATTAGTTACAGTAGATACATGTTAACAAATAAATCACTAATGCTGAAAACATAGAGAGCCCTATTTTTTTATTAAAGGTTAAAAATAACAACTTAAATAAAATATAATGCGTTCTTTATTATAATAACAACTTTATAATATTTTAATGATATAAGTAAAAATATATGTAGCCTAATATAGTGGACATATTTAACAAAACTCTCTAGCTAATTTTTCCAGCCTATAAATGGTCATTAAATTGCTTTCCTGATGTAAATGTCACTTATGTGACATTGTTCTAGCCGACCTGTTTTGCAGTCCATTTACATTTAACATTTACCTGTTTTATTGACTTCTTACCGCGGTTGAAAAACACTGATTGATCCGAGGCATACATTTCGGTAAGTTCGGGTTTATTTACTAATATCTCTCAGCTGAGCTCAGATTCTCATCACCAGTCGTCGCGGTTTTCCCCGCCGTCTTTCTTGTATCTCTTCTTCTGTTACTAAGTTCGGGGTGCAGCGCATAGGGTTCAGTGACGCTCATCAGCGTCGGGGAGTTTTTTCTTTTTCTTTTTTGCGTGAGAAATGTGATGTGTGGCGTGAGTGTGTGTGAAAACAGGCAAAACCGTGTGTCACACGGCGAAAGCGTGAGAGTTGGCAGCTCTGTGACTTCAACATGAGCATGAGGAGGTAAAGTGAAAAATCAAACACCTTGGAAATGACAGGTATTACCATGTATCAGAAATTGCACAAAGGTGTGTGACTGGTTAAGTCTCTGTCTTTAGTTCAGTGTGTTAAATAATGTGCTTTTTTTGCCATTTGTTGTGTATCTTTGGATTATGTTGTGTTGTAAATAAATTCAAACAATCAAAAAGCCATTCTTTTTTAAATCTCCTCATTCTTTGTGCAAGGTAATGTAATGATAGTGCCTGAGAGCTCCTAATAGGGCCATTATTTTATACTACAGTTAAATCAGATCAAATGCATTCATATTATGAATATCCCATCTGCCTTCTTTTGTTGTTATCTCGGGACGCCTGTCCCGAGATAACTCAAATAGAGTTCGTCAGCTTCAGTTACATATCCAGCCCCTCATGGAGACTTCAGATGCCCCAAAGAGACGACTCGACGCCTGTGACGAGACGACCCAACTCCGGCGATATGTTATGCCCTAAATTTATGATTAACTAACTGTATTTTTGTATGTACATTTCTGAAATGCATTTTCTGTAAAACTGCTTTGAAACAATATGTATTGTGAAAAGCGCTATACAATTAAATTTGAATTGAATTGAATTATGGGAGGCTCTTTGTCTCTTTCAGGTGTTAAACACTCAATATTCATGGAGGTTAACGCCTCCTCGCATAAAGCTTTCTTACACAAGACATGTCATACAAATTTTAAATCAATATATTGTCTTATCTGAATGAGTTTTCAGGATGATTTTCACATAGTTTTGGAGCAAATATTCTAGGCTACGTGATACAATTTTCAAAAGTCTTGCAAAGAAATAATCAGTTTGGGTTTCATGACATTATTTCAGTTACTTTTTTTTTGGTCATTTTCACAAACCACGCATAAATGTTATTATCTCAAAACTACAAACTTTTACATACATGCTGCTGACATATTATTGTAGCAGAGTTTGTGATGAATGCAGTGTAATAATAATTTAGTCATGAAAATGTCACAAGTAACAGAAATAAGCACAAATGTTAGAGCATGTCAGAACACCTCCAGGACCCAGAAAACACCTCAGACCCCAGAGGGTTAAAGGATTAGTTCACTTTTTAAAAAACTTTTGCTGATAATTTACTCACCCCCATGTCATCCAAGATGTCCATGTCTTTCTTTCTTCAGTCGAAAAGAAATTAAGGTTTTTGATGAAAACATTCTAGGATTTTTCTCCATATAATGGACTTTATTGGGTACCAAACGGTTCAAGGTCCAAATGACAGTTTCAATGCAGCTTCAAATGGCTTTAAACGACACCAGATGATGCATAAGGGTCTTATCTTGCGAAACGATCTGTCATTTCTAAAATAAATAAAAAAGTTTAAGTTTTATGAGGACAAATGCTCGCCTTGCTCTGTTGTGTGATGCACGTTTGTAACGTCACATAATACGCAATTATGTTCAAAAGGTCACGGTTGACGTAGCCGGAAGTACAGAGTCAGTGTTTACCAATCTGAGGAAGGAAGAACATATACACAGGGTGCGATTTGCCGGGGGGATGCGTGGGATTTCCCCCTTTCTGGTCAATGTATCCCTGCCTCTGTTTAATTATTTTTATCCCCGGTGGGGATAAATTTATCCTCCCCTCAAAGTGATCATAGTGCTACTACACTAGCGGCGAGACGGATCACAAAACTTATCACGGATCCATGGTTTGATTAGTCAATTTTATTTTAAAATGATTACTCACGGCGGTGATCCACTTGTCCGTGCTACACTTCTGTCGCGCTGCACTCCACTATATATAATGTAAAGACGCGTTTACACGCGTCTAGAGGTCCTGCGGCGCGGTGTTTAGCCTCATTCGTGCGTCCAGTTCACGCGAATGAGGCGAATTGCTAACACAGATAATGTCTTTTCTATCATTTCACTGTAGCTCAGCATCGCGATGTAAATTTAACGTTATTGCATGATCACAGTTTATATGTGTGGGGAAAGATAAGCTATTAGAGTAAAAATATTGCGTTAGGCTACTTCATGAGTTAATAAAAAAGATTTTACAATTCCTGCACATGCAGTGATGAAGTTCATGTTCTCATGATTTATTTTTATGAATAAAAATGTTTCAAAACATCCCCCCCCTCTGTTTTTTTTCACAAATCACACCCTTTATATACACATATTCAAATGTCTTTTTGTCAGTTTATTTTTTTAAATGCCCATTTCGTGTCCGTATCCTGGGTGTTTTAATATTATAAAGGCTAAAATAACTTTTTCGTCAGGACAGAAATATTTAACTTTTCATAGATTTCCTATACACAATCCTGAGCGATTGAAACTGTGGCTGCTCGCGCTGCACTTGGATATCAACACACCTGAACATGCTCTAATATGTAAGAGAGTGTGCAGTGATCACTTTTTCAACGATGATTTCAAACCCTCCTAGCAAGGAGATCGCCGTTTTCTGAAAATATCTATATTACTATATTATATGTATATATTTTATATTTATAAATTAAATTTTTTTTGTTAACGGCGTTTGACTTAGTTTGCGCGTTCAACTTGTAAACACTGACTCTGTACTTCCGGCTACGTCAACCGTGACCTTTTGAACGTAATTGCGCATTACGTGACGTTACAAACGTGCATCACACAACAGAGCAAGGCGAGCATTTGTCCTTATAAAACGTAAACTTTTTTATTTATTTTAGAAATGACAGATCGTTTCGCAAGATAAGACACTTATGCATCGTCTGGTGTCGTTTAAAGCCATTTGAAGCTGCATTGAAACTGTCATTTGGACCTTGAACCGTTTGGTACCCAATTAAGTCCATTATATGGAGAAAAATCCTAGAATGTTTTCATCAAAAACCTTAATTTCTTTTCGACTGAAGAAAGAAAGACATGGACATCTTGGATGACATGGGGGTGAGTAAATTATCAGCAAAATGTTTTTAAAAAAGGGAACTAATCCTTTAAGTCTCTTATGAATCTTCTGTAGAAGTTGGCGAACCCAAGAAATCTCTGTAGCTCCTTCACTGTGCATGGTTGAGGCCAGTCGAGCACTTATTTTACCTTGTTCTCATCCATTGCTACTCCCTCTCGGCTGATGATGTATCCCAGGAAGGCTGTGGCTGTCTGTTGGAATTCGCATTTATCTGCTTTGGCGTACAGTTGATACTGAATTAGGCGTTGGAGTACTGACCTTACATGCTGGACGTGTTCTTTTAGAGAATTGGAGTAGATCAGGATGTCATCTATGTACACTATTACTCATCTGTGTACTCAGGGACTATTTGACAGGCCGAATGGAATAACCAAATATTCGTAGTGCCCAGAGGATGTTAAAAAGGCAGTTTTCCACTCGTCACCTTCTCTGATACGGATCAGGTTGTAGGCACTGCGCAGGTCAAGTTTAGTGAAGTATTTAGCTTGACAGAGCTGTTCGAGTGCAGTAGGAACTAATGGCAAGGGGTATCGAAATGTAATGGTGATGTCGTTAAGGCCGCGATAATCAATGCAGGGTCTCAAACAGCCATCTTTTTTCTTGACGAAGAAGAACCCAGCTGATGCTGGGGACGTAGAGGGTCTGATTAAGCCTTTAGCCAGTTCTTCCTTGATGTAAGATTTCATAGATTCTGATTCAGGTTGTGATAGTGGGAATATTCTTCCCCTAGGGGGAGTTGCGGTGGGTAACAGATCAATTGCACAGTCACTGGAATGCACAGATGATGTTGAATTCGTTGTTCCCGTTCATCAGGGGTTAAATGGGTGTAACCAAGCTGCATCGGTTCTGGAGGTGGTGGTTGTGTATCGGCGAACAGGGTGCAAGCAGTACGATGTGAGCTAATTAAATTGTCAATTCAATATACTCATTGAGCGATCTTCCCTCATCGCGGCATGCTAGCTCAGCTTGGAGTTCCAGATTTAATCCTTTTCTAAACAGCAGTTTTAACGGATCTTCTCCCCAGTTGGTTTGTGCCGCGAGAGTGCAAAATAACAAGGCATATTCTGCCGCCGTTCTCCTACCCTGGCATAACTGGCGAGCAACTGATCACCAGAACTCTTACCTCCAGCCGGATGTTCAAAAACTTCTCTAAAGCGCTGAAGAAATACATTGAAGGAAGGGAAAGCGGTTCCGTCATCTCTCCATACTGCGGTGGCCCAGTCTAAAGCCCTTCTGGTTAACAATGAGCAGACGAAAGATATCCTGCCCGAATCCGTAGGGTACAAGGTAGGTTGCTGGTTTACAAACCGAGAGCATTGTAACAGCAAACCTTTGCATTTTGCTGGGTCTCCGTCAAACTTTTCGGGAAATGCTAGACGTGGGTTCACGCTGGTGAAAGGAGTGGGTACGCTTTCAGCGGGAGGAGGCTGCGGGTCTGCCATGGCTTCCAGGGGTGTAACGTGTAGACTTTGTAGAGCTTGTACGAATTCTTCAGTCAGGGAGGTCAGACAAGTGAGCTGGTGCTGATGTATCGCAAGTTGGTGGGCTTGAGCTGACAGTTCAGTTGATAATTGCGTGATGGCTGCTGGATCACTGAGTGGCGAAGTCTTCTGTAATGAGGAGTCATCGGATTGAGAATCCATCTGCAGCTTTATTGTCTCAGTCGAAAATAGGTACAGGCTAGGTCGAGGCAGGCAGCAAACATACACAGTACAAAGGACAGGCAAGAGGTCTGGGCAGGTAGCTGACAATCACAATCCAATAGACAGGCAAAGGTTGGGGCAGGCGGCAAAGAATCAAACAACGAAATAAACAGTCCAAGATCAAACACAGAATAATAGTCCACAGAATAAACGCTCAGAAATGATTACCACGGCAAATCAATGCCTAAGTGACTGGCATTAACGTGACAGCATGTCTGAACGAAGGCTTGTGGGAACAATAATCTTTTCACCTTTGAAGATTATTAGGTATGAAAGCTCATCACGGTGGTTCCAGAATTCTGACACACTCACGGGACACTTTCTCTTTTCCTCAGGCCATCCTCGTTGTATCATTCCTTTCAGTGTCTGAAACTGTGAGTCCTTTTCAGTTTGAGCTCTGCTTTCCTCCAATTTTGAGTCACTGACAGGAAGACTGCTGTACACTGTCTGCACTTGAATATCCATACCCTCACTTAGGCTTGTATCCTGGTCAGACAGCGACTTTCTGGACAATGTGTCTGCGATAGGGATATCCTTGCCTGGTCGATGCACAATGGTGAAGTTATACTTTTGGAGCTGAAGGATCATCCTCTGTAGCCTTGGGGGAAGTGATTCCAGGGGTTTCCGCATTATTGACTCAAGGGGCTTGTGGTCACTTTCAACAATGATTTGACAGCCATAGATATATTGATGGAAACGCTTGCAACCAAATAGTATGGCAAAGAGTTCTTTCTCAATTTGAGCGTAATTGATTTCACATTCAGAGAGTGACTTTGATGCTTACGCAACAGGTCTTCCATCCTGCAGCAGCACTGCCCCGAGCCCATACTTGGAAGTTTCAACCTGTAACCTGATCTCTTTGAGAGAATCGAAATAGACCAAGGCTGGGCCTGGTACACTAGTGAGAAGCCCTTTTATCTTCTCGAAGGCTTTGTCATGCTGGGCATCCCAAACAAACTCACTTGACACCTTTAGGAGCTATCGCAGCGGTGCATTGACATCAGAAATGCCAGGTGCAAATTTGGAGAGGTAATTGATCATACCTAGCACGGTCTCGAGTTCTCCTTTGTCTTTAGGTGGCTCCATGTCTCTCACAGCAGCAACTTTGGCAGGGTCAGGCTTTACTCCCTCAGCAGTGAGGAGATGTCCAAAATAGCTCACCTCTGTAGCACAGATGCTACTCTTTTCCGGATTGAGCCTGACTCCTCTCTCTCTGGAACGCAGCAGCATAACATGGAGGTGTTCATCGTGTTCAGCTTTGGTCTTACCATAGATGAGAATATCATCAACAATGGCCATTCAAACCTTCATACGTTTCATACATTTTTCACTGGAACTCGTCGGCTAAAATCAGTCCGAAGGGAAGGCGTCGGAAACGGTAACGCCCAAAAGATGTGTTGAAAGTGGTCAGTCTTGAAGATTTCTCAGTGAACTTAATAGCCCAATAGCCTGATCTAGCATCTAGGACACATTAAAATATCGGGCACCAGCTAGCTTGGATGTTACATCTTCGAGAGTAGGTAATGGGTAATAAGGTTGCTTAATGGCTTTGTTAAGGTCCCTTGGGTCCAGACAAACCCTTAGTTGACACGTGTGTGGTTTTCTCAGCCACAACCATAGAGTTAACCCATTCGGTAGGCTTGGTGACTTTAACGATGATATCCTGTCTTTCCATGCTCTCAAGCTTCTCTTTAAGCCGGCTGCGGTGAGCGAGAGGGACATGTCTGGGTGGATGGACTACTGGGGTTGCGTGCGTATCTAAGTGTATGGTACACTCACCAGGAAATAGTGAGAATGTATCCCGAACACAATGCGATCGTGGATCATCTCATCCCTGTTTGCATAATTACAGTCCTTGACAAGCAGACGCAGGTCTGTCACAAACTGCTCAAAGGGCTCACGGTCTCCCTGCATTTTTTCATGAAATTTATAACGTGCATATATCACATTCGCTTTGGGCTCAACGTATGGCATGAAGCGGTCGTAATATGACTTTAAGATCTTTGCTTCGTCTGCAGACAGTGACCATGTATTAAAAATATCACGGCCCTTCTCTCCGACCCATAGGAGAAGATAACTACATTTCTCATCCTCACCCTTTATCTTCAGGGGTCCGCTAAACATCAGCACCATACGTCAGGCAGATTAGTTGCTTCCCAGTTCATCGTGGGCAATGGAACTCCAGCGGTATCCATCCTTGTTCATATGATCCGTTCACTCTGACACATGTTATGCTTTCGCTATGATGATGAAATGTTCAAGGAGGCTCTGGTTGCATGCAGAATCAGTTTTACCATGAGGATTTATTAATCTTATCAGATTCGCAACATGAGTGTTAACTCTTCAGCAGCAAAATACACACTGAACTTTCTAGAGCTAATTTGCCTAAACTTTACTGACAAGTGCTCTAGCCAATAAGAACACAGGATACAATGTCTCAGGCATGTGATTGGTTCTTAGCAGAACATAAGAATACTGCAATAATATACATTGCACATCACCAAATTTTTCAATAATTCTCAAACGACTTGACAGATTATATAGTCTCTCTAAATCCCTCCTTTCTATGAGCCTGCTCTGCTCTTATTGGCCAGATGGCCCAGTCTGTTGTGATTGGTCGGAAGCTAACTCCCATTACCATAACTGAACTATAGCTCCATCCAGAGACTTCCTCAGTCCTCAGTGATTGTACACACTGTAAAGACAGTAACGATGAGGTCGATTTTACCATATCAATTTAAATTGTAATGCTTGATATCGGCAGAGGTTTCTTTGAACATACCATTATGGTGATCAGTGTTCCCTTTGGTTGGGCACTTCAAACTTAATTTGTATTATTGTAATCATCTTCCTATTGATGCAGTGATTCAACAATAAATCAGTTTTTTGGGGTTTAAGGAAATGATAGGTTGCTTTTAAAAGGTGACACCAACTAGTCTAGGTAGGTAGATAGGTTAATTTTTTTTCCCCAAGGGGAAATTCTGCTTGGGCACAGTGCAGAGTTGCTTCATAACAAACATCACAAGAGACATCACAAATCACAGAACACATTGCAGGACCTGAGAAGCATCGACATATTTTACTTCACACACACACAAAAAAAAGTAAACAGAAGAAAAAAGGACATTGTTGACAACACATTTCCATGGATTAAAGTGCAAGTGCTAAAGTGCTAGTGTGGTTGTTGCACATTGCTCCATTGCACTGAAGTTTGTGTAAAGTGCATAAGCTAAGGTATTAGTATGTTTATTGCATGTTGACCTATTGCCCCGGGATCATAAGTAAAGTGCTGAAGTGCTCACATATTTATTGTACACGGCTTTATTTCATATCGTTCAGCAGCTTAATGGAGGCTGGCACAAATGATAATTTTAGGCAATTAGCTTTGCATTTTGGTACACGGAGTCTTCTTCCTGATGGCAGGGTTTCATATTCAGGGACGAGGGGAGGTTGAGGGTCTGATTTGATTTTTAAATCATAATTGCCTGATCATACAGGCTCTGTATAGGCTCATACTCTCTCCTCCCTAAAATTTTCATGCCTGTTTTGTGCATGTTGGCAAGCTTGTTTTTCAGCTTAACTGTTAAGTTGCCAAACCATGCACAAATTCCATATCTGATGACACTCTCTAAGATTGCATGGTAGAAGATCATCATGATCTGACTGCTCACACCATACAACCTTAGATGCCTTAAAAAATAAAGCATATGCTGCAGTTTGTTGCACAGGTTGTCAACATGTGTATTCCAGCTAAGAAGACTGTCGATGTGGACACTTAAATATTTGTATTAGGACACCTGAGTTACTTCCTGATTTTTAATGACCACTGTCTCGTGGTCTGTAACTTGGGTCGGGTCGAACACCATCTCTTTTGTTTTTTTGAATGTTTAAAATTAGATGGTGTCACTCCATTTAAAAAGTCTATTTCGTCTTGGTACACAGAGTCTGTATCCTTGTACAAAAGGCTCAGGATCGCGGTACCATCAGCAAATTTCATAGTTGTTAGTGTACATTTTGAACTCGAGAAATAACAGGTTCAAAACTATCGGATCCTCTCTCTAAAATTGTGCTGTTGCGATTCCGGGCCAGTCGCACTTCTCCTGTCTCCTCTCCAGCCGTCAGACCATTATTGTACCTGATTTAGATTCTGTTATGTCTTTTATTTTCAGTGATGGTGTTTTGTAGGGTTGACCTGCCCTTCACGTTCATTCTGTTTTGTTAGTGTATTTAGGGTAATTTGCTGGATTTTGATGTGGATACTTTGGTTTGTTATTTTGGGCCTTAATGAAGATTATACACCCACTGGTTTATGTTAGAATATGTTTCTAGTACTCCAGAAATACTAAATTTTACATATGTTTTATTTTCTTAATTTTAATAAAACGTTTATCGTTTTTCTTGAATTTTGGACTCATTGTATCTTTTGGTCTGACGACTGGGCATGGGAGTCATGTCTATTTTCCTTTATTACAATTTAATATAGACGTTTAGTAAAATGGACGATGACATCACTATTTTCTACAGAGCTGCTTTATAGCTGAATTGAACTTATTGAACTGAATCCACACTGAACTGACTTCAGCAGAACATTGACACGCAGAACTGAACCCTGTATAATTTAGGGCTGCATCTAACGATTACTTTTGTTGTCGATTAATCTATCGATTATTTCTTTGATTAGTCGACTAATCTAACTATTATTTTTCCGATTAATCTAATGCATATTTTTGGGATTAGCCGATTTATCCATTGGCAAACTTTCCAATAAATAATAAGTACAACTTCTACATTAGTATTTCAAACTTTTTTTTAATTCATTTTCTGAAAAATACTTTGAAATTTCCCAGTCTCATATCCTTTACGATCATGTTCAGAATGTTATCGGTAAGTCCGGCGGCCAAGTGGGGCGTGCAAACGGTGACGTCCTTTTTATGGAAGAAATCTTGCACGCAGCTTTGTCTCTTCCTGAGAAATAAAACAAGCACAACAATAACATCATTAACATTTTTAAACATGAAATCTATGAATGCTAACAATATATCAGCTGTATTTTGAAGAGGGTAGTGCATCTGTATATTATTTTAATATGAAATTATGAATGATGACAAAATAAATTTTGTATTTCAGAAAGGGTAATGAAATATGCGAACAGGATACATTTTAAACTTTATTTTTAACTAATGGTACTATTTCATATAATGTAAGATGTATACAGTCACAGGCCTATTTAGGAAATGTGTTTACTATAGTCTGTAATTAATTACCGTAGTGGGAGTATGATTTACTCAATTAACTTGTCCGAAAATGCACTTGTGTTTTTTTGCAAAAAGGTTCACATACACTAGATTAAAGCCTAGGCTACTGTTAATATGTAAATATAACGTTATCTTTGTTGTTTGTTTTTAAAGTCTACATTAGAGACATGCGTGGGACGGATTTCTCCCTTAATAATTCCTAAAAAGCGGACATCTCTGTTATTATCAATGAAACTGACTGCACAATAAATCTTTCATAATATCGATTTGCCAGTATGCAGAATTCAGCACTGAACAAAAAGTAAATTTTGAGCGGTGAGGAGATTCCATCTTAAATGCTTCTGATTGGCCATTGCGTTCAAGAAATCAACACATATGTCTGTGATTGGCTACATTGTTAAACGCTGCAAAAATTTTATAAATAGATAGACTCTGGCCTGTAAATCGTTTCTATTTTGTTTTAGTTGTTCTTGTTGCTTTTTTGCAACAGATGAATGACAATTTATTGTTTTGAGATGTTAAATTTATAGATTTCTATTTTGCGGGAGTCCCGCGAATCGTTTTATTCTCTCACAACCAGCACACACACGAGTGCATTACCGCCCGCGCCCGCACTCGGCCATCAGATCCTGTGCCGCACTCTGTTGTGTTGGGTCCCGCGGGAGTGCATGTCTCTAGTCTACATGTGCATACACAACTTTTAAAAACGGGCAATTTAAATGCACTGAAGGCTTAGTTGACAGATTTAAGTTGAAGTTATAAATGAAAGTCCATTTTATTGTCGCCGAATGGGCCAATAAATTACATCTGCATCGTTAGCAATTAACATTAATAATTAGCACACAAGCTGTAATAGCCGAAAAAAGAAGGTATGACCGCAACAACAACTCCAAAAACTCACTGTAATAAAGCCTACTACTTACCCAGCTGGCTCGTCGTTTTGAGTTTGCAGAGTCACAGGATGATTCCTTTTAAGATGCTCGTTCATAGCAGTTGTGCTGCCATGGTATGACATTTCCGCTTTGCATAGTGAACAAAGCACCTTTCTGTTCGGCTGTAGTTTAAAATATTCCCATACTTTGGATGATCGTGGTCTTGGATGATTGTCATTTTCACTATGAGCTGGAGCAGAAGCCACCATTACTCGATATTTAAACGTAAATAATGAATGTGACGGGTCGACGCATTTCATGCGTCGTTGCGGCCCTAGTATAATTGATCTGCACTGTAAAGCTGCTTTGAAACATTCTGTATTGTATAAAGCGCTATATAAATAAAGAACATTCTTAATAATATACAGTAATATTAGGGCTGGGAATCGATTAATCGCTGATTAATCGCTCAATTTACTGTGATTTAATAACAATTAATCACATTTCCCCCAAGCTTGTAATCATCAATATTTAAACGAAGTAGGGCTGCAACTAACAATTATTTTAATAATCGATTAATCTGTCGATTATTTTTTTGATTAATCGATGAATTGGGTTTAAAACATTTTTTTTATTTCCAACCCTTTATTCAAAAACAGAACTGACAGTGCAACAAATATTCAGAAAGTGCACAAACAGGTTGCTCCTTGACCATCCCTTAGGTGTTTATTTTTATTTTTATGGACTAACACAAAAAAACATATACATGTATGCTTTACATCTGCCAAATATATAGGCTTTTTGTATTAAAGGGACCTGAGCTGTCAGAACAATAAATAATAAAAAAATAAATAAAGAAAAATACAAATCAGAAAAATTTACAGGATTTGTTTAAACGTCAGAACTTGTTCTCTACACTACTGACAAACTTGTGTTTTGTTTTTTGTCAAAGATGTTATAATCTTTAACAAAATGTTTGGCATTATTTGACCAGTACATGCACACAAAAGAAAAAAAGTATCGTGCAGTCGGATAATAGGGAACAATAATAGCAATAATAATAATTTTAACAGAAGATAATATCTCTAGTATATCCTAATATTAATTATAAATACAATGTATATAAAATATAAATACAATATAAAATAATATAAAAAACAAATACAATGGGTTGACCACCTCGTATGGTGTGTATTTTGCATCATCCTTTCCGAGCATATAGTGAAGTTTCTTTGCTTCATTTAGAGTAAAGAATGAACAATTCAGTGCTGCAAATTGTGGAAAATATATTCCCCTTGTAGTGGTACTTGGGACAGACAAGAAAGTGTTTGTATCTTCTGCCTATATGATTCAAATCAGTATGCTAATTTAGTGGTAAACATGTAATTGTTTTTTTTATATTGTTGTCCATTTATCAAACTTCCATGCCTCTTAGTAATTAATTATATATTACTATGTACCAATTTACTAATGCTCGGACACACTCGGGGCCAGATGTACGTACATTTGCGAACGCAGCGTTAATAGCGCCATGGCCAAGACGCAAAAAGTGCTTGATGTGAAACCGCAGTATGCGTGTTATCAGGCCCACCCACAGAAATAACTGGGCCCCTGAAAAGGTCCAGTGAATGGGCCCTCCCCAAATCTGCTAGGCTACTCATATCATATCTCATGATATATCGCATATCATGCGTGCTCTCTCTCTCTCTCTCTCTCTCTCTCTCTCTCTCTCTCTCTCTCTCTCTCTCTCTCTCTCTCTCTCTCTCTCTCTCTCTCTCTCTCCTACATTAACACATACATTTAACTGAGAGAGACTACTAATTTCTATACTTGAAATTGAAAGAGTATATTTCTATATTGATTGCTCCTGTCTGGGATCGATTGCTCCTGTCTGTCTTGCTATGACTCTGCTGCTGCTGTAAGTTTGTTTGCTGCGTCTAAGCCTCGTATTAGCTTCGTATTTCTTTCTGTTTTGAACCATCATTTATTATCATTTCTAGTTACTACTAAATACAGCTTACCCAACATCTCAGATTAACCTGACATTGCTAGCTTCCGTTATTTTCAGCACAACACGCTAACTCGCTAGCCTTTTAACGCACCACCCGTGCACTCAGTTCTTTATTTTTATCTTGCGCGCCCGCGCCTTTGAGTTCATAAAAGCCCAGGTGAGTAAGAATCAGTCAACAAACACAGTAAGTAATGTCTTGTCCTGTTATTGTCACCTGCACTTCATGTCACATGTTTACCATAGCCTTCTCTGTCGGCAATATAGGATTTATATGTGATAAATGCAAGGAGACAGTCAGGCTGACGGAGAAGATTTCAGAACTAGAGACACGCATTCAAACTTTAATTGAGAATAGTAGGAAGAGTGCTAGAGCTTTAGATACTTTTTTGGATGCGCCTAGCCTAGTGAACTCTTTACATGAGTCGGTTCCGGCTGAAGTAGAGCCCGTGCAGCAGGGCAGATGTGTGACAGTGAGGGATCGCTCTAGTCGTGGATCAAAAAAACGCTTTTCCGTTCCGATAACAAATCGATCAGCCCCGCTCAGTGAAACACCCACTGAGAATTATTCTGATTGTGCCCTGGTAATTGGTGATTCGATCACACAGAACGTGAAAATAGAGACACCAGCCACCATAGTCACATGTTTGCCGGGAGCCAGAGTGCCTGACATCAAAGCAAATTTAAAAGTGCTGGCTAATGCTAAACGTAAATTCTCTAAGATTATTATTCACGTCGGCACTAATGATGTTCGCCAGTCGGAGATCACCAAAATTAATATTAAAGAGGTTTATGAACTCGCAAGTACGATGTCAAGCACTGTAATTTGCTCTGGCCCCCTTCCTGTTTGCAGGAGTGATGAGATAGTTAGTAGATTGTGTTCACTCGAAGTGGTGTCCGCAAAATAATATAGAATTCATAGACAATTGGAAAAGTTTTTTGGGAAAACCTGACCTGTTGAAAAGAGATGGTATTCATCCCTCCTGGAATGGTGCTGCTCTTCTCTCTAGTAATTTGGCTCATAGTCTTAGAGATAAAACATGACAATCTGGGGCTCAGGTCAGGAAGCAGACAGACTGTCTGCTAGTGGCCTCACGTCAACAAGGTCAGATAAATCCCATCACATAGAGACTCTTTCACCTAGATATCATCATATGGAGACTGTGTCTGTTCCCCGAACTTGGAAATCCAAAAAACGTTCAAACCCATCAAAGGTTAAACATTTAATTGATGTTCAACAAATAAAAAACAGATATAATATGCATGAGCAAATGATAAAGCTTGGGTTGCTGAATATTCGATCTCTTCCTTCAAAAGCGCTAATAGTTAATGATATGATTACAGATTGTAACCTAGATGTGCTGTTTGACAGAAACCTGGCTAAAACCAAACGATTACATTGCCTTAAATGAGTCAATCCCACAAGATTATGGTTATAAACATGAACCTTATCTGAAACGCAAAGGAGGAGGTGTTGCTGTAATTTATAGTATTATTTTCAGAACCACTAAGAAATCTAGTTGTAAATATAATTCTTAGAAGCTGCTTTGATACAATCTTTATTGTGAAAAGCGCTATATAAATAAAGGTGACTTGACTTCACATTAAGCTTGTTTGTCCCTGTGTATTTATAGCCCTTGTTTCACTTGTTACTTTGTCAGTTGTTGTACATGTAATGGTTGCCTCTGTGATTCCCCCTGGTTTTTTTCCTTTGTTCTTCGAGTTATGTGTTCTCTGTTTCATGTGTTACTTTATTAAAGGGCACCTATTATGGAATTTTGAAATGTACCTTTCATGTAGTGTGTAACATAGATCTAAGTGAACAAAAACATCCTGCAAAGTTTGAAATATGAAAGTGCACCGTATATAAAGTTATTGTCTTTCAAAAGTAAGAGTCGACTCGGAGTCATTTTTATGAATCGTTAGAAGACCGAAGCTTTTTCTCTGACTAGATGACGTCAACTTGTCAAGTTATTTGAATACGATACGCCCACTTATTGCGCTCCAAGGCCAGAAAATATCATGGCGACGAGACGCTGTGTTCTGAAGTGCGACTCAAAAGCCAACTTTTTACATCTGAGTGAGACTTTTACATCATTTAAAGACTAAGTGGCTACAATTCATATATACAACTATACCACAGAAGTATAGTCCGAGCCTTGTGCTTTGTTCGCGCCATTTTGAAGACGATTGCTTTACCAACTTAAATGCAATCAAACTTGGATTCGCGAGCCGGCTGATATTGAAGGAAGGTTCAGTTCCAAGTGTATTTGCATCAGCTTCCTCCGTATCACAGCCTGTAAGTGTTATTAATAATTGTTGCTTTTATGTTTTATGTAGCATGCTTAATAATTATTTTGTTTGTTGTGTAAGCACCGTTTAGCTTCTAGGTCTTCAATGACAATTGTATTGAGATATGTGAAGTGTTTGTCGTTGTTTTCGGAGTTGTCTTAACCCATTTAAGCCCACCGGCAACTATAGTTGCCGCAGTGTATAGTTGTCATTTTCCTTTTGTAAGTATTTTTCTAGATGTTATCCATGTTTAATGTCTCAATGACATGCAAGCAAACAACCAAGTAAAGGATTTCAAGAAGAAAAAAAAGGTATTCACTTCCTTCCTGTCACATGAGGCTGTCAACTTCCTATCCCTACTTCCAGGAAGCATGGCAAAGGCAAACCCTCCCAAAGAAAGGTCATTTTCATGTTAATAATACGATTTTTTTTGTTGACATATATATATCTACATAATCATGAAGGTCTCTAGAATCATCCAAACAAAACAAATCTTACAAGAGATCTATAGTTTTTTGTATACTTAGTCAAAAGTCCAAGCGGCAACTGCCTTGTAAGTACATATATCATGGGAAAATGGATTATACTGTGTTAATAGGTTAATAAATCAAGGTTATTGGTCTTGTTTAGTGCATAAACATAACTTAACCCTTTAAATGACATCTGTATGCACTGTTATTTTTGTTATTTGCCATTTTGTTATTTGTTTTTTTGTTTGTTATATAGATATATTTTTTTCTTCATTCTATTTATTTGTATTTATTTATTTATTTTCATTTAACTTTTTGATACACAATGCCCTGGTATGGCTGCACTTTGTTCTGAACTTTGTTCCACCACTTTAACCCTTGTGCGTGTTTCGTTTGTGGTTTACAGTCGGGCTGTTTGGAATCTTAGAGACCCCAGGCAACAAAATGTAGGCTAATATTGTAACAAAAAAATTGTTTTTTGTTTTTGTTTTCACAATGTCATTTTACTCTGTTTATTAATGTTTTTACTTCACATTTGGACATTTTTACTCCACAAAATGTATATAAATAAATGTAAAAAAAATATTTTTAATATGTAGAAAAATATTTTAAGATATAAAAAAAACATTTGACATTTTTTTTATGTCAAATTCACCTTATAAAAGACCCACATTTCTAAATTTCATTCATTAAGATAACATGGATAATTTGACATGGTTTAGTCTAAGATTTTTGCCCATATTTCGGAAAATTCCGTTTTAAATGTAAAAAAATATATCACTTTAACCAGTAGATGGCTGCAGAGCTCTAAAAGGCATACTTTTCACAAATCATATCTACATATTATTATTAATTCATAATATGTATATGAATACAACTGGAAAAAGTTGTGAAAATATGTCTTTCAGTTAGTCAAATAGCAAATAGCCATCTACTGGTTAAAGTGATAATTTGTTACTTTAAAAACTGCATTTTCCAAAAGAAATGCAAAAATCTTACACTAAATCGTGTCAAAAACTAAGCCGAGGACGGCGCGCTGGTTCTCTCGCGGCGCGGGCTCCTCTTCTGACCCTGGCGTTTCCTTCCAGGCCCCGTCCACTGCTTGTTCCGGCCGAAACGAGCGTCCGGTTCTACTTGAAAAATTGCACTACTTGAAAAAAAATATGCATTGCATTTACCATGCTTGCATTTTAATACATTGTATTTTTAGGCTTTGGATTTTTTATTGGCTCAAATTCAACATGGCTGCATATTTAAGCTGTGAATATTTCAATTCAAAACATTTCAAACACATTTTCATTATTAAAAATTCAATAATCCATATTCACCTTTCATATTTCACTTCCAAAATATTCAAACTGTTTAAAAAATACAACCTATAATATTCAACAGGCAATTTTTGGTCCATTTTATTTCGCTTTACAAATTCGCTTCCACAAATTCAGTGGTTCATATTCGACAGTAAATTCAACATTGACATCCAGGAACTGCAGGAAAAGCTAACACAGTCTCACCCCAAAACGTCACATACTGACGGGTCTTGGCCATACGTCAACATACGACGAAAAGGGTACCCCTATAACGTCCATGTGTGACGATTCGGGTATGGTTGGGTTTAGGTATGCGTTAGGGTACCGCTAGGAGGCGCTGCTGGTGCGCTTATGTCTGCGTCTCATATTGACGTTAAAGGGTACCCTTTTCGTCGTATGTTGACGTATGGTCAAGACCCGTCAGTATATGACGTTTTGGGGTGAGACCGGGTTGGAAAAGCAGTAGATCACCGAGCATAATCTCCATCTGCTGTTAGTCGACTTCACCAGCAGGGGGTGCAAGCGTGTGTTGTTGATGAAGACCAGAGCAACAGTTAGAGCAAGCCATTCATTCATAAAACGAATTGGTAACACTTTACAATAAGGTTCATTAGTTAATGTATTAACTAACATGAACTAACCATGAGCAATACATTTGTTACTGTATTTGTTAAAATTTGTTAACGTTAGTTAATAGAAATACAGCTGTTCATTGTTAGTTCATTTTAGTTCACAGTGCATTAACTAATGTGCACAAGATTTTAATAAAGTATTAGTAAATGTTGAAATTAACATTAACAAAGATTAATAAATGCTGTATACGTGCAATTCATTATTAGTTCATGTTAACTAATGTAGTTAACTAATGTTAACTAACAAACCTTATTGTAAAGTGTGTATGTGTGATTATTATGAGGGCTGTTTTTATGTTTAATTCAGTGTCTTCACGGTCCCTGTGTAGCCTACATTCATCTTTCTCTACCGTGAGCAAGATTATAATGTTATTCCCCTGATGCTGATGTACAGAACAAATGTTACATTTGAGGTAGACATATTTATCTTGGTTGTTTAACATTAGTTGCCTTAACTTTATATACGAATACTTCAGGATTGCTGGACTTTTAAAACGCTTAATGTACCTAATACAGTGATATAAAAGACCAAACTTGCACCTTATTGAGAAGGCTGTACTATATGGCTACAGGCAAGCAGATGGACTCAGAATATGAACTTAACGCGCAAAGTTTCACACATTGTAGCTACTTTAATAGTCGAGTGGCAGAACTTTTGCCAAGCTTGTCAGAGGTTCTGGGTTCTAATGCGCACTCGTATATATTTTTTTCCTTTTTAAAACCGATTATGTTTATCAGTGGTTGTATATCAAGCAGGGACACGTTTGTGTGCAGTTTGTTTTTTTATTTCACCGGAACGAATATAGAGTCCCCGCAACCAATTGAAGCGCGCGTCCGAGTGAAGACTGTGCGCGTCGCGAGCTTCAAGATACACTGTATCCGCGCCACTGATCGCAGCGGCAACGAGCACTTGAACGCTTGATTTCATAAACAACACATTTCAGCGCTAGATCGCCTCTTATTTAACAAACAAACAAAATTTATGCTCTGCTAGTTAACTGTGGAGATGTTTTATTTAGGCTATTTGTACATCCGTGCTGCGATATGTTTCAAAAGTGGTGGGGACAATATCGATCCTGACAAAAAGTGGTGGGGACATGTCCCACCCGCAAATTACGCCTATGAATATACTGGCATAAAGTTGGCTTGACATTAGACATTCGCGCATTTAGGGACCGTCTCTAAAGTTACATACGACATTACACACGTTTCTAACTTAAATAGCAAACTTCAATTTATTTGAATTAATATTAAAAATATAAAAGGTGTGCATCATGTCTGACACCTAGCATACCAGTTTTCTGTAAATCATTCTCTCCCAATGCAATTGAGGTTAGAAACGTATATGTCGTATACCAATGTCGTATGTAACTTTAGACACGGTCCCTAAATGTGCGAATGTCCCATGTCAAGCCAACTTTATGCCAGTATATCACAGGGAAACGCTGCGTGAAACTTTGCACGTTAAGTTCATATTCTGAGTCCATCTGCTTGCCTATAGGCATATAGTACAGCCTTCTCAAAAAGGTGCGAGTTTGGTCTTTTATAGGCTATCACTGTATTAGTTAAGCTAAGCGTTTTAATTGTCCAGCAATCCTGAAGTATTGAGGGAAACTCTAGTACTGCAGCACATTGCCGCGATATAAAGTTAAACATGTTTAAACATAAAAACAGCCCTCACAATAATCACAAATACACTTACATTTCTATAAATTAGTTTTATGAATGGAATGAACTGTTGCTCTGGTCTTCGTCAACAACACGCGCTTGCACCCCCTGCTGGTGAGGTCGACTAACAGCAGATGGAGATTATGCTCGGTAATCTACTGCTTTTCCTGCAGTTCCTGGATGTCAATGTTGAATTTACTGTCGAATTTAAACCACTGAATTTGTGGAAGCGAATTTGTAAAGCATACAGCCAAATCTCTGTCGGCCGTGGAGCGTTGCCCAGTGCAGACCGCACCATCAGCCAGCACAATTCCGTCCACTGAACCTGTCCGAGGGTGGAGAGGATTGGCGTCCAAGCGGGCCGATCCCCCACTAACATCTGCCCGATCAGCAGCTATCCTGAGATTTTCACTGGTTTCAGCGCCCTCAAATCCCCAGTTCGCCATGCCAGAGTCTCGTTCCGCCGAGACCAACCTTCCAGAGTCTCTTCACGTCACTTCTGCCGATCCAGAGACTGTCCACGTCACTTCTGCCAATCCAAAGACTGTCCACGTCAGCCCTGCCGAGCCTACGCTCCACGTCAGCCGAGCCAGAGCTGGTCGCCTGCTCCACCCTGGCCTCCCGTGCTACCGCAGTCTCCAGGCCCTCTTCCGCTCCACGGGCCTGGCCCTCCATCCCTGGTCCGCCTCCACTCCACCACCCTCCTGAACGGTTTCCTCAGGAGCATCTGGAATCCACTCCTTAAGTGGGGGATTATGTCATGATTCCGGTTTTGTGTTCCCCTTGTCTTGTGTGGACTTTTATTATTTCCTGTTTGTGCCATGTTTTTGTAGTCCTTTGTAGTTTTCCCTGTTGATTAGTTCATGATTGTTCCCAGGTGTATCTTGTTTCTTCATTACTTAAGCCGCGTTTCCACCGCGGGAACTTTCCCCAGGAACTAGGAACTTTGGGCTGGTACTCGGTGTGTTTACACCGCAGGAACCAGGGTCTAAATGAAGCTCCAGGTAAATATTTCCCCCTCAGAAAGTCCTTGCTGGCGAGGTAGAACTTTTTCAAAGTTCAGGAACTTTCGGGGGTGGGACTTGTGCGCTGAACGTGCTGATTGGTTGTGTTCACGCTTGACTGGAGGACTCCACGCAGCATTCTATTTTAACCGGCATTTTTAAAAATATATTGCGGTTCGTGGCTTCATGCATTAAGAGTTGTCTGTCTGCAAATATGGAATTTAATTATAAAAAAACACTGGACCGACGACGAGGTTCAGGTTTTATTACGCGTATTTGTGTAACAGGAAATTTTCTGCGCGTTCGTCCCAGCCGTCTCACATTCAATGTCCGCAATACATCACAAACAACTGCAGCACAGTTTGAATCTCCTCCATACTTATTATAAATGTGGCGCTCAAAACTGATTACTGTGCGTCGCAGACTGGGAGGAGGAGTCGCGCGCAGTTTATAATCTTCCCGGTACTTTAGACCGCGGTGTAAACGCAGAAAGCAACCGTTCTGGGGCAAAAAAAGTTCCTGGGAAAAAAGTTCCTGGGACAAATTGTTCCGGGTAATTTCGGTGGAAACGCGGCTTTAGTTAAAACAGTGAGTTCTACTCAAAAGAGAGAGAGAAAACTCATCTTGTAACTGAGGTGTCGTTCTTCTTTCTTAAAGAAGTAGGACCAAATGGTCACGACGACGCCACCATTTTATCTTCATGCGACCGAGACGGTCGATTGAATTGCTTTTCTCTTTCTAAAATTAAAAAGTAAATACACTTGTTAACATTTTTGGCAAAATATATGGTGGTGAACACATTTAGAAAAGATAAACTGCGCGTTTTTTTGTCAGGATTAAGGAAGGTCGTCAAGTTCATGAGATGAAGAGATGTAACGTTACAGAAGAATGTGAAGGTTTCTCATGCCAATTTGATTTCCTGGATGAAGGTGATTTTATGTTTAAAATAAATTTGTTGGAAAGTGCTTACAATTTGTTAAATATATTTTTAGTTCATTTCATTTTGGTTTGTTGGCAGCCTTCATGAAAGCCTTCACGCCTCCAGTCGCACAGAGGCCTGGTTTTATGACGAGCCTGGCACTAAAGTTGACGAGGAGGTCTGAAGCAGCACCATTTGGGCTTCTTTTTTTTCTGCGCAGATGAGAGAATTCTTCAAATGGTAAGTTTATATTCATTTTGTGTGTATAAAAGTGGCTGTGTTATTCATCTTATTCCGCCCCGCCCACTTTTAATACTTCGCTCTTCCGCATTTTGTCATCCGACTTCCGCTAAAAACATGAAGAGAGAAAACTCATGTTGTAACTTTCAGTGTCCTTCTGAGGTGTTGTTCTTCTTCCTAAAAGAAGGAGGACCACAACTCCCCAAAGGTCTCCAAAACAATTGACCGTTTAAAGAAAGGAATATTGCGTCACATGATATCCATTTTTGGGACAAAATGTTTTAGTTAAAGGTATAGTTCACCCAAAAATGAAAATTCTGTCATAATTGACTCACCCTCAAGTTGTTTCAAACCTGTATGAGTTTCTTTCTTCTGTTGAACACAAAAGAAGATATTTTGAAGAATGTTGGTGACCAGACAGTTGATCTTTTTTTCCTACTATGGAAGTCAATGGCTCTTTTTGGGACTCTTTTTGGGAGTGCCGTAAATCCACTAAATGCATTTTACATTTATATACTGTAGTAGTAATAACACTAATAGCATTGGTAGTAAAGAAGAAGAACTACCTGATTATTGTAATGACATTGTGTATGACTGTTCATTAGTAGTTATTTCATAGTTATTTTTCTTAAACCGTAATTAGTAGATACTTAATAGTAGTTCTACCAGAAAGACTCGGGAGATAAATTGACATAACAGCGCATATTTATTAACAGCCCAGCAAGAATGAATTTATAAAGTTCTTTGGCGTAGGCCCCGTCCTTAGAGAGCAATGCGAGGGTAGCGGAATCTGCATATCCTGCCTGAAGACGAAGGCAGGGGCGCAGCCGACCCCCCTGGAGGTTAAGGAAGGGACCATCCTGGTGGTGGTGGGGAGGATGAGGGGGAAGGTACCATCTTGGTGGTGGTTGGGGAGGATGGAGGTACTTGGCGGCGTCAGCATCTGCGAACTCAGATGAATGTAAGTACCGATCTTTTATACTGTGAGTGTTAGCACATGATTGGTTAGAAGAGAAGTAATACGGTGGCACGCTGATTGAGTCTTCCTGGCAGAACCTACGCTAAAGCTGACATTTCTTCAGGAGGCATGACTAAATTCAGTAGTTATTGATTAGTTACTTAACACAATAAAAAAAGGCTATTACATACTGGTTAGTTAACAAATCTTCCTTAGTAGTGACTAGGGCTGTAATGATTAATTGCGATTAATACAAATCCAAAATAAAAGTTTGTGTTTACAAAATATATGTGTGTATTGTGTATAATTATTTTGTATATATAAATACACACACATGCATGTATATATTTAATAAAAATGTGTTATTTATATATAAAATAGTTATATTTATATATAATATAAATCATATAAAAATATATATGCAGTATATAAATGCAAATATGTCTCAAATATATACATGCATGTGTGTGTATTTATAAATACAAAATAATTATACACAATACACACACATATATTATGTAAACATAAACTTTTATTTTGGATTTCGATTAATCGCGATTAATCGTTACAGCCCTAGTAGTGACTGAAGTGTTCATAAATAATTACCTATTAGTTCTACAATAATTCCTTATTAATTTTGCATTAAGTAAGATACAGTATTCTAAAGTGTTACCTTATTATTTTATGCAGCACTACACAGTAGCGTTTTTTGGCATAGGTGAACCGGGCAGCTTGGGCGGCATTCATTTTTTCATGACACGGGGGGCGTGCGGCACGAGCAGTTAAAAAATTGCGGCGCGAAGCGGTTTTCTATGATCTATCATTTCACTGTGTGGGAAATTTACAAATTACAGCTGCAGGCGCCCCTGCTTGCTGAGAAGGTGCCATGCATTTCACGTCTTTTGCGCGCTCAGATTCGTTCAAATGTAGGCACATTTTTTCCAGGCGCAGCGAGATGAAAAAAGTCTCAACTTTCCAGAATGCCGCAAACGCACTGCAGTTCATGTGACCTGGATACATTCAAGAACCAACCAATCAGCTTCACCCTTTCCGTAACAACATTGAAAGCTCAGTCAACATGAAAAATGGGGGTGCACCAGTGCATGGTTGCATAGGAACGACAGACGCCACGGGAAAATCGGACCAAATTTTACTATTCACAATAAAAGATAAGCTAAAGTGCATTGTAAATGTCAGTAATTTATATTTTTTGACTCATTATTTTTATAACAAATTATTTAAAGGCTGAAATATGTGAGGTTTATCTTTTTATAAAACCTTTTTTTGTCAACTTTATTTTAACTTGTACATGTTAGTAAATAACATGTTGCAAGACACTTTGAAATCTGGCGATCAATTTTAATGTTATTATTTTAATGTTTATGTAAACAAAAAGTGCATATTGATGGAAATTGTATTTGTTATTTGCTAGTTTTCGACTGTAGTAGTGCTTTTTGAACAGGATTCTGTGA
The DNA here is from genome assembly GCF_949152265.1 of Phoxinus phoxinus. Lineage (NCBI taxonomy): Eukaryota > Metazoa > Chordata > Actinopteri > Cypriniformes > Leuciscidae > Phoxinus > Phoxinus phoxinus. Next base: position 12,894,057 of record NC_136877.1, on the reverse strand, counting down.
TAACCGTGATAATGTTTGTCACTATGATCATGAAATTAAATGTTCAAGCCATTTCATCTCTATGATCAATTATGATAAACTAAAATCAACTATAAGTATGTGTTTTTACAGTAAAATATGCAAAGTACAATTTTCTATAAAAAAAAATGTCTGATTCTGTTCTTTTCTCTGACATTTAAGGGTGACTTATACAGGCCTACATAAACTCTTTTAGGTCTAAAACAGTTTGGATAGTTGTTAATATGAGAGTTATGAGACATTATTTAAGATATTTAAGTATTGTATTACATGAGTAGCTCTCGGCTACTTTCATTTTTAAAAAGTAGCTCTCAAATAAAAAAAAGTTGTAGACCCCTGGTATAAAGCAATACTCTAATGGAATTTAGTGGAATTTAGTTCCTCTCTCGATCTTCATAGTCGTCGCTCCTCCTTTATGCTTCCCCTCCTCCGTGAGAGATACGAGACCGGTGCGCTTCACAGGTGTCGTTCATCTTTAATCACGCCACCGGTCTCGCACCGTTCTCTCACTTCCCTCGACCTCGTCCTGCTCGCCACATTATAGTAGCAGAGTTTGTTCTGAATACAGTGTAATAAGACTTTAGCCATAAAAATGTCACAAGTAATAGAAATAAGCGCAAATGTCAGAGCATGGCAGAACACCTCCAGGACCCAGAAAACACCTCAGACCCCAGAGGGTTAAACAGGCCTACAGGGTGATTTAGCATACTTGCAGAGATATATAAAGTACTAGAGACCCAGATTTAAATAAAAGTACAAGTGCTCTATCAAAAAAAGTTACTTGAGTAGAAGTTGAAGTGCTCACCACACTTAAGTGGAAGTACTAAAGTATTCAAAATTAAGTGTACTGTAAGTAGTTTATTTTAAAATGTACTACTCAAGTACTGAAAGTAAAAGTACAAGTATTGTGTTATATTTATTAAAGAAAGTAGTCAAAAGTTTGAACATTATACTGTTTATATTATTTAAAATGTTTAGCCTAAAGGACACTCACAATTAATTTGGCTGTAGCAAACAAGGACAGGAATGTACAAGAGCACACTGCTTTTAACACTGAGCTTAAAGTCGGCATGAAATCAAAATTGACCCTATTTACTTTGTTAGCTGATTTTACTAGTCTTGTGGTGAACAATTAATCCGTGTAAGTTAATACACAGAAAAAAATTATTTGCCGTGGTTATCTTTAATCAAAATCTGAAAAGTTACTTCCGTCTGGAATGGTTATTTTTCTGATGACATAGGCTTGATGGCTCGGGTTGGTTAATCGCTTAACCACTCCCCTCAAACCGTTACTCTGCTATGGGCGAGAGATGGAGAGGAGGAGCGCTCAAGTAAAACCCTGCCCTCTGTTCAATATTTCGTTTCACTCGGAAATGCGTCACAACACTTGAGAAAAGTATTTTGCAACTTCAGGTTCACGCGGACTTTAACTCTTTGTAATGTGGCAGTAAAAAGGCCGTTTCTGTTTTGTTTTCATCATTGTTATTGATGACCATTCTAGCCTATCATCGGTGCTCCTGGGCTTTAAAACAGCAACGCATTTACCGCTCGTCAGGCGTCACGTTTTGAATCGCTGCGTCATTAACGCACTTCCGCCACTGCTTCCTGGAAACCGGATGCGAGCACCCGAGCCGGTAAGGGGAATGCGCTGCTAGTTGTTTGTAGCTCATGAAGTGTACTCAGTTATGAGAAATGCGTTCTTTTAATGTACCTTTAGAGACACTGCTTTGCTTTGAAGAGCGTACTTCTGTCTCCCTCTGCACAAGCTCGTTACGATTGTTATTGTTTGCGTGTACTGGATGCCTGTACGGGATCTGGACGCTGGAGAAGGTAGGGAGAGTTTGCTAATCATGCTCTGTTGCATGAAATGCGTGTCTTTGAAGTGCTAGTTTGTATTTAAGAATATGTCCTAATCCATACCCTTTCTCAGCTGTGAGAACCTGAGTTCCCTTCCAGAGAAAGCTACGTTTCAGTTTCCTCGACGATCGGTATGTATTAGTTTTATGTGCATGTATTAAGTTGGAGAATTTATCTAGCAGAGTGACAATCTTATGTTGTTTATAGGGCCCTGTTTATAGGTCCGTGAAGGGCTATAACTCATTCCAGACGGGGTACTTCGTGTTAATTTACGGCCGCAGTGCTGTCCTGTTTCAATCCGGCTGCAACTGTGTTACGGTCAACTGATCCAACTGCAATTGGGGCTTCAGTTGATTTTTTTTTTGTTTCTCTTTGGCTCTATGTAGTTTTCATTTTTCTTTGAGCTGATATTAGCTACAAAGATTGGTGCTAAAATCTGAACTGCAATCTTTGTTCTCTTTCATTCTAATTTATTTTGATTCTTTCTATTTGCTTTTTCATTTGTATTTGATTTTGCTTCTAAAGTTGAATTCTCTATTCTCCAATTATTTTCTGAAATAATATTTAATTTCTTTAACTCGCTTTATCTTTCTCCAAATTGTTGGACTTGTTTGTTCGATTAATAATTTTGATTGAAGTTGGTTTGTTTCTTTTATTGATTTTTTAATTTAAAGCTACACTGTGTAACTTTTTTAGTTTATTATTAGCTAAAAACACTTAGTTCTTTCAAAAATATATGTACTCATTAATGTATATTTACTTCGTTCAAGTAATAAAGTATTCTCGTGAGTGTATAATATGCCATTGAAAATACATACGGGTGAGGGGTTCGAATGTCGGTCGCCATGTTGCCCCTCCATCTTGAAAGTACATTAGCCAAAGAGGGACATACCCGTTAATTCAAGCTTCGCCTTTCGCGTCTCCGCAATTCACCGGCCCTGTTTTTATTTTTTCCTTTCCCTTACCTCTACCTCTCCCTCGCACCTCCATCACATCAACTGATCTCAGCTCACGGAGAAAATGATATAGCCTACAATGTAAACTTTGCCTTACGGTAGTGATGTCGTACAATATACAGAATAACGATAGCACTGATAAAAGTTACTACGATTAGCTTGCATTCGTCTGGGAACCTGATAGCTGATGTTAGCAATGAAATGGTAAAAAAATAACGAAAACATAAAACTATTATTCATTTTACATAGATGTCATAACCTATATGTTAACTGACAAATTAAATTACTGAAAATTATAATAGTAATCTCATCACTTGAAGGATACTCATGGACGAGGTCGAACTGGAAGCCATGTAAATCTTGGACTACATTGGCCACCGTAGGAGTTAAAACGAAATCGGAATTGAGAGGAACATAAACTAATATTCACTGGATGGTCATATACCTTTTCACCGCTAGATGGGGGTAAAAATCACACAGTGTAGCTTTAATAACAAATTATCCTTTCGACGGAAGTGAATCAATCAAAACTAACTTTAGCTGGAAAATAACATTATTCAAGAACCGCTATAAAGCCAAAACAATCTGTTACCTTAAATTATATGTTTATCTCTGTAAAGCAGCTCTGAAACAATCTACATTGTTAAAAGCACTATATAAATGAAGATGACTTGACTTTTTACTTGATTTCTATATATTTTGCTGTCGTTGACATTCGGGTTATTTTCGACCAACTGTTTATTCCAATTTTTTAGTTATAGTGTTTTGGTTATTTTGATTTTGAACGTTAATGATCCTTCCAGCTATTAAAGTGTCTTTCTTTATTTGATTATTTCTGTATTTGATTTATATCATTTGTGTGTGTTGGCAGGGCCTGAGCACTAGGGGCAGAGGATTCTCCTTTGGGTGACGGTATCTTTCTCACCGTGTGCAGTGCTTGGTATTAACACGTGTGTGTGTGTGTGTGTGTGTGTGCGTGCACAGTGAAGTGCAGTGATCCTGCGTCTGCGGGTGGCATGCTACGACTGTGCCTCTTGTCCCTGCCTTGACCAGGTTCTAAACCTTTAGGGGTTTATTGAATTTAAACAAAGTGCCTTATATCCTTTTTTTATTGTTCCCTTTTTAGAATTGTTAATAAAAGTTATTTTTATACGATGACCCAAGTCTCTGACTTTATTAGGTGATACGAACCTGTGTGTGCCTTTTGTTGGGGCTTATTCTAATTCTTTGGGTGAAATTCAGAGTGTGAATGATACGATCTTATTAATTATAATTCTTTAAGAAACCCCCTACACTGCCCTCGTGTTACCCGCCACATAAACAAAAACAGATCAAGTAGGCCTATGTCCCTTCCCCATTTAAAGCATCCCTCCCTTCTCTTCCCTGCATTGTGCCTTTTTTTCTCCACAGCTTATTGGGTATTTATCTACATGTTACAGCAATCTCTGGAAGCTTTGTTTATGTCAGGGAGTTCCTGGAATGTCACATGATATGGCTCTTCTTCATGTGTTCCATATATGGACTAAATGTGCACAGGGCGCCCTCGGCCTAGTATGGATTGAAAACACAATACATCAGAGTATCCAGCGCTCATAATGATTACATCGGCACATTTTGGGTATAAATTCAATAAATATTAGTCCTCTCTATAGAAATCTGATGTAAACCGATGAGAAACGATCAATATTTGTCAAAACATTTTTGAGCTAAAAGCCCTGAGGGACGCTGTTTGGTCAAACAAAGTCATTAAAACGTCTAAATGACGCTCGGCTAACGGTCATAATTCATATTAAAGGTATCGACACATTTTCAACACAGTATCCCCCCCCCTCCCCCATCCCCCATGTGTACCATGTGTGCCCGTCCGCTACGCTACTGAATATGTACAGTACCATGTCATAGCCTATTTTAGCCACTGTTATTTGTAAAGAGGACAGTTTATGTCCCTCCTGTGCTGCAGCAAATTTATTTTAATTAGATGTTTAGGACGTCACTCCCAGACAACATGCATTTTCATTTAATCTAATTATCTCCCACAGCAGCTCCTCCATTACTGTCGCTCCAGTCATCGGAGAGAGAAGTGTGAAGAGAGCTTAACGTTCAGCACCTGTAGACTGCAGCTGCCAATATAACGCAGTAGCCTACATGTGCTCTGCTATTATGCATTTATGCAGCAGTTATGTAATTGTGTGGTGTATTTAAGTGCTTATTTTGGCTTGTATTTCTGAGTTTTTTTTTTTGCATGTTTATGTAATATTAATGTTAGAATGAAAATCAAGCAATAAAACTAATAGAACATGTCAGGGCAACAACAGAATGTGTGGTGGAGCAGCGGCCGGAGACGAACACAAAGCGTTAAGTTTGACTGCAGCATGTTGTGTTTCTGTAATCCTGCGAGAGCAGCGAGCGACACACAGCGCTCCCAAAATCTGAAGGCAAATTTTCATTTTACGGCCCGTCAGCTTTCTGATCCACAGCAAATGAATGTGGCCACAAACAAATCTATCAAATCCAGCATCAAAACACGGTAAACTCCCTATCAGAGAGAGAGAGAGAGAGAGAGAGAGAGAGAGAGAGAGAGAGAGAGAGAGAGAGAACCTAAATACTGGTGAACCTATGAACCTAACTCATATTTAAATAACTATCCCTTTGTGTAAGCTACTAGTACAATTTTGGCTGTATTATTAGTGTCCCCATCAATAATTGCTCTTAAGAAATTATTTGTTTATTGTCCCCCACTACTTTTACATGAAATTTATGCCCATGGCTACACACCCAAAAGAATGTATTTTTTCTTCACAAAAAGAGTACATACTTTTAGGGCGTAGTATATGTAGGCGAATTGAGATGCTGCTATTCTCTGTTTGACTCTCACAATCAAAATTGCTCAGTGACATACAGTCATGTGCATTTTACCCATAAACCCCTGCTGATAAGCTCCGCCCCACCACACCCTCTTTGAGCTGCTATCTGACAGCCGATCAAAAAGCCTCAGAAAATGTCGATTTCACGCAGTTTGGAGCACAATTAAAAGCCGAGTTGATACCCGTCCACCGCCGTGGGTGTCTGTCTCTGCTGCACCACTGCATCCATTGTGCCAACGGCATGAGCTCACAGCCGTCCAATCAGGCGAAACTGAGCATGAGTGACAAGCGGAATGAGTGAGTCTGATTGGATAGCTTTGATTGCAGAGTGCGTGAGGTGACGGCTCTGTTGAGAGAGCACATCTATTGACATGTCTCTGTGTTTCTGAGGAATTTGTTGCTGAAGAGCTCTGAAAATCACAAAGTGACAAATTGAGTACAGTTTTTTATTTATTAGTGATCCTTATCTATCTGCACGTTACACATGCAAGCAGAAATCAGTGCATTTATTTAGGCTATTTGATTTTTGACTGCAATGTTTTACACTCTACTCATACTGTAGGTACCATGCACTTTCTGATTTCCTTTTGTTTTTGTATTTCTGTATATTCCTGCATATCTTAATATACTTGCTATAGCCCTATTCTATATTTATATGTATATTCTGTATACCTTTTAACCCTGGAGAACCCAAGAACCCTTTTCTTATTTGGAAAATTATGAACTATGCATTAAATTACTGCTATAAGTTCACTGAACACCAAAATATCCACTTTTTCAATTTTAACCCTTTATTCCCTAATTTAGGATTAGGGCCACATTTGACCCATTGGGCTTTAGGCGTATCATTTCAAAGAATCACAATAACAAACACTGTCAATGCAAACTATTTTAAATTTAGGAAAATAATCAGTCGACCACACAGCTACATTTAACAATGTTTTTTTTTTTTGCTTTATTTGTTTAAATCCTTTAAATTTTTTATTTCACATCTTCATCACTGGACGAGTCATTGGACGAGTCATTGTCTTGGGCAGAAGTTTCACCTCCATCACTTTCATGCGGTTGAAACAATTCATCAGAATTGCTATCGCTGTCCAATTCAGGGCCAAAGTCACTATCATCAGCTTCAAGTTGCTCCAATACTTGTCTTACAGTGATCTTTCTCTGTTGCTTTCCCTGTCATGAAAAGGGAGCGGCCATACTCCCTGAAAAGATATACTACTTTATTAGTCTCTGGCCCTGTACTACTGAGGTAACTTAGTAAAATATATTATACAAATTAATTTATTTCAAGGCTTTAGCCAAGTACAGGACTGTCACCATTCTCCATCAAAATCACTCAAAGAACCAGAGGGTCATTTTTGACCCGACATTTTTTTAACCCATACACCCAGAGGGTCATTTTTGACCCATTGTTTTTTTAACTAGCTCAGAGTCACTAATTTATCCAAAAATAATATAAAACATACTTCTAGGCATTCTGCAAGCTAATACTAAATAGATTAACCAAAAATACACAATTTTACCAACCGCTGGTTTGCTGAGAAGACGATTTTGTTTGGGTAGGTTTCCAGCTCAACAAAACAGCATGTGGTCAGCCATCTTCTTACTACCACTCTGGCACTTGTGAGTTCAATATTAATCCACTAGGTGTCTCTATGCAGGGGTCAGAAGTGGCACTCTGGGCTTTTGAAGTTAAATTTGACAATTTTTTTTATTTACTTTTATTTTGGGTAGCAGCAATTAACAGCGGCCAACTTAAAAATAGACCTAAACTTCATCAGTGACGAGCATTGCGCTCACTACTGAATTCACCATTACTATATGAATGAATGACATCAGCTGATAAGATTAACTATATTTTGTCTGTCTGATTCTTAAATTTCCCAAATCTTGACTAAAAAGTTCATGACTGCTTCTTAACATGCTCTCACGACACGTACACACAGGAAATTAGAGATCCAAAACAGTTTATTATTAAAGGGTAATCCGTACTCACAACCACTCCAGGCAAAGGTCAAAATCCAAAAAGGCAATCCAAAACCATACAATACAAACACTAGAAAACAGGCTTGAAATAACAACGGAAGTGTGGGGACAATATACACACAGAACTGACAATGAAACAGGGAACAGCTGGGAACAATGAGACGGGGAACAGCTGAGTGCAATGAACAGTGATTGGTACAGACAAGGATTGTGGGGAATGCAGTTCATAATGTGACAGACACCGTGGGGGAAGAGGACCTCTAGTGGAAACCAGGGAACATGAACCAGACACTGTGACATAACACCCCCCCACCCCCCTCTACGGAGCGGCTACCAGACCCGGCGGCCAGGGCGAAGCAGGCGATCCATCGGGCGGCCAGGGCGGAGACTTTTCCTCGGGCGGCCAGGGTGGAGCAGACAGTCCATCGGGCGGCCAGGGCGTAGACTTTCCCTCGGGCGGCCAGGGCGGAGACTTTCCCTCGGGCGGCCACGTAACAGGCACAGGAACAGACACTGGCTCAGGCTCAGACACCGGCTCAGGCTCAGACACCGGCTCAGGAACAGACACCGGCTCAGGAACAGACACCGGCTCAGGAACAGACACCGGCTCAGGAACAGACACTGGCTCAGGAACAGACACCGGCTCGTGCTCAGGCTCGGCAGGCGTGACGTGAAGCTCAGGCTCGGCAGGCGTGACGTGAAGCTCAGGCTCGGCAGGCGTGACGTGAAGCTCGGGCTCGGCAGGCGTGACGCTGGGACGGCAGGGCGAGCAGCTCGGGTGGGGCCGGCAGGACGAGCAGCTCGGGCGCAACCTCCGGGCCGGCAGGACGAGCAGCTCGGGCGGGGCCGGCAGGACCAGCAGCTCGGGCGCAACCTCCGGGACGACCTCGGGCTGCACGGGCACGGCCTCCGGGACGACAGCGGGCTGCTCGGAGGGGACGGCCTCCGGTTCTTGCCGAACGGTGACCGCCTGCTTTCTCCTCCTCCTCTGTTTATGATGGCGAGACGTAGGATCGAGCTTACGGCCTCTGGGGCCGCTACGATCTCAGGAAAAGGCATGGTGGCCATCTTGTCTGGGACCACAGGCATAGCTGGTGTATCCCACTGGCTACGATGCTGTAGATATAGTGTGAACCCCCAAAAGTCCAATATCTCCAGCCCCTTCATCTCCCACCGAGGCAAAGGCTCATCAAGGCAGTCATTAAAAAAATCCTTCAATGCCGCCTCATTATAGCCCATGCCCCTAGAGAGAGTCCAAAAAGTCTGAGACAGACAACCCACTGACTGGCCCTGCTGACATAGGGACATTAAATTATTGAGTCTTCCCCTCCTCTCCTTCTCAGTGGTAGGGGGAAGGATACGAAAACCCGTACTGCTGGATCTATACATGACGGAGTCCTTCTGTCACGACACGTACACACAGAGAATTAGAGATCCAAAAGCAGTTTATTATTAAAGGGTATTCCGTACTCACAACCAGTCCAGGCAAAGGTCAAAATCCAAAAAGGCAATCCAAAAACATAAAATACAAACACTAGAAAACAGGCTCGAAATAACAACGGAAGTGTGGGGATAATATACACACATAAATGGCAATGAAACAGGGAACAGCTGGGAACAATGATAACGGGGAACAGCTGAGTGCAATGAACAGTGATTGGTACAGACAAGGGCTGCATTCCAAACCGCATACTCAATGAGTAGGTACTTAATTTAAATAAGTACTTACTTAACGAGCGCTAAAAGAGTAGGTACTTTATAGCCAAATCTCGTTAAGTATGAATGCGAACCGGACATCTGCCATGTTGACGTCATCATGTGACCTACGACGCGTTATCACAAGTGCAACAACTTAAAAAAGATTTGAACTACACGTTTAATTCATCTATCTGTAAATATCTTGATATTGATTAAACTTGCTCATTTTATGATCTTTTTAAAGAAACTGCTGCCCATTTATTTTGAGAATACATTTAGGGTTGATTTAAGTTCTTATATTTAACCCTACTTATGTGACCCACCGTTTTATCCTTAGCGATATTATTTATTTTTATTACGAAATCCCAAAATTGTCATCTATTGAATATGTTGTTAATTTCTTTATTTTATATCCAAACATTTTCATCCACAAGCAAAAGTGGCTTACTGCTGTTTTCCTCTTTTTCTGTCGTTTCATCCCTCAGACCTATAAATAACAAAAAATATATATTTTTTAAATGTATTATAATCAATTATTTAAGAAAATATATATTAAGATATTCAACCTTTTTCCTGTGTATAAAATCTCATATTATGCAAACCCATGACACCTCATAACATCAGTAACTCGACAGCCCTACAGAACGGGTTTCCTCAGCGTCTGTAACGGGTTGCAAAGGAGACGTTGGGCAGCTGTGTGAAGATTAGCCTTTGGAGAAAACTGTTGATTTTATACGTATCAATATTAAAAATCAATATTACCCCAGAATGAATTGCATTGCTATCCCACCCCAAACCATACAATAATAACAACGACAAATACTGACCAATACTTAATTGTATTACTTTTTACTGAAAAAATCAATAAAACAAACAAAATGTAATGTATGTCATATGACATAGCTATGCATGAATACACTGTAGATGTGTATATTGTGAACATATCTACATTTTCATTCAAACAATTAAGTAAAGCATTAATTAATTAAATAATGATATTTTTTTTTACTGACAACAATGATAAATATTAATAAATGAGTAAATTAATGAATGAAAGTCACCATCACACAATAAACAAATGCATATACCGGTACAAGACAACACATGAAACAAAGCTTTATTCAAACTACAATCATGTATGTAGGCTACAGGCGCTGAACCCCATCTACTGCCATCTCAACACAGCGGTTCCCATTCGCAGATGGGAGTTTTAGTTACTGAAACATGTTCTGAGGGCAGAAAGGAAAATGATTGGTTTACAGCTTCAACCAATGAAACTGAACCAAAGGCGGGGTCAAGACGTTTGAACGTGCAGAGGGATATTATTAGTCGGACTCGCAACACACAAGAAAAACGCTTCGTGGGGAAAACGCATTTATTGCAAGGTAAGTGATTTTGCCATATATTTTGTTAAAATTCAGCATCCTCTAACGTTTCTTAAGATAATCAGCGAACATTAAAATGCACAGAACTAATCATCGTCTAAATATGGTATTGTATGCGTTTTGATTCGACTGTTTACTCAGTCAACCGCAACATAGCTGCTTAGGACGTAACTGGTGTAAAACCTATGTGTAAAACATGCTTTTCCAATGCTATCTCGCTGTGTGTAAAATTGATATGCGACAACAGAACTCGTTCAAATCTCCGAGAAATTTCAACGGTCAAACTGATACATCTCCCGTCCTCGCGCTGCTCTCAGGGCAGGAGTAGTCAATTGTTTCAGATTGCTGTTATTTTAGTGTATTATGTGCTGCTCTCAGGGCAGGAGTAGTCAATAGATTCAGATCGCTGTTATTTTAGTGTATTATGCGCTGCTCTCAGGGCAGGGATACTAAATAGATCCAGATCGCTGTTATTTTAGTGTATTACGCGCTGCTCTCAGGGCAGGGATACTCAATAGATTCAGATCGCTGCTATTTTAGTGTATTACACGCTGCTCTCAGGGCAGGGATACTCAATAGATTCAGATCGCTGTTATTTTAGTGCATTACGCGCTGCTCTCAGGGCAGGAATACTCAATAGATTCAGATCGCTGTTATTTTAGTGCATTACGCGCTGCTCTCAGGGCAGGGATACTCAATAGATTCAGATCGCTGTTATTTTAGTGCATTACGCGCTGCTCTCAGGGCAGGAGTACTCAATAGATTCAGATCGCTGCTATTTTAGTGTATTACGCGCTGCTCTCAGGGCAGGAATACTAAATAGATTCAGATCGCTGTTATTTTAGTGCATTACGCGCTGCTCTGAGGGCAGGGATACTCAATAGATTCAGATCGCTGTTATTTTAGTGTATTACGCGCTGCTCTCAGGGCAGGAGTAGTCAATAGATTCAGATCGCTGTTATTTTAGTGTATTATGCGCTGCTCTCAGGGCAGGGATACTAAATAGATTCAGATCGCTGTTATTTTAGTGTATTATGCGCTGCTCTCAGGGCAGGGATACTAAATAGATTCAGATCGCTGTTATTTTAGTGTATTATGCGCTGCTCTCAGGGCAGGGATACTAAATAGATTCAGATCGCTGCTATTTTAGTGTATTACGCGCTGCTCTCAGGGCAGGGATACTCAATAGATTCAGATCGCTGTTATTTTAGTGCATTACGCGCTGCTCTCAGGGCAGGAGTACTCAATAGATTCAGATCGCTGCTATTTTAGTGTATTACGCGCTGCTCTCAGGGCAGGGATACTCAATAGATTCAGATCGCTGCTATTTTAGTGTATTACGCGCTGTTCTCAGGGCAGGAATACTAAATAGATTCAGATCGCTGTTATTTTAGTGCATTACGCGCTGCTCTCAGGGCAGGAGTACTCAATAGATTCAGATCGTTGTTATTTTAGTGCATTACGCGCTGCTCTCAGGGCAGGGATACTCAATAGATTCAGATCGCTGTTATTTTAGTGCATTACGCGCTGCTCTCAGGGCAGGGATACTCAATAGATTCAGATCGCTGCTATTTTAGTGCATTACGCGCTGCTCTCAGGGCAGGAGTACTCAATAGATTCAGATCGCTGTTATTTTAGTGCATTACGCGCTGCTCTCAGGGCAGGAGTACTCAATAGATTCAGATCGTTGTTATTTTAGTGCATTACGCGCTGCTCTCAGGGCAGGAATACTAAATAGATTCAGATTGCTGTTATTTTAGTGCATTACGCGCTGCTCTCAGGGCAGGAGTACTCAATAGATTCAGATCGTTGTTATTTTAGTGCATTACGCGCTGCTCTCAGGGCAGGGATACTCAATAGATTCAGATCGCTGTTATTTTAGTGTATTACGCGCTGCTCTCAGGGCAGGAATACTCAATAGATTCAGATCGCTGTTATTTTAGTGTATTACGCGCTGCTCTCAGGGCAGGAATACTAAATAGATTCAGATCGCTGTTATTTGTGTGTATTACGCGCTGCTCTCAGGGCAGGAGTAGTCAATAGATTCAGATCGCTGTTATTTTAGTGTATTATGCGCTGCTCTCAGGGCAGGGATACTAAATAGATTCAGATCGCTGCTATTTTAGTGTATTACGCGCTGCTCTCAGGGCAGGAATACTAAATAGATTCAGATCGCTGTTATTTTAGTGTATTACGCGCTGTTCTCAGGGCAGGAATACTAAATAGATTCAGATCGCTGTTATTTTAGTGCATTACGCGCTGCTCTCAGGGCAGGGATACTCAATAGATTCAGATCGCTGTTATTTGTGTGTATTACGCGCTGCTCTCAGGGCAGGAGTAGTCAATAGATTCAGATCGCTGTTATTTTAGTGTATTACGCGCTGCTCTCAGGGCAGGAGTACTCAATAGATTCAGATCGCTGTTATTTTAGTGTATTACGCGCTGCTCTTAGGGCAGGGATACTAAATAGATTCAGATCGCTGTTATTTTAGTGTATTACACGCTGCTCTCAGGGCAGGAGTACTCAATAGATTCAGATCGCTGCTATTTTAGTGTATTACGCGCTGCTCTCAGGGCAGGAGTACTCAATAGATTCAGATCGCTGTTATTTTAGTGTATTACGCGCTGCTCTCAGGGCAGGGATACTCAATAGATTCAGATCGCTGCTTTTTTAGTGTATTACGCGCTGCTCTCAGGGCAGGAATACTAAATAGATTCAGATCGCTGTTATTTTAGTGTATTACGCGCTGTTCTCAGGGCAGGAATACTAAATAGATTCAGATCGCTGTTATTTTAGTGCATTACGCGCTGCTCTCAGGGCAGGGATACTCAATAGATTCAGATCGCTGTTATTTTAGTGTATTACGCGCTGCTCTCAGGGCAGGGATACTCAATAGATTCAGATCGCTGTTATTTTAGTGTATTATGCGCTGCTCTCAGGGCAAGAATACTCAATAGATTCAGATCGCTGTTATTTTAGTGTATTACGCGCTGCTCTCAGGGCAGGAGTAGTCAATAGATTCAGATCGCTGTTATTTTAGTGCATTACGCGCTGCTCTCAGGGCAGGGATACTCAATAGATTCAGATCGCTGTTATTTTAGTGTATTACGCGCTGCTCTCAGGGCAGGGATACTCAATAGATTCAGATCGCTGTTATTTTAGTGTATTACGCGCTGCTCTCAGGGCAGGAGTAGTCAATAGATTCAGATCGCTGTTATTTTAGTGCATTACGCGCTGCTCTCAGGGCAGGGATACTCAATAGATTCAGATCGCTTTTATTTTAGTGCATTACGCGCTGCTCTCAGGGCAGGGATACTAAATAGATTCAGATCGCTGTTATTTTAGTGCATTACGCGCTGCTCTCAGGGCAGGGATACTAAATAGATTCAGATCGCTGTTATTTTAGTGCATTACGCGCTGCTCTCAGGGCAGGAGTAGTCAATAGATTCAGATCGCTGTTATTTTAGTGTATTATGCGCTGCTCTCAGGGCAGGGATACTAAATAGATTCAGATCGCTGCTATTTTAGTGTATTACGCGCTGCTCTCAGGGCAGGAATACTAAATAGATTCAGATCGCTGTTATTTTAGTGCATTACGCGCTGCTCTCAGGGCAGGGATACTCAATAGATTCAGATCGCTGTTATTTGTGTGTATTACGCGCTGCTCTCAGGGCAGGAGTAGTCAATAGATTCAGATCGCTGTTATTTTAGTGTATTACGCGCTGCTCTCAGGGCAGGAGTACTCAATAGATTCAGATCGCTGTTATTTTAGTGTATTACGCGCTGCTCTTAGGGCAGGGATACTAAATAGATTCAGATCGCTGTTATTTTAGTGTATTACACGCTGCTCTCAGGGCAGGAGTACTCAATAGATTCAGATCGCTGCTATTTTAGTGTATTACGCGCTGCTCTCAGGGCAGGAGTACTCAATAGATTCAGATCGCTGTTATTTTAGTGTATTACGCGCTGCTCTCAGGGCAGGGATACTCAATAGATTCAGATCGCTGCTTTTTTAGTGTATTACGCGCTGCTCTCAGGGCAGGAATACTAAATAGATTCAGATCGCTGTTATTTTAGTGTATTACGCGCTGTTCTCAGGGCAGGAATACTAAATAGATTCAGATCGCTGTTATTTTAGTGCATTACGCGCTGCTCTCAGGGCAGGGATACTCAATAGATTCAGATCGCTGTTATTTTAGTGTATTACGCGCTGCTCTCAGGGCAGGGATACTCAATAGATTCAGATCGCTGTTATTTTAGTGTATTATGCGCTGCTCTCAGGGCAAGAATACTCAATAGATTCAGATCGCTGTTATTTTAGTGTATTACGCGCTGCTCTCAGGGCAGGAGTAGTCAATAGATTCAGATCGCTGTTATTTTAGTGCATTACGCGCTGCTCTCAGGGCAGGGATACTCAATAGATTCAGATCGCTGTTATTTTAGTGTATTACGCGCTGCTCTCAGGGCAGGGATACTCAATAGATTCAGATCGCTGTTATTTTAGTGTATTACGCGCTGCTCTCAGGGCAGGAGTAGTCAATAGATTCAGATCGCTGTTATTTTAGTGCATTACGCGCTGCTCTCAGGGCAGGGATACTCAATAGATTCAGATCGCTTTTATTTTAGTGCATTACGCGCTGTTCTCAGGGCAGGGATACTAAATAGATTCAGATCGCTGTTATTTTAGTGCATTACGCGCTGCTCTCAGGGCAGGGATACTAAATAGATTCAGATCGCTGTTATTTTAGTGCATTACGCGCTGCTCTCAGGGCAGGAGTAGTCAATAGATTCAGATCGCTGTTATTTTAGTGTATTATGCGCTGCTCTCAGGGCAGGGATACTAAATAGATTCAGATCGCTGCTATTTTAGTGTATTACGCGCTGCTCTCAGGGCAGGAATACTAAATAGATTCAGATCGCTGTTATTTTAGAGTATTACGCGCTGCTCTCAGGGCAGGGATACTCAATAGATTCAGATCGCTGTTATTTGTGTGTATTACGCGCTGCTCTCAGGGCAGGAGTAGTCAATAGATTCAGATCGCTGTTATTTTAGTGTATTACGCGCTGCTCTCAGGGCAGGAGTACTCAATAGATTCAGATCGCTGTTATTTTAGTGTATTACGCGCTGCTCTTAGGGCAGGGATACTAAATAGATTCAGATCGCTGTTATTTTAGTGTATTACACGCTGCTCTCAGGGCAGGAGTACTCAATAGATTCAGATCGCTGCTATTTTAGTGTATTACGCGCTGCTCTCAGGGCAGGAGTACTCAATAGATTCAGATCGCTGTTATTTTAGTGTATTACGCGCTGCTCTCAGGGCAGGGATACTCAATAGATTCAGATCGCTGCTTTTTTAGTGTATTACGCGCTGCTCTCAGGGCAGGAATACTAAATAGATTCAGATCGCTGTTATTTTAGTGTATTACGCGCTGTTCTCAGGGCAGGAATACTAAATAGATTCAGATCGCTGTTATTTTAGTGCATTACGCGCTGCTCTCAGGGCAGGGATACTCAATAGATTCAGATCGCTGTTATTTTAGTGTATTACGCGCTGCTCTCAGGGCAGGGATACTCAATAGATTCAGATCGCTGTTATTTTAGTGTATTATGCGCTGCTCTCAGGGCAAGAATACTCAATAGATTCAGATCGCTGTTATTTTAGTGTATTACGCGCTGCTCTCAGGGCAGGAGTAGTCAATAGATTCAGATCGCTGTTATTTTAGTGCATTACGCGCTGCTCTCAGGGCAGGGATACTCAATAGATTCAGATCGCTGTTATTTTAGTGTATTACGCGCTGCTCTCAGGGCAGGGATACTCAATAGATTCAGATCGCTGTTATTTTAGTGTATTACGCGCTGCTCTCAGGGCAGGAGTAGTCAATAGATTCAGATCGCTGTTATTTTAGTGCATTACGCGCTGCTCTCAGGGCAGGGATACTCAATAGATTCAGATCGCTTTTATTTTAGTGCATTACGCGCTGCTCTCAGGGCAGGGATACTAAATAGATTCAGATCGCTGTTATTTTAGTGCATTACGCGCTGCTCTCAGGGCAGGGATACTAAATAGATTCAGATCGCTGTTATTTTAGTGCATTACGCGCTGCTCTCAGGGCAGGAGTAGTCAATAGATTCAGATCGCTGTTATTTTAGTGTATTATGCGCTGCTCTCAGGGCAGGGATACTAAATAGATTCAGATCGCTGTTATTTTAGTGTATTATGCGCTGCTCTCAGGGCAGGGATACTAAATAGATTCAGATCGCTGTTATTTTAGTGTATTATGCGCTGCTCTCAGGGCAGGGATACTAAATAGATTCAGATCGCTGCTATTTTAGTGTATTACGCGCTGCTCTCAGGGCAGGGATACTCAATAGATTCAGATCGCTGTTATTTTAGTGCATTACGCGCTGCTCTCAGGGCAGGAGTACTCAATAGATTCAGATCGCTGCTATTTTAGTGTATTACGCGCTGCTCTCAGGGCAGGGATACTCAATAGATTCAGATCGCTGCTATTTTAGTGTATTACGCGCTGTTCTCAGGGCAGGAATACTAAATAGATTCAGATCGCTGTTATTTTAGTGCATTACGCGCTGCTCTCAGGGCAGGAGTACTCAATAGATTCAGATCGTTGTTATTTTAGTGCATTACGCGCTGCTCTCAGGGCAGGGATACTCAATAGATTCAGATCGCTGTTATTTTAGTGCATTACGCGCTGCTCTCAGGGCAGGGATACTCAATAGATTCAGATCGCTGCTATTTTAGTGCATTACGCGCTGCTCTCAGGGCAGGAGTACTCAATAGATTCAGATCGCTGTTATTTTAGTGCATTACGCGCTGCTCTCAGGGCAGGAGTACTCAATAGATTCAGATCGTTGTTATTTTAGTGCATTACGCGCTGCTCTCAGGGCAGGAATACTAAATAGATTCAGATTGCTGTTATTTTAGTGCATTACGCGCTGCTCTCAGGGCAGGAGTACTCAATAGATTCAGATCGTTGTTATTTTAGTGCATTACGCGCTGCTCTCAGGGCAGGGATACTCAATAGATTCAGATCGCTGTTATTTTAGTGTATTACGCGCTGCTCTCAGGGCAGGAATACTCAATAGATTCAGATCGCTGTTATTTTAGTGTATTACGCGCTGCTCTCAGGGCAGGAATACTAAATAGATTCAGATCGCTGTTATTTGTGTGTATTACGCGCTGCTCTCAGGGCAGGAGTAGTCAATAGATTCAGATCGCTGTTATTTTAGTGTATTATGCGCTGCTCTCAGGGCAGGGATACTAAATAGATTCAGATCGCTGCTATTTTAGTGTATTACGCGCTGCTCTCAGGGCAGGAATACTAAATAGATTCAGATCGCTGTTATTTTAGTGTATTACGCGCTGTTCTCAGGGCAGGAATACTAAATAGATTCAGATCGCTGTTATTTTAGTGCATTACGCGCTGCTCTCAGGGCAGGGATACTCAATAGATTCAGATCGCTGTTATTTGTGTGTATTACGCGCTGCTCTCAGGGCAGGAGTAGTCAATAGATTCAGATCGCTGTTATTTTAGTGTATTACGCGCTGCTCTCAGGGCAGGAGTACTCAATAGATTCAGATCGCTGTTATTTTAGTGTATTACGCGCTGCTCTTAGGGCAGGGATACTAAATAGATTCAGATCGCTGTTATTTTAGTGTATTACACGCTGCTCTCAGGGCAGGAGTACTCAATAGATTCAGATCGCTGCTATTTTAGTGTATTACGCGCTGCTCTCAGGGCAGGAGTACTCAATAGATTCAGATCGCTGTTATTTTAGTGTATTACGCGCTGCTCTCAGGGCAGGGATACTCAATAGATTCAGATCGCTGCTTTTTTAGTGTATTACGCGCTGCTCTCAGGGCAGGAATACTAAATAGATTCAGATCGCTGTTATTTTAGTGTATTACGCGCTGTTCTCAGGGCAGGAATACTAAATAGATTCAGATCGCTGTTATTTTAGTGCATTACGCGCTGCTCTCAGGGCAGGGATACTCAATAGATTCAGATCGCTGTTATTTTAGTGTATTACGCGCTGCTCTCAGGGCAGGGATACTCAATAGATTCAGATCGCTGTTATTTTAGTGTATTATGCGCTGCTCTCAGGGCAAGAATACTCAATAGATTCAGATCGCTGTTATTTTAGTGTATTACGCGCTGCTCTCAGGGCAGGAGTAGTCAATAGATTCAGATCGCTGTTATTTTAGTGCATTACGCGCTGCTCTCAGGGCAGGGATACTCAATAGATTCAGATCGCTGTTATTTTAGAGTATTACGCGCTGCTCTCAGGGCAGGGATACTCAATAGATTCAGATCGCTGTTATTTTAGTGTATTACGCGCTGCTCTCAGGGCAGGAGTAGTCAATAGATTCAGATCGCTGTTATTTTAGTGCATTACGCGCTGCTCTCAGGGCAGGGATACTCAATAGATTCAGATCGCTTTTATTTTAGTGCATTACGCGCTGTTCTCAGGGCAGGGATACTAAATAGATTCAGATCGCTGTTATTTTAGTGCATTACGCGCTGCTCTCAGGGCAGGGATACTAAATAGATTCAGATCGCTGTTATTTTAGTGCATTACGCGCTGCTCTCAGGGCAGGAGTAGTCAATAGATTCAGATCGCTGTTATTTTAGTGTATTATGCGCTGCTCTCAGGGCAGGGATACTAAATAGATTCAGATCGCTGCTATTTTAGTGTATTACGCGCTGCTCTCAGGGCAGGAATACTAAATAGATTCAGATCGCTGTTATTTTAGTGCATTACGCGCTGCTCTCAGGGCAGGGATACTCAATAGATTCAGATCGCTGTTATTTGTGTGTATTACGCGCTGCTCTCAGGGCAGGAGTAGTCAATAGATTCAGATCGCTGTTATTTTAGTGTATTACGCGCTGCTCTCAGGGCAGGAGTACTCAATAGATTCAGATCGCTGTTATTTTAGTGTATTACGCGCTGCTCTTAGGGCAGGGATACTAAATAGATTCAGATCGCTGTTATTTTAGTGTATTACACGCTGCTCTCAGGGCAGGAGTACTCAATAGATTCAGATCGCTGCTATTTTAGTGTATTACGCGCTGCTCTCAGGGCAGGAGTACTCAATAGATTCAGATCGCTGTTATTTTAGTGTATTACGCGCTGCTCTCAGGGCAGGGATACTCAATAGATTCAGATCGCTGCTTTTTTAGTGTATTACGCGCTGCTCTCAGGGCAGGAATACTAAATAGATTCAGATCGCTGTTATTTTAGTGTATTACGCGCTGTTCTCAGGGCAGGAATACTAAATAGATTCAGATCGCTGTTATTTTAGTGCATTACGCGCTGCTCTCAGGGCAGGGATACTCAATAGATTCAGATCGCTGTTATTTTAGTGTATTACGCGCTGCTCTCAGGGCAGGGATACTCAATAGATTCAGATCGCTGTTATTTTAGTGTATTATGCGCTGCTCTCAGGGCAAGAATACTCAATAGATTCAGATCGCTGTTATTTTAGTGTATTACGCGCTGCTCTCAGGGCAGGAGTAGTCAATAGATTCAGATCGCTGTTATTTTAGTGCATTACGCGCTGCTCTCAGGGCAGGGATACTCAATAGATTCAGATCGCTGTTATTTTAGTGTATTACGCGCTGCTCTCAGGGCAGGGATACTCAATAGATTCAGATCGCTGTTATTTTAGTGTATTACGCGCTGCTCTCAGGGCAGGAGTAGTCAATAGATTCAGATCGCTGTTATTTTAGTGCATTACGCGCTGCTCTCAGGGCAGGGATACTCAATAGATTCAGATCGCTTTTATTTTAGTGCATTACGCGCTGTTCTCAGGGCAGGGATACTAAATAGATTCAGATCGCTGTTATTTTAGTGCATTACGCGCTGCTCTCAGGGCAGGGATACTAAATAGATTCAGATCGCTGTTATTTTAGTGCATTACGCGCTGCTCTCAGGGCAGGAGTAGTCAATAGATTCAGATCGCTGTTATTTTAGTGTATTATGCGCTGCTCTCAGGGCAGGGATACTAAATAGATTCAGATCGCTGCTATTTTAGTGTATTACGCGCTGCTCTCAGGGCAGGAATACTAAATAGATTCAGATCGCTGTTATTTTAGTGTATTACGCGCTGCTCTCAGGGCAGGGATACTCAATAGATTCAGATCGCTGTTATTTGTGTGTATTACGCGCTGCTCTCAGGGCAGGAGTAGTCAATAGATTCAGATCGCTGTTATTTTAGTGTATTACGCGCTGCTCTCAGGGCAGGAGTACTCAATAGATTCAGATCGCTGTTATTTTAGTGTATTACGCGCTGCTCTTAGGGCAGGGATACTAAATAGATTCAGATCGCTGTTATTTTAGTGTATTACACGCTGCTCTCAGGGCAGGAGTACTCAATAGATTCAGATCGCTGCTATTTTAGTGTATTACGCGCTGCTCTCAGGGCAGGAGTACTCAATAGATTCAGATCGCTGTTATTTTAGTGTATTACGCGCTGCTCTCAGGGCAGGGATACTCAATAGATTCAGATCGCTGCTTTTTTAGTGTATTACGCGCTGCTCTCAGGGCAGGAATACTAAATAGATTCAGATCGCTGTTATTTTAGTGTATTACGCGCTGTTCTCAGGGCAGGAATACTAAATAGATTCAGATCGCTGTTATTTTAGTGCATTACGCGCTGCTCTCAGGGCAGGGATACTCAATAGATTCAGATCGCTGTTATTTTAGTGTATTACGCGCTGCTCTCAGGGCAGGGATACTCAATAGATTCAGATCGCTGTTATTTTAGTGTATTATGCGCTGCTCTCAGGGCAAGAATACTCAATAGATTCAGATCGCTGTTATTTTAGTGTATTACGCGCTGCTCTCAGGGCAGGAGTAGTCAATAGATTCAGATCGCTGTTATTTTAGTGCATTACGCGCTGCTCTCAGGGCAGGGATACTCAATAGATTCAGATCGCTGTTATTTTAGTGTATTACGCGCTGCTCTCAGGGCAGGGATACTCAATAGATTCAGATCGCTGTTATTTTAGTGTATTACGCGCTGCTCTCAGGGCAGGAGTAGTCAATAGATTCAGATCGCTGTTATTTTAGTGCATTACGCGCTGCTCTCAGGGCAGGGATACTCAATAGATTCAGATCGCTTTTATTTTAGTGCATTACGCGCTGCTCTCAGGGCAGGGATACTAAATAGATTCAGATCGCTGTTATTTTAGTGCATTACGCGCTGCTCTCAGGGCAGGGATACTAAATAGATTCAGATCGCTGTTATTTTAGTGCATTACGCGCTGCTCTCAGGGCAGGAGTAGTCAATAGATTCAGATCGCTGTTATTTTAGTGTATTATGCGCTGCTCTCAGGGCAGGGATACTAAATAGATTCAGATCGCTGTTATTTTAGTGTATTATGCGCTGCTCTCAGGGCAGGGATACTAAATAGATTCAGATCGCTGTTATTTTAGTGTATTATGCGCTGCTCTCAGGGCAGGGATACTAAATAGATTCAGATCGCTGCTATTTTAGTGTATTACGCGCTGCTCTCAGGGCAGGGATACTCAATAGATTCAGATCGCTGTTATTTTAGTGCATTACGCGCTGCTCTCAGGGCAGGAGTACTCAATAGATTCAGATCGCTGCTATTTTAGTGTATTACGCGCTGCTCTCAGGGCAGGGATACTCAATAGATTCAGATCGCTGCTATTTTAGTGTATTACGCGCTGTTCTCAGGGCAGGAATACTAAATAGATTCAGATCGCTGTTATTTTAGTGCATTACGCGCTGCTCTCAGGGCAGGAGTACTCAATAGATTCAGATCGTTGTTATTTTAGTGCATTACGCGCTGCTCTCAGGGCAGGGATACTCAATAGATTCAGATCGCTGTTATTTTAGTGCATTACGCGCTGCTCTCAGGGCAGGGATACTCAATAGATTCAGATCGCTGCTATTTTAGTGCATTACGCGCTGCTCTCAGGGCAGGAGTACTCAATAGATTCAGATCGCTGTTATTTTAGTGCATTACGCGCTGCTCTCAGGGCAGGAGTACTCAATAGATTCAGATCGTTGTTATTTTAGTGCATTACGCGCTGCTCTCAGGGCAGGAATACTAAATAGATTCAGATTGCTGTTATTTTAGTGCATTACGCGCTGCTCTCAGGGCAGGAGTACTCAATAGATTCAGATCGTTGTTATTTTAGTGCATTACGCGCTGCTCTCAGGGCAGGGATACTCAATAGATTCAGATCGCTGTTATTTTAGTGTATTACGCGCTGCTCTCAGGGCAGGAATACTCAATAGATTCAGATCGCTGTTATTTTAGTGTATTACGCGCTGCTCTCAGGGCAGGAATACTAAATAGATTCAGATCGCTGTTATTTGTGTGTATTACGCGCTGCTCTCAGGGCAGGAGTAGTCAATAGATTCAGATCGCTGTTATTTTAGTGTATTATGCGCTGCTCTCAGGGCAGGGATACTAAATAGATTCAGATCGCTGCTATTTTAGTGTATTACGCGCTGCTCTCAGGGCAGGAATACTAAATAGATTCAGATCGCTGTTATTTTAGTGTATTACGCGCTGTTCTCAGGGCAGGAATACTAAATAGATTCAGATCGCTGTTATTTTAGTGCATTACGCGCTGCTCTCAGGGCAGGGATACTCAATAGATTCAGATCGCTGTTATTTGTGTGTATTACGCGCTGCTCTCAGGGCAGGAGTAGTCAATAGATTCAGATCGCTGTTATTTTAGTGTATTACGCGCTGCTCTCAGGGCAGGAGTACTCAATAGATTCAGATCGCTGTTATTTTAGTGTATTACGCGCTGCTCTTAGGGCAGGGATACTAAATAGATTCAGATCGCTGTTATTTTAGTGTATTACACGCTGCTCTCAGGGCAGGAGTACTCAATAGATTCAGATCGCTGCTATTTTAGTGTATTACGCGCTGCTCTCAGGGCAGGAGTACTCAATAGATTCAGATCGCTGTTATTTTAGTGTATTACGCGCTGCTCTCAGGGCAGGGATACTCAATAGATTCAGATCGCTGCTTTTTTAGTGTATTACGCGCTGCTCTCAGGGCAGGAATACTAAATAGATTCAGATCGCTGTTATTTTAGTGTATTACGCGCTGTTCTCAGGGCAGGAATACTAAATAGATTCAGATCGCTGTTATTTTAGTGCATTACGCGCTGCTCTCAGGGCAGGGATACTCAATAGATTCAGATCGCTGTTATTTTAGTGTATTACGCGCTGCTCTCAGGGCAGGGATACTCAATAGATTCAGATCGCTGTTATTTTAGTGTATTATGCGCTGCTCTCAGGGCAAGAATACTCAATAGATTCAGATCGCTGTTATTTTAGTGTATTACGCGCTGCTCTCAGGGCAGGAGTAGTCAATAGATTCAGATCGCTGTTATTTTAGTGCATTACGCGCTGCTCTCAGGGCAGGGATACTCAATAGATTCAGATCGCTGTTATTTTAGTGTATTACGCGCTGCTCTCAGGGCAGGGATACTCAATAGATTCAGATCGCTGTTATTTTAGTGTATTACGCGCTGCTCTCAGGGCAGGAGTAGTCAATAGATTCAGATCGCTGTTATTTTAGTGCATTACGCGCTGCTCTCAGGGCAGGGATACTCAATAGATTCAGATCGCTTTTATTTTAGTGCATTACGCGCTGCTCTCAGGGCAGGGATACTAAATAGATTCAGATCGCTGTTATTTTAGTGCATTACGCGCTGCTCTCAGGGCAGGGATACTAAATAGATTCAGATCGCTGTTATTTTAGTGCATTACGCGCTGCTCTCAGGGCAGGAGTAGTCAATAGATTCAGATCGCTGTTATTTTAGTGTATTATGCGCTGCTCTCAGGGCAGGGATACTAAATAGATTCAGATCGCTGCTATTTTAGTGTATTACGCGCTGCTCTCAGGGCAGGAATACTAAATAGATTCAGATCGCTGTTATTTTAGTGTATTACGCGCTGCTCTCAGGGCAGGGATACTCAATAGATTCAGATCGCTGTTATTTGTGTGTATTACGCGCTGCTCTCAGGGCAGGAGTAGTCAATAGATTCAGATCGCTGTTATTTTAGTGTATTACGCGCTGCTCTCAGGGCAGGAGTACTCAATAGATTCAGATCGCTGTTATTTTAGTGTATTACGCGCTGCTCTTAGGGCAGGGATACTAAATAGATTCAGATCGCTGTTATTTTAGTGTATTACACGCTGCTCTCAGGGCAGGAGTACTCAATAGATTCAGATCGCTGCTATTTTAGTGTATTACGCGCTGCTCTCAGGGCAGGAGTACTCAATAGATTCAGATCGCTGTTATTTTAGTGTATTACGCGCTGCTCTCAGGGCAGGGATACTCAATAGATTCAGATCGCTGCTTTTTTAGTGTATTACGCGCTGCTCTCAGGGCAGGAATACTAAATAGATTCAGATCGCTGTTATTTTAGTGTATTACGCGCTGTTCTCAGGGCAGGAATACTAAATAGATTCAGATCGCTGTTATTTTAGTGCATTACGCGCTGCTCTCAGGGCAGGGATACTCAATAGATTCAGATCGCTGTTATTTTAGTGTATTACGCGCTGCTCTCAGGGCAGGGATACTCAATAGATTCAGATCGCTGTTATTTTAGTGTATTATGCGCTGCTCTCAGGGCAAGAATACTCAATAGATTCAGATCGCTGTTATTTTAGTGTATTACGCGCTGCTCTCAGGGCAGGAGTAGTCAATAGATTCAGATCGCTGTTATTTTAGTGCATTACGCGCTGCTCTCAGGGCAGGGATACTCAATAGATTCAGATCGCTGTTATTTTAGTGTATTACGCGCTGCTCTCAGGGCAGGGATACTCAATAGATTCAGATCGCTGTTATTTTAGTGTATTACGCGCTGCTCTCAGGGCAGGAGTAGTCAATAGATTCAGATCGCTGTTATTTTAGTGCATTACGCGCTGCTCTCAGGGCAGGGATACTCAATAGATTCAGATCGCTTTTATTTTAGTGCATTACGCGCTGCTCTCAGGGCAGGGATACTAAATAGATTCAGATCGCTGTTATTTTAGTGCATTACGCGCTGCTCTCAGGGCAGGGATACTAAATAGATTCAGATCGCTGTTATTTTAGTGCATTACGCGCTGCTCTCAGGGCAGGAGTAGTCAATAGATTCAGATCGCTGTTATTTTAGTGTATTATGCGCTGCTCTCAGGGCAGGGATACTAAATAGATTCAGATCGCTGCTATTTTAGTGTATTACGCGCTGCTCTCAGGGCAGGAATACTAAATAGATTCAGATCGCTGTTATTTTAGTGTATTACGCGCTGTTCTCAGGGCAGGAATACTAAATAGATTCAGATCGCTGTTATTTGTGTGTATTACGCGCTGCTCTCAGGGCAGGGATACTCAATAGATTCAGATCGCTGTTATTTGTGTGTATTACGCGCTGCTCTCAGGGCAGGAGTAGTCAATAGATTCAGATCGCTGTTATTTTAGTGTATTACGCGCTGCTCTCAGGGCAGGAGTACTCAATAGATTCAGATCGCTGTTATTTTAGTGTATTACGCGCTGCTCTTAGGGCAGGGATACTAAATAGATTCAGATCGCTGTTATTTTAGTGTATTACACGCTGCTCTCAGGGCAGGAGTACTCAATAGATTCAGATCGCTGCTATTTTAGTGTATTACGCGCTGCTCTCAGGGCAGGAGTACTCAATAGATTCAGATCGCTGTTATTTTAGTGTATTACGCGCTGCTCTCAGGGCAGGGATACTCAATAGATTCAGATCGCTGCTTTTTTAGTGTATTACGCGCTGCTCTCAGGGCAGGAATACTAAATAGATTCAGATCGCTGTTATTTTAGTGTATTACGCGCTGTTCTCAGGGCAGGAATACTAAATAGATTCAGATCGCTGTTATTTTAGTGCACTACGCGCTGCTCTCAGGGCAGGGATACTCAATAGATTCAGATCGCTGTTATTTTAGTGTATTACGCGCTGCTCTCAGGGCAGGGATACTCAATAGATTCAGATCGCTGTTATTTTAGTGTATTATGCGCTGCTCTCAGGGCAAGAATACTCAATAGATTCAGATCGCTGTTATTTTAGTGTATTACGCGCTGCTCTCAGGGCAGGAGTAGTCAATAGATTCAGATCGCTGTTATTTTAGTGCATTACGCGCTGCTCTCAGGGCAGGGATACTCAATAGATTCAGATCGCTGTTATTTTAGTGTATTACGCGCTGCTCTCAGGGCAGGGATACTCAATAGATTCAGATCGCTGTTATTTTAGTGTATTACGCGCTGCTCTCAGGGCAGGAGTAGTCAATAGATTCAGATCGCTGTTATTTTAGTGCATTACGCGCTGCTCTCAGGGCAGGGATACTCAATAGATTCAGATCGCTTTTATTTTAGTGCATTACGCGCTGCTCTCAGGGCAGGGATACTAAATAGATTCAGATCGCTGTTATTTTAGTGCATTACGCGCTGCTCTCAGGGCAGGGATACTAAATAGATTCAGATCGCTGTTATTTTAGTGCATTACGCGCTGCTCTCAGGGCAGGAATACTCAATAGATTCAGATCGCTGTTATTTTAGTGTATTACGCGCTGTTCTCAGGGCAGGAATACTAAATAGATTCAGATCGCTGTTATTTTAGTGTATTACGCGCTGCTCTCAGGGCAGGGATACTCAATAGATTCAGATCGCTTTTATTTTAGTGCATTACGCGCTGCTCTCAGGGCAGGAATACTCAATAGATTCAGATCGCTGTTATTTTAGTGCATTACGCGCTGCTCTCAGGGCAGGAGTAGTCTACTAAATAGATTCAGATCGCTGTTATTTTAGTGTATTACGCGCTGCTCTCAGGGCAGGAGTACTCAATAGATTCAGATCGCTGTTATTTTAGTGCATTAAGCGCTGCTCTCAGGGCAGGGATACTCAATAGATTCAGATCGCTGTTATTTTAGTGCATTACGCGCTGCTCTCAGGGCAGGGATACTCAATAGATTCAGATCGCTGTTATTTTAGTGCATTACGCGCTGCTCTCAGGGCAGGAGTAGTCAATAGATTCAGATCGCTGTTATTTTAGTGTATTACACGCTGCTCTCAGGGCAGGAGTACTCAATAGATTCAGATCGCTGCTATTTTAGTGCATTACGCGCTGCTCTCAGGGCAGGGATACTCAATAGATTCAGATCGCTGTTATTTTAGTGTATTACGCGCTGCTCTCAGGGTGTATTTTAGCTGTATATTCGTGTAAATTAGTCTATTTTAGCTGTCCAGGCGCACCAAACTTACTTCAATGTCCACTTAACTTGTGAAACATGTAACAATAAGACTGTGATCTAAGTGCTATTTTGTTGTATCACATGTCAAAGAAATTGTCGGTTTTGAGGCCGTTATAAATGTCTTTTAGCTTAAAGATCTTAAGGTTTCTACTAGTAATTCTGTTTGTTTACATTGCTACCACTTTACAATAAGGTTTCAAAAATGTTCCAGGCACCAAGTTTACTCCACAAAAGAAAGTAGTCCATGAAATATTTGATTATGAGGATGTTCATTGTTCAATATCCAAAACTGAAGCCTGCAGTTGAAATACATTTTACGTTGTTTTTTTATGACTGTCAGTGTACATTGAAACCAAAATCTTTATGTATTTAATTTGCAGGAAGACGTACACTTCGGGTATTTAAGGAGGAACTGGCAGACATTTGGCCAGGCGACCCATGGCCTTGGGTCTGGTTTGATGGGAAGCACATTCAAGTTCAACGACTACTGTCTAAAATAAAGTACAGCAGTTTAATGATACATCTTTGCTCTGCATTTTTTGTGATATGTTGCTGTTTTATCATTTTAATCCACTGGAAATGTTTTGTAATAGTATAAAAAAGGAAAGTCATAATTATACCTGAATTGTAATATTGGACTAATATTAAAACCGTTCAATAAAAAATATAATTTGTGAACTGATTATTTACAATCAACGTTCGTTCTTCCATTTTCTTATACAAAGAATCTCCACAAGTCATTGAATGAAAAGACAGTAACAGCAAGATAAAACAGGGTTCCTACGCATTCTCCATTCAAAAAATCCATACTTTTCTAAGGGGTGGATTAGGGTTCAGGCTGTAGGACTGCCGAATGAATGTTTCTGTCAGGACCACTGATGCTACTCTTAATTATCATTAAGATATTAGAAAGCTGTATATTTCTTGTCTATTACCACCCACTTCTACTTATACCAAAGATGGAAATAAGCGCAGTTACAATAGCTAAATATGTGGGAGAGCGTTGCTATAGTATGACGATATTGTATTGCAATAGGTAGCACTTCAAAATCAATACCAAATCAAAACTAGTTAGCACATTATTTGTAATTGAAAGGTTTTAATGACAATATATGGTTAGGTTACACTTAAAATAGTTATAAAATAGATATAACTTCTACCATTAATTGTACCCAGCATATATGTAAAAAGTTACCTGAAAGATAGAAAGAGAGGGAGAGAGTGTAGAGAGTAAGATACAAAGAAAGAGAATAAAAAGGCCCAGAGCAACTGTTACAATCTTCTTTTATTCATTCTTTGACCATGTGACTGTAACCCAAATGTGAGATGTTCAAACTGACCAATCAGATAATTACAATTTCCCCCACTGTACTAAAAGTGTGAAAATTCGTAGACCCCCGATGTACACACATTTCAGTCAACAGGTCTTAAGCACTCTTTAAATTACATTTCCTTGTTTCTCTGCAATACTCAGTGAGAAAATTTAAGTGTTTGCACATAGATCCACATTAGGATCTTTTGCAATCACATTTATGCATCACAAACTCAACTCTGTGAGAATGTGCGCTTGTATCAGGTGGAACCAAACGTTTTCCGTCTTTGAATCCAGGCTTTTTGTTATCATAGACTGGGCAGCATCAGAGGCGTCTTCAGTGTTAGCTCCTCTAATTCATCCAGTTTCTGCCAGCTCATTCAGGTAACTGAAGAATGAGATAAAACAACAAGTCAATAAGACAGAAAAGAAATGGTCAACTGATGTAACAATTAGGGATGGGCATTTTTGTCATTTTCTCATTTCGATCATCAACAGGTCTCAAAAACGAGCTCTCGAGTAATCAGGGGGGGGGGGGGGGGGGGTGGCGTGTGTCTGTCATGAAAATGTTAGGAAATGTTACATGTAAGACTGTTACGAAAATTAATGGTGACAAATAAAAATATGACATTAAACATAACACTATGATGCATCAATGTTTTCTAAAAAGAAACATCTAAAAGGAATCGCTGCTTGAGGTAAAGCTAAAGAGTAAATGATCTCTAGTAAACTGAAGCACGTTCTACGACAACCTATGAGATTAATAATCAGATATTCTAGATACATAACAAATGTAACATTACAACTTACATGAACAAAAGGACGCGAATACCCATGTGAACTAGTTTTTTACAGTCAGTGGTTTGATAGGGAAATTTTGGATGTGCTATTCCCTTAACAGCGCACTGATACACGAGCAACTAAAGCACAGAGAATTTACAACACTATCACAATCCTGTTCTCATTATAATGCTGAATATCTTGTGTATATTGGCGCTGCACATCTTTATGAAAAATTATGGTCTGTTCCCAACAACTTCCACTCCAATATATATATATATATATATAGGCTATATCAAAATGTTCTTTCACTTAAAAGAGTTTAATTATCATTTAGAGACAATTACATTCAATCTCAGTAATATGTAAATAGTATCAAAGAGGGCAACCAACAACCATCTTGATTACAGGGACTTCAAATAGCTTGTCACCTTAAACATTTGACCGTTCTGTTTTAACAGATGATCAAAGATGTGATCACTTCAATCAATTGTAGAATGGGAATGGGTGTGGGACACAGAGAATCTTCTCAGACAAGGGGGTGTCTCTCTCAACTTCATTAACATACAGACCATAGCTGTCACAATAAGAGCAACTTAATTTACATTAAGAGTTGTAAACTGTATTAGGATAAAAGGTTTGAGATTTGGATGTTCTGGGTTCATTCTGACACCGGTGAACCCAAGGTGCTTTTGTGTACCTTGCCACTGCTATGATGTAATAAACTTCATTTTTGAGATCTTTGACGTCCACTTAATTTCTTCTTACATCTTACACTTAATTTTATTTTGCATGATAGAAAGTGATTACAGTCATCATCACTGTGCGTTTTCAAAGCCAAAACTAGAAACAACCATCTTCCATCCTGCAATGGTGCTGAGACTGAGGCTGAGTGACTGTACGGTCGGTAAACTGCAGTTTTTTGCTAGCTGGTTAATAAACTAAATTAAACACGTCTTGTATTTGTGATTAATCGGATATAGACAACATAAAAGTAATCTTGCAACTTACATCTGCAAAGACGCGAATGTGCACATGAACTTGACCGTGCGAGTCTGATGTGTAACGTGAGCGAGCTTCCTTTAACAGCGCTGAAAAACTAAAGCTCAAAGAATACTGTTCTCAGTATAATGTTATGTAATATAGATTGACGCTGCACATCTTGCACTGAACTGTATTTCATGATCAAAGTAATTCCTGGCATCACTGCAGTGCGAGTTTTCAAATCCAGTTTCACTTTATTTCGCCGGTCTGGAAGGGGTGCTCTCTAACTAAGGATGCTCATATTGACCGTTTAACCGAAAGTCAAAATTTTGATTCAGTTAAAATCAGTTAAACGGTTAGATCAGCGCGTAATACACTAAAATAACAGCGATCTGAATCTATTGAGTACTCCTGCCCTGAGAGCAGCGCATAATACACTAAAATAACAGCGATCTGAATCTATTGAGTACTACTGCCCTGAGAGCAGCGCATAATACACTAAAATAACAGCGATCTGAATCTATTGAGTACTCCTGCCCTGAGAGCAGCGCATAATGCACTAAAATAACGACGATCTAAATCTATTGAGTATCCCTGCCCTGAGAGCAGCGCGTAATGCACTAAAATAACAGCGATCTGAATCTATTGAGTACTCCTGCCCTGAGAGCAGCGCGTAATGCACTAAAATAACAGCGATCTGAATCTATTGAGTATCCCTGCCCTGAGAGCAGCGCGTAATGCACTAAAATAACAGCGATCTGAATCTATTGAGTATCCCTGCCCTGAGAGCAGCGCGTAATGCACTAAAATAACAGCGATCTGAATCTATTTAGTATTCCTGCCCTGAGAACAGCGCGTAATACACTAAAATAACAGCGATCTGAATCTATTGAGTATCCCTGCCCTGAGAGCAGCGCATAATACACTAAAATAACAGCGATCTGAATCTATTTAGTATCCCTGCCCTGAGAGCAGCGCGTAATACACTAAAATAACAGCGATCTGAATCTATTGAGTATCCCTGCCCTGAGAGCAGCGCGTAATACACTAAAATAACAGCGATCTGAATCTATTTAGTATCCCTGCCCTGAGAGCAGCGCGTAATGCACTAAAATAACAGCGATCTGAATCTATTGAGTATCCCTGCCCTGAGAGCAGCGCGTAATACACTAAAATAGCAGCGATCTGAATCTATTGAGTACTCCTGCCCTGAGAGCAGCGCGTAATGCACTAAAATAACAGCGATCTGAATCTATTGAGTACTCCTGCCCTGAGAGCAGCGCATAATACACTAAAATAACAGCGATCTGCATCTATTGAGTATTCCTGCCCTGAGAGCAGCGCGTAATGCACTAAAATAACAGCGATCTGAATCTATTGAGTACTACTGCCCTGAGAGCAGCGCGTAATACACTAAAATAACAGCGATCTGAATCTATTGAGTATTCCTGCCCTGAGAGCAGCGCGTAATGCACTAAAATAACAGCGATCTGAATCTATTGAGTATTCCTGCCCTGAGAGCAGCGCGTAATACACTAAAATAGCAGCGATCTGAATCTATTGAGTACTCCTGCCCTGAGAGCAGCGCGTAATACACTAAAATAACAGCGATCTGAATCTATTTAGTATCCCTGCCCTGAGAGCAGCGCGTAATGCACTAAAATAACAGCGATCTGAATCTATTGAGTATACCTGCACTGAGAGCAGCGAGTAATGCACTAAAATAACAGCGATCTGAATCTATTGAGTATCCCTGCCCTGAGAGCAGCGCGTAATGCACTAAAATAACAGCGATCTGAATCTATTGAGTATACCTGCACTGAGAGCAGCGCGTAATGCACTAAAATAACAGCGATCTGAATCTATTTAGTATCCCTGCACTGAGAGCAGCGAGTAATGCACTAAAATAACAGCGATCTGAATCTATTGAGTATCCCTGCCCTGAGAGCAGCGCGTAATGCACTAAAATAACAGCGATCTGAATCTATTGAGTACTCCTGCCCTGAGAGCAGCGCGTAATACACTAAAATAACAGCGATCTGAATCTATTTAGTATCCCTGCCCTGAGAGCAGCGCATAATACACTAAAATAACAGCGATCTGAATCTATTTTGTATTCCTGCACTGAGAGCAGCGCATAATGCACTAAAATAACAGCGATCTGAATCTATTGAGTACTCCTGCCCTGAGAGCAGCGCGTAATACACTAAAATAACAGCGATCTGAATCTTAGTATCCCTGCCCTGAGAGCAGCGCATAATACACTAAAATAACAGCGATCTGAATCTATTTAGTATTCCTGCACTGAGAGCAGCGCATAATACACTAAAATAACAGCGATCTGAATCTATTTAGTATCCCTGCCCTGAGAGCAGCGCATAATACACTAAAATAACAGCGATCTGAATCTATTTAGTATTCCTGCACTGAGAGCAGCGCGTAATGCACTAAAATAACAGCGATCTGAATCTATTTAGTATCCCTGCCCTGAGAGCAGCGCATAATACACTAAAATAACAGCGATCTGAATCTATTGAGTATCCCTGCCCTGAGAGCAGCGCGTAATACACTAAAATAACAGCGATCTGAATCTATTTAGTATTCCTGCCCTGAGAGCAGCGCGTAATGCACTAAAATAACAGCGATCTGAATCTATTGAGTATCCCTGCCCTGAGAGCAGCGCGTAATACACTAAAATAACAGCGATCTGAATCTATTGAGTATCCCTGCCCTGAGAGCAGCGCGTAATGCACTAAAATAACAGCGATCTGAATCTATTGAGTACTCCTGCCCTGAGAGCAGCGCATAATACACTAAAATAACAGCGATCTGAATCTATTGAGTATCCCTGCCCTGAGAGCAGCGCGTAATACACTAAAATAACAGCGATCTGAATCTATTTAGTATTCCTGCACTGAGAGCAGCGCGTAATGCACTAAAATAACAGCGATCTGAATCTATTGAGTATTCCTGCCCTGAGAGCAGCGCGTAATGCACTAAAATAACAGCGATCTGAATCTATTGAGTATCCCTGCCCTGAGAGCAGCGCGTAATGCACTAAAATAACAGCGATCTGAATCTATTTAGTATTCCTGCCCTGAGAACAGCGCGTAATACACTAAAATAACAGCGATCTGAATCTATTTAGTATTCCTGCCCTGAGAGCAGCGCGTAATGCACTAAAATAACAGCGATCTGAATCTATTGAGTATCCCTGCCCTGAGAGCAGCGCGTAATACACTAAAATAGCAGCGATCTGAATCTATTGAGTATCCCTGCCCTGAGAGCAGCGCGTAATACACTAAAATAACAGCGATCTGAATCTATTTAGTATCCCTGCCCTGAGAGCAGCGCGTAATACACTAAAATAACAGCGATCTGAATCTATTGACTACTCCTGCCCTGAGAGCAGCGCATAATACACTAAAATAACAGCGATCTGAATCTATTGAGTATCCCTGCCCTGAGAGCAGCGCGTAATACACTAAAATAACAGCGATCTGAATCTATTTAGTATCCCTGCCCTGAGAGCAGTGCGTAATACACTAAAATAACAGCGATCTGAATCTATTTAGTATCCCTGCCCTGAGAGCAGCGTGTAATACACTAAAATAACAGCGATCTGAATCTATTGACTACTCCTGCCCTGAGAGCAGCGCGTAATACACTAAAATAGCAGCAATCTGAATCTATTGAGTAGGCCTACTCCTGCCCTGAGAGCAGCGCGTAATACACTAAAATAACAGCGATCTGAATCTATTTAGTATCCCTGCCCTGAGAGCAGCGCGTAATGCACTAAAATAACAGCAATCTGAATCTATTGAGTATCCCTGCCCTGAGAGCAGCGCGTAATACACTAAAATAACAGCGATCTGAATCTATTTAGTATCCCTGCCCTGAGAGCAGTGCGTAATACACTAAAATAACAGCGATCTGAATCTATTTAGTATCCCTGCCCTGAGAGCAGCGTGTAATACACTAAAATAACAGCGATCTGAATCTATTGAGTACTCCTGCCCTGAGAGCAGCGCGTAATACACTAAAATAGCAGCAATCTGAATCTATTGAGTAGGCCTACTCCTGCCCTGAGAGCAGCGCGTAATACACTAAAATAACAGCGATCTGAATCTATTTAGTATCCCTGCCCTGAGAGCAGCGCGTAATACACTAAAATAACAGCGATCTGAATCTATTTAGTATCCCTGCCCTGAGAGCAGCGCATAATACACTAAAATAACAGCGATCTGAATCTCTTTAGTATCCCTGCCCTGAGAGCAGTGCGTAATACACTAAAATAACAGTGATCTGAATCTATTGAGTATCCCTGCCCTGAGAGCAGCGCGTAATACACTAAAATAACAGCGATCTGAATCTATTTAGTATCCCTGCCCTGAGAGCATGGCATAATACACTAAAATAACAGCGATCTGAATCTATTGACTACTCCTGCCCTGAGAGCAGCGCGAGGACGGGAGATGTATCAGTTTGACCGTTGAAATTTCTCGGAGATTTGAACGAGTTCTGTTGTCGCATATCAATTTTACACACAGCGAGATAGCATTGGAAAAGCATGTTTTACACATAGGTTTTACACCAGTTACGTCCTAAGCAGCTATGTTGCGGTTGACTGAGTAAACAGTCGAATCAAAACGCATACAATACCATATTTAGACGATGATTAGTTCTGTGCATTTTAATGTTCGCTGATTATCTTAAGAAACGTTAGAGGATGCTGAATTTTAACAAAATATATGGTAAAATCACTTACCTTGCAATAAATGCGTTTTCCCCACGAAGCGTTTTTCTTGTGTGTTGCGAGTCCGACTAATAATATCCCTCTGCATGTTCAAACGTCTTGACCCCGCCTTTGCTTCAGTTTCATTGGTTGAAGCTGTAAACCAATCATTTTCCTTTCTGCCCTCAGAACATGTTTCAGTAACTAAAACTCCCATCTGCTTCCCATTCTGCGGCTTTATTCTGATGAATCAGCCGACCGCCAGAGGTGAGCCATGCCGGAGGTTGTTGCGTGATGTGTTGTGCTTCACAATCTGAGGCAATAAGGGCCGGTGGAGTGATGGAGGGACTCATAAGGGCCAGTGGAGTGATGAAGGGTCTCGTCCATGGCACCATCTCCAGGATTCAGCTCTGTGCTCCTCATCCTCAGTGCTCAGACCAGTCTCCTGGCATTTCAGATCCTACAAAAATGCACAAACATAACACAAAAGCAGTCATTTTAACAGCACAATGTCATTTGATTTCTATATTATTTAGCAGACAAGAATGCTTTTTTTCCACAAATGCCGCCATCATCTTTCCTTGCAGGTCCTGCTCCACCACAACAGCTGTGCAGCAAATGCACAGAAATCAAGAATCAGAAAATTGCTGTAATAGCTCTGTTTGAAATTACAATAATTAAAATAAACTACAACTTAATATTTAAATTATTATTCATTTCTGCAGTATACTCACTCAAAGCCTTTGATGACAGCATCAGCTTCATGAGCCTCTCTCCACCGGATAAACACACATCTGTTGAGATCTGTCCCTGTAACATCCAGACAAGGTTCACATAACCTGTGATTTATGAGCTCAACACTACATTTACATGTTGAGGTTGTTTTAACTTTTTATCCAACATACATGTTCCTCAATTTATCAACAGTACTAATGGACAAATAAAATAGATAACTTATGTTTAGTTAATTTATAGATAATGTTCTACATAATAGCACACATACCACTCAGATGTATATTTCATGTTGTGATGTGCTCTTCTGCAATACTTATAAAAGATGTTCCTCTCAGATGTAAATAGACGTTTAAAATAAGCGTCTTTAAGATGTTTATGTAAATCCACGTTAGACACGTAACTTACGTATCCTTACTGGAGCTCCCGTCAGCTAGAGCTAACGTTATACATAATAAAACGTGTTTTTACAGCAAAATCACAACTATACTATACTGTCTAACTCCTTTACACATTCAACAGTTAAAACGTTTACTCTATAGTAGTTTAACACATGCAATTTTAACACAAGGGACCGTGTTTACTCACATTTGAAACCCCCCGCGTCGCTGATCTCCGTGATGTTTGATAATGACGTATCCTCTCGCGTGGCCTCCTGGGATAGAAGAGCATCCATCGGTTGAGCACTCAAAAATCGGGCCGGAAGCAGTAAGCCATCCGGGAACTTCTCGCCTACTCTTTTATGAATACTGA
Source organism: Phoxinus phoxinus (assembly GCF_949152265.1). Lineage (NCBI taxonomy): Eukaryota > Metazoa > Chordata > Actinopteri > Cypriniformes > Leuciscidae > Phoxinus > Phoxinus phoxinus. The sequence goes on along the minus strand of NC_136877.1, from coordinate 12,856,716 downwards.
TGTACTGCTTCCTTCACGTACTGTTTTCACCTACTATATAGTAGGAAAGTAGGCATATTCGAACGCACTTAAGTCCGAGTCTCGCGATAATTAGTACGTCATCCAGGTAATTCTCGCCTACTCTTTTGGATTCATACATACTTTTTCGCTCGCCTACTCTTTTTCCCATACTAAATAGTAGGGAAGTATGCGGTTTGGAATGCAGCCAAGGATTGTGGGGAATACAGTTCATAATGTGACAGACACCGTGGGGGAAGAGACCTCTAGTGGAAACCAGGGAACATGAACCAGACACTGTGACACGCTTTATTACACTTATAAAAAGTGAACTTTAATGTCAATTAACCCCTTCCACTCTTGGGCATATTTTGGATTTTGGTCTGAGTTTGACATGTAAGTTAATGTTCAGATTGTTCAACCTACAAACATACAGTGAAAGAAATTCAAAGTAACAAAATCAGATTGTAACCCGCAGCTACCCGTTTATGGTGTAATAACTTGGGTACATGTGATCTATTTATGTCTAGGACCAGATTACAGAAGGTGGGTTCGACTGGAATATTGGGAATTTATAACAGAAACTAAAGAAAAGCAACTCAGACGCAAAGGTAACTGTTAAATACTATGAAATTAAATGTATTGTTATTTTAAATTAAATTAATTGAATCTTTTGACAAATAAAATAATATGAATAAACCCAAATAAACAGCAATAATAAACAGTAATTCAGTTCACAATAGACCCCTCAGCTCAATTTAGAATTTTAGATTTCAAAATCTGTATATAAGATTCAAAACCAGATTTCATAGTTCAAAATCAGTGTCCAGAGTAAAAAAAAAAAACTGTCATGAATCAGATTCAATGTCCAGATGTCACTGAATTTAATTCCAATGTATAAATAAGCTTTCCTTCGATTCCTCCGTCCTCATTTTCTTTCCTTGCAGCATTCCCTTCCCTTTCCTTGCATCCTACAGGGGGGTGGAGCTGAGACGTGAGGAAAGGAAACGAGGATGGACAAATAAGAATTGAGAAGCAGTCTCTACTGCTCTCGTTTTGTTTCTTCACGTTTTACTCCAAACTCATCCAATCAAAACTTTCTTTGGCCAATTTATTTTTCTAGATTTACATATATAATATAATATAAGTGAACATAAATCTGCATACTTTTGTTATTAATACTAAACAGATATTAATATAAAAATGTAATGCTTATAATTATTGTTGTATTTAATAATAATGAATATTATTATTATTATAAACTAGTGATCTAGTCATTCTCCTGACTAGATCTACTCCTCTCCTGAATGTATGCAAGTCCCTCTACAATTAATTAATTACATTTCTTTCCTCAGATTCTGGTAAGTTTGTGTCACTAACAGGTTCTTCCTGAATCGTATATTGGGGGCGCATGCGCAAGTGCTGACCCCAGACGCTGGTGTGCTCGTGTGTTTGTTTGTTTGCTTGTTTATTTTAAAATTGTCTAAACACCACCACGTTCTAAAAGCAACATGTTTTTTAAGATAATCGTTGTGTTCTGGATGTTAAAATGCGCTATAGACTGTGCGTCTGCGTGGGGAGATGGAGTGGATTTGGGAAATCTAAGGAAAGGACTAAGGAGAACAATGTTTTACAGCCGCGAAGATCTGCTGAGATTCCGACACAATGTTAAAACCCCACCAAAGCTCCTTCATGAACCTTCTGAAATAATCTGTTCTATCCATACAACAAATAGAAAGAAGAAAGTAAAACGGAGGGGTTCTAGAGGCGGAATCCGAAACAGACTTAAATCTCGCGGCAGTCGGTTCCCTCTTCCTACAATAACTTTAACCAATGCTCGTTCGCTCCAAAATAAAATGCCTGAACTCACAGCATTGATGAAATACAACAGAGACTTTAAAAGAGCTAACCTGATCTGCATCACGGAGACTTGGCTGACGGAGGCGATTGACAACATAAACTTGGACGGATACTCAGTAATCCGTCTGGACCGCGACAGTGCCAAGTCAACCAAAACCATCGGAGGAGGACTGTGTATGTTCGTTAGTAGCAGGTGGGCGAATAATATTACGGTACGTGAAACACATTGCTCTGCTGACTATGAACTATTGACTGTCTCTTTTAGGCCATATTATTTGCCTCGTGAATTTGGACAAATAACAATCATTTTAGTTTATGTGCCTGGACCAAACTTTGCACTTGCTGCCGAATGCATAGCTGCTAGTTACAACAGAGCGCTTTGCAACTCTGCCGATGACCCAGTCTTCTTGCTTGGAGATTTTAATAAATGTAATGTATCTACACTGTTGCCAAATCTTGAGCAATATGTAACCTGTCCGACAAGACTGGTTAAGACTCTGGACAAATGTTTTGGTAACGTGGAAGGTGCATATGTGCCAAGGTTACATCCTCCTCTGGGACGCTCGGATCACAATGTTATTCATCTGTTACCAAAATATAGGCAGCTATTAAAGAGGATTAAGCCTGCCGTTCAGCAGGTTCAAACGTGGTCAAGAGACGCAACAGAAAAGCTAAGAGGCTGTTTTGAGTGCACTGAATGGGACTTATTTTTTAACGATGATGACTGTTGTAGTAATTATGAATTGTTGAATGACACAATAACCTGCTATGTTAATTTCTGTGTAAATTCAGTGGTTCAAACTAATAATATCAGAGTCTACCCAAATAATAAGCCATGGATTAACAAAGATTTGAAACATTACTTAAATATGAAGAAAATTGCTTTTTTGCAGAATGATCAGCAGAAAGTAAAAGAGCTAAACAAAGCAGTAAAACGTAAGATAAAATATGCACAGAATGAATATAAAGAGAATGTTGAAGAGAAACTAAAAACAGGGAATGTAAGAGATGCATGGAAGGGTTTGAATACAATGATGGGTAGACAAAAGAAAAGAGTTCAACAATATGAAGACCCTCATTGTTTTGCAAATAATCTTAATATATTTTATTCAAGATTTGATAATGATTTTAATGATTTGACTGTTAGTAATGAATTAATGAGGACCATGACTCAATCACAGCCTATGACCATACAGGAGAGGGACGTCGTCACAGTGCTTCGTAAAGTTAAACCGCATAAGGCATCTGGCCCAGATGGCCTGAAGGGGAAAGTCTTAAAAGAATGTGCAGCTCAACTTGGACATGTGTGTACAAGGTTGTTTCAAATCTTCCTGGACAATGGTTTTGTACCATTAGCCTGGAAAAATTCCATTGTCATCCCGGTGCCGAAAATACCTAATGCAAAATCTCTCAAAGACTTTCGCCCAATCACACTCACATCTATTCTCTGTAAATGTATGGAGCGCATAGTGAGTAAGGAACTGTTATCCCAAATCGAGACATCCCTAGACCCCCTGCAATTTGCCTATCGGGCCAATAGGAGCACTGTGGATGCCTCTCTCACTCTTTTAAACAAGGTTCAAACTCATCTAGATAATTCAAATTCCTATGTTCGAATACTCTTCATGGATTTCTCATCCGCTTTTAACACTGTCCGACCTTATCTTCTTTTAAAGCGCCTCTATGATTTAGGTGTTAGTAGTTGGATGATTTTATGGATTAAGGAGTTTTTAAAAGGCAGACCTCAGCGAGTCTGTATTAATAATAATGTCATGTCAGACTGTTTGGTTTTAGATACTATTGAAGTGCAATGATGATAACCTTACCCTTATAAAATATGCCGATGATATGGCATTGGTCTCCTGTCAGAAAGAAATTAACTGCTCCTCATACTTTGAGTACATTGACAGTATTATTTGTTGGTTTGAGAGTAGTTTCTTGCATCTTAATATTGAACAGACAAAAGAGCTATGTCTGAGAAGTCATTTGAGAAGAGTAGATACCACCTCTGAATATAAACCAGTTATCATAAAGGAAAAAACTGTAGAGCAGGTCTCGAATTTTAAATACTTGGGTACAATTATTGATGAGAAACTCAATTTTGAAAGTAATGTAGAGTACATTCATAAAAAAGCACGACAACGTTTGGGTCTCCTCAGGAAACTGAGAAGTTTTAATGTCAGCTCGCAGACTCTAACCATGTTATATCGATCAATGATTGAGAGTATTCTCACATATAATATTGTTTCATGGTACGGCAATTTAACATTAAAACAAAAGAACAAACTCTCACAAATAATTATTCAAGCAAATAAGATTATCGGACACAAACAACAGCCACTCCAGGGCTTGTTTGATCATCTTATGGAAAAAACGGCAATTGTGATATTTAAAGATAGTACACACCCTCTTCACTCTACTTTTGAATTGCTCCCATCTGGGCGTAGACTAAAAATTCCCTTGGCTAGAAGAAACGTCTATAAAAAATCTTTTCTCCCAATGGCAGTGATTATCTTAAATCGTACAGTGTTTTAAGCTAAACAATAGCCTGGAACGGCTGGCAATATTATTATTATTATCTCTTTTTCTTTGCTTTCAGTGTTTAATTCTGTATTTATGCTGTTGCTACTATATTTGTGCTGTTGATGTGTGATGTGTTTTTAAGAAGTAAGCTAATGTGAATGTATGTCGCAGTGTCAAAGATAAATTTCCGCTCTGTGAAAACAGACTGGACAATAAAGTTTAACTTAACTTAACTTAACTTAACTTATATTCTGCATTCTTCTCTGACACAGGTTCCAAATGGGGTAAGTTCACTGTGCTTCCACTTCTGGTAGAAGTAACATGGTTTGTATTTTACACTATTTTTGTTTAAATTTTCAGTGTCCTATCAGGAACATGGTACTCAATTGGATCTTCGTCAGATTCCAAATGCTCCCTTTGAATTTAAAATTCCTTAGGTTCTTTGGCTGAACTAATTCTGGTTCTGGGTTTCCGAGGTACTTCTTTGGTAAGTGTTTCTTCAGCCGCAGCAGAAACAAATCCCGATTTGACATTCAAAGGGGTCCTTCCTTTCAGGTTTGATTGTATAGACAGGTAGTTATCAGCCTTCTTAATTACAACGTACACATCAGATTCCCAGGAATCCGCTAGCTTGCGCTTTCCCCTTATATTTCTCACAAGCACACGGTCACCCACATCCAAGTCAGAGGCAACAACACACATTTATCATACCTCTTTTTGTTACGTGCAGCTACTTTAGAAGCATTTCTTGTTGCAACCTTCTGCAACCGGTTTCTGAGGTTCTGCACATAATTTTAGTAAAATTCAGGATGACCATTGACTGGTAGCCCAAAATCTATATCAACTGGTTGTTTGGGTTGTCTGCCGAACATCAGTTCGTAGGGCGAGAATCCAGTCACATCATTCCCCGTGCAGTTGTATGCATGCACTAGAGGTTTGACGAAATCCTTCCAGTTTGACTTCTCCTTAGTACTCGGAGTCCCTATAGCATTTGCAGAAGGGTCCAGTTGAACCATTCTACCGGATTACCTCTTGGATGGTAGTTCTTATCTTAAGCGAGCTCTTAAGGCGAGACATTACAGATGAATAGGGTAAATATTTTAACTAGCAGATATCACCATGAAACTTTCCCAGTTGATTACTTCCATTAAGATGATACATTTTTTTATAACTTTTTTTAAGTTAACTGTAATTTAATATTTAAATATGGAAATTAGGCTATATCTAATTAAATATGCACTAATTTGCATATATTTTAAAAAAACGAAATCTGAGTATTAGATAAAGCCAGGTTAAAAATGATGTTTTCATTGTGTTCACATATTAGATAGGGAAAAAAATTCAGAGGGATTTATGGATATATACTTTTGTTATCCTGTAAATCAGAATATACTGTCAATAGCCTTAAACAATTTATTTTCGCCATGTTTTTTGGAATAAAATGTTATATAAATCAGGCTAGAAATAATATATGTACAAATCCCTCTGTAAATGTCTTCATAATATAACTAGGTACAAGACTGGAAAATTTGGTGTATATAGGTGCTACTGAAGTGGAGATTTCGGACTTGGAGAATGAGAGAAAAGTCATTTTGAGAAAACGGGCTTTAAAGATTTATCATCAGCCAATGAGATTGCGCATTCAGCCCTTTTACTTTCACGATTGGTTGCTGATAAAAAGGAAATGACCATAATTGGATCCGACAGCATTGTACAGGAGAGAGAGATCTTTCTAAGGGCCTGTTCACATATCGCGTTTTTTCCAAGCGCGTCCGCGCCGCATCGAGATAAAAACATCTCAACTTTTCAGAATGCTGCAAGCGCACCATCGGTCATGTGACAAGAACCAACCAATCAGCTTCCTCACCTTTTCTGTTTACGTTGCAACCTCAGCAGAAAAATGGAGGAGCAGCTCATCATTGCGGTCCAGGGATTTCCTGAACTTTATGACTTGTCAAGCTCTCATTATTTATACTTGCTGTAACGGAGAGCGCAGCTGATGGTTGCTTAGCAACGACAGACGCCTCCGGAGCGCAACCGCCATAGTGCTTTGGAAAAAGGAGAACGGGGCGCGCCTAGCGTTTTCTACGCGTTTTTAGGCGCGATATGTGAACAGGCCCTAACAGTGTATGTGAATGACAGGGTGCAGACAGCTATCGTGGAGCAGCGGGATGATTTAGAACGCCAACTTTTGTTGAATTTATGAGAAATGTAGTTGTAGAAGTGTAGATTATTAAACAGAAGTGTAGTTATATGAAGACCTAAATGTGTATTTCGGACTTTTTTTCACCACAAGTCTGAAAGAAGACATGTTATTGAAGACAAAATATCTCAAATTGACAATCGAAAAAAAAAAACGCCTTAACTTCTCGCCTTAACGCATTATAGTCCTTTACGTCTATTGCGATCCCAAAATTTTGGCCAGTCGATAATACCTAGAATATCAAAATCAACTGCTGGCGGTAGTTCCTTTTCCTATTTAGTACCAAAACTTTGGAACAGTCTTCCTAACATTGTCCGGGAAGCAGACACACTCTGTCAGTTTAAATGTAGACTAAAAACACATTTCTTTGACATAGCATACACATAACACATTATAAACCTCTATAATTTAATGTTAGGCTGCATAGATTAGGTCAGCTGGAACCGGGAACAATTCCCATTTCACCTGAGGAACTCGTTACATCATAAAAAGAATCGCATCTACGCTAATATCTGAGGCGATGCCGCGATGGAGTAAAGAGGCATCCCTGAAGAGGAGGAGGAGCCCGCTGCAGCCATAGAGGTGGAGGAATGGAGCGTAGCGGAAAATCCACGAGTCCGTGGCGGACGAGATGTGACGAGTGACCAAGGGGGAGCCGGTGGGACAAGGGAACCCGCTGGAGTCGAAAGGCAGAGGGTGTCTGGTGGAGCCAAAGGTGGGAGGAACCAAGGTGGAGCCTACAGGTTGGCGGGCCGAGATGGGCGAGATCAGACAATCTGAGGCCAGACATGGAGCCACTGGATCTATCCGCTCAGGCACTGATGGTGGTTGTAGGACCTGAGGCTCGACGTGAGTGCTTGGTATAGCAGGAAATGGCGAAGGGCTGACAACCTCCAGCAGAGACAGGGCTGGAGAACTGGCTGAGCAGGGCGGTGACAGAGGCAGAAGGATATTTGATTGACAAACAGAGTTATATAAAAAAAATGGCCTGGCTCTTCCAAGCTTTATAATGGCAGTGAATGGCTTTATATTTTTTGAACTCCATCAAAGTGCATCTACTCAAAAGTGCTCCACACGGCTCTGGGGGGTTAATAAAGGCCTTCTAAAGTGAAGAGATGCACTCGTGTAAGAAAAAGATCCACATTTAAAACATTATTGACTAAAATAGCTTCCCAGCAGACGGGCAGTGAAAACACGGAAACATTATTTTTCACAAGGGGAAAAAGTCAAAGGCAATTTTCAGTGCCTGTTCTTTTTTAAAGAATTAACCAAGTAAAGTGTAGCAATGTTTAAGACTCATGGAAGAAAGGCAAATGAAAGGTAAGAAAGAAATGAAAGAAAAGGCGAATGTTCAACAAACTTTAATATTAAAATAAACAAAAAACAAAACGAAAGTAAAGTGGCAGCCCATCATGGACGACTGCCGTATATAAACATAACAAAACACAATGTAAAGTCCAGGCCTGGTCCTTTCTTGTCTTGGTCTGTGGTCAATCCTCCTTTTACCCTCCCAGATTTCCTCTGTGAGACTCGAGACCGGTGTGGCACGTAGGTCATTAAGTGCTCATTAGCACTTTTTTTTGTACAATGGCGTTTATGATGCAAATCATGTCAGATTGTAATGCTGATTTGTTTTTGTTTTTTTGTTTTTTTTACTTTCCAATTCAGTTAGAATAGGAGGTGTACTTCACTGAAAATAGCTGCCTGAGTGAAGTGAGCCCCCCACTGTGACCACCATTGACCACTCAGAACAGACATACCTTGAAATAGACTTTGGCATTACAGGGTCTCTGACTACTCATGTATGTGTAGTTTATTTTCTGCCAAGTTCCTAAAATAACTGGAGGATAACTTAATTTTAAGCCATGAACATTTCAGACTTTGTAAAAAAAGAAAAAAACTTAATTAGTTTCCACTGAGGAAAATCATATGAGTGTGGTGCAAAGATTCTTCAAATATGTGTGTGTGTGAGAGACTTTAAAGCCAATGAGCTAAAATAAATATTTTGACAAATTTTCTTCAGTCACATTATGACTGAATTCAATATTAAGGATGCTGCAGATTCAGCTTTAAAATATAAGACATAAGTAAATAAATATTTCCATGTGCAATGAGCTAAAAGTTTTGACTTCAAGGAGAACCAAAACTTTACTATTTATTCTGCATTTGAAGTTGCACATTTTCTTTCAAAGCTTTCAAACAAAAAGCATATTACATGAATAGGTGAGAAAATTAGCAGCATACAGAAAACCATTCATTTCAACAAAACCTGTTTAACACTAGTGAGGCAGAAAGCGGCCTGAACATCCGTCTGAGAGCTTCAAAGAGAGCCGAGACGTACGGATTAACAAAAACACCAGACGACCAAGCTACAATTTCCTATTAATTATCTTCAAAAAATGAGAGAGAACACATTTTTAGTTTGGAAGAAAAATTGTGTTTGGGGATTACAGAATTCCAGCCCTCTATTCAGCCCCAGAGACATTCATTATGTTGCAAATAGGAAAAACAATCCCAATAACACATTTAGCTTTTAGTCATACAAGAGAGAGAGAGAGAGAGAGAGAGAGAGAGAGAGAGACCTTTAGTCTGTCAATGTGACAACAACCTGTAATCTTGTAGATCATTGGCATGAATATGAGATTGAAATGACACACCATTATCATGACAGGTTACATGGAAACATATTAGATTTAAATGTCTTCTCACATCTCAGAATGTCTAATTGATCCTTGCTGCCTGAAATGAGAAAGTTTACCCTTGGAATTTTCTATCTGACATGCAAATTGGAGACAGGTTTGATCCTGAGTTTGTGCTGACAGCAGATTTAAATGGTGTGTGTTTATGGTCTGTTGCAATCCGCAGACGCAATCAAACACTTTTGTGAACTAAAGAATAGTCATCGTTTTTTTTTGTTGTGAAATCAAAATGTTTCAAACAAACCGTGTTTTCTTGCGAATATAGTTTTAATAGACATATTTAGACATAATAGTAATTTTTAGACATATTTCCTCTGTCCTCGATTTCACTGTTGTCCTGTTAGTAAAACACTTTTAACTAACACATGTAAGTGACTTCATACAGGAAATGACATTAGTTTTAGAAAAAAAAATGCAAAATTTGTGGTAAAACACTCTTGCATGCATACTGGTAACATTTAAGTGTCCATGGAGATAATAAAGTAACTAAATGCACTTTAAAAGAAAGTATGTTATAGTCTTTTGTATAAGAATACCTATTTAAATTATATACAATATTCATGATTAAAGGCTACAGATTTTGAAAGGTTCTGCAGAACAGGAATGACCATCATCCTTCCATCGAAAGAATGAATGACAACTCTGGAATGGTGACCTTTGACCCAGGCAATGCTAGTTCATCTGTTTTGTTTGTTTCTGTTGACTCCTGGAATTAATTTCCTTGAGAAAGCGTGTGCTCCAGCGGGGCATGAACAGACATTCATTAATTAGCATATGTTTACTACTAGATGATAGTAATCAGGCCTGGGGTGAGATTGTGTTTAATGAGAAAACACAATAATCGAGGTGTTGTAATGTTTTGCCGAGTGTTTGCCAATTTAATCAGAGCACAGGGTCTCAAAATGGCAGACGTGTCAGGGACAACATGCTAATGTAGCATTCATCATGCACAATGGAAAATTCCTAACATCTCTGCTGTTTTAAAGCAATCCATTGAGTTGGAATTGTTAGTTACGGAAGTGACTGGTATCCCAAAAAAAAAGAACAGCTTTGTTCAGAATTAAAAATACCCAATAAAAATCTGAAGCTTTGAATTTCACCACATAAGTTTGCTGCGGTCTGAGCGCGATTGTTCCCGGCGGCGCCCCCTGCAGCGTTGGTCTGGTTTCACACTCGACTTGATTCTATCGAACCCTGGTGCGTTTGGGTGCATATTACGTCATCGCAAACGTGCACGGCACATGATAGAAAACAGAACGCGGGTCAATATATTGTGTTTTTTATTAATTTGGTGCTATTATGTGCAGCTGAGTGAACAACACAGGTTTACTGTGCGTGTGTCGCATAAGGTGGCCTTCTGCTGCTTGCAAACAGACTCTTTAGAGGAGACCATGGATTTCCAAATTTGTTGCCCTGACTCCATGTCCTATGCTCGAATACACTGCAGGCTCACTTTCCCTCGTCATATCCAAGGTAAATCACCAACACTATCATCAGGCTCCCCGTGGATCCTTAAAAAGTATTAAAAGGTCTTAAATTCGATATTTAAAATTTAAGGCCTTAAAAAGTCTTAAAGTCTTATTTTTACTTATGAAAAGTCTTATTTTTTACCTATGAAAGGTCTTAAATTTTAGATGACACTTTGACAACGTATCTAAATGCTTTCCAAATGAAAACTATCTAATTAGCGTACGTATTATTTTTATTATTCTATCTTTGTGGATTTGCTTGTTCACGTGACAATTCGCGTCATTTACGGCAGCGTATTAGCCTGCGTCTGTCTCCTGCGCGCGAGAGAGGAGAGGATAAGAGAACGAGTAAATGTCAGTTCAATAGTAAGTTCATTCTTTGTGCTTAGGATTGTCTATGAACTATGATGATATTGTAATCATTGTTTTAACTAATGTTACGTACGAAGCACCGCGAGTTCGAGCTGACATCGCGTTTGTCTCTCATGCTTGCTTTCACTGCGTGATGTGTCAGTGTAGTTATAGGTATGTCCCCAAATGAGTTTTCGTCTTATTATATTTATATCATATTATGTTGTTATATTAGTGTAACAGTAACAAAAATCGCTATGCATATTGTTCTCCTCCAGCCGGACAACTTTCTAATTGACAGTCATTAGCTCCGACCAACAGGAAGTCAGATATTTTGGTTTGAATGTGTACTTTTTCTAGCATTTTCCCTCTGCCCCTCTGCGTCTGTGTGTGTGTGTGTGTGTGTGTGAGAGAGGAGGGGGGCTGGTTTAGTTTAACCCTTTCTCTGCTGTGTGCAAAATCTCTGGCACTTTTGGGGCCCTTAACGTGCTCGAAAACTTTTGCACACAGGTCAGAACCCGCGGCCATCAGGGCCGGGCTGAAGCTGGTACCCGGGCATGGCAGGGGGGCTCCACAGCGCCCCCTGGAATGGGATTCGAATACTTGTCCGTATATCAAACACGATTGCATGTAATAATATGAAACTCGGTACACATTTAGATCTCATCGGGCCGAACAACTTTCGTGCTCTAAGTTTTACGCCAGCCCAACAGGAACTCGGCTATTATGGGTTGTTTTAAAACTTATGGCCTGGAATTTGATATACTCCTCCTAGAAAATTCATCCAATCGCCACCAAACTCGGTCATCATGAAATCAAGACATTGAGGATTCTAAATTGCGGACAGATTTTTGATATCTCGAACGGTTTGGCCGTGGCGAGGAAACGAAATTATGGCGAGAAAAGAGAAACACGATGTGTTATAACGTCTTCATACATTAATTGATCTTGATGAAACTTCAGTAGCGTGTTTGTTGTAAGAGGGCGATCACATGGATGTAACTAATGTGAGTCAAAGTTATAGCGCCACCAACTGGCAGCAGGAAGTGTGTTACTTTTGACAAAAGTGGGGGGGTTAGTTTTACCTACAGTCACAAAACTTGGTATGTATATTGTGCACATCGAGCCGGACAACTTTCTAATTTACAGTCATTAGCTCCAACCAACTATAATAGACCGCTATAATCCGTCAGATATTTTGGTTTGAATGTGGTTTTGTCTCTCTCTGCCTCTCTCTGACAGAGTTCCCCCTGCCATTCTGTGTGTGTGTGTGTCTGTGTGGGGAGGGGAGGGAGGGCACACACACAGATAGCCCCCCTGTCTGTGTGTGTGGGGAGCAGAAAGACTCTATGAACAATTGTGCCATCTAGTGTTTTATACTATGTATAAATGTGTTTTTTATTTTAAACAAGTGTTTTGAAGTACACTAATTTCAATTAATTCTATGCTGCATTTTTATGTATATTTAAAGTTAGGATGTAATTTTTACATCCTCTTTAATTCTCTGTCTCTGTCTCCCTCTGTCTGTCATTCCCCTTCCCTCACTCCCACAGTCTCACTTATTTCTTTCTATATCAAATAATATTACCATTAACAAAAAGTTTGAGTTTCTTTTTCAATCAATGTATTATGTTTAACTTAAAAATAAGCAGATTAAACAGATATGTTTAAGGCCAAGACATGAAAACTATGAAATATAATATAGTATTAGTAAAAGAGTGCAGTATAGGGTTGGATGAATCAGATAAATAACATATTTTGTTAAAAAAATGTCACGGGGTGACGAAAGGCAAGCGGAACTGAGTCCCGCTGGAATTGTGTTCCCCCCCGGGACGGTGTTATTGTAACACCGGTCCATTTCCGGGTTGCGCATAATGTCACCATAACAACGCTAATGACGGATTGACATCTGGTGCGGAGAGTTAGATGTTGGGATCTGTGCGAGGATTATAGAGGCGGAGTAACCGTATAAAAAGGAAGTGCAGAGACCAGGAAGTTGGTGATTCCCACGGGGTGATTCCCACGGGGTGATTCCCACGGGTTGTTCGTTCTTCCGATCGTTATTCCTGGTTGTCCTTTTCTTCGGATGTGTTCCCCTGAGAGAAGTGGATCCCTTTGACGGTTGGGCTGGCGTGCTAAGGCATCTGAGGATTGTTGTGGGGTTTGGCCGTTCGGCTGTGCGGCAGATATAACAGCGATCGAGTGGAGATACTGAGGACGGAAAGAGAGTGAGTTACGAGGACCAAGTGCAGACCAAGCCGCGCCATTATCATCTGAGGGAAGATAAGTAATATGATCGGGAATTTGATTGAATGCATGTACCTGCACTGAGATTGATATAACGTTGTGAAGTGGATTGATCACGAGGGTTGTATCACCGGAGAGTGTGTGGATTAAGGGATCCGTTGAACTCTCGTCTTCTCCCATCGAGTGTGGGCAAGGAAACGCTTGGTCCCCGGGTCAGTAAGGAGGCATTCGCACTTCCTCGCTACTGGGTGGGACTCCAGCCTGACAGTGGAAGGAGCAATCGTTGGGTGAGTGCTGGCTCTATTTGTCACTAAGAGTGGATATGCAGTGCCTGAAGTGGTGTGTTTGCACAAGACATTGCTTGAAGTGAAGTTTCAGGGTGTGGGGAATATATGCAGAGTTAATGCCGTACGCTCACCATCTCGAAAGCCCACCACTGTCACCGTAACAAAACAATCCAGGCGTTCAGTGTGAAGATCCTCCCTACCTGCTGGAAGATCGTGTGTATATGTATTAACTTACCCTGCTGTGCAGATTATGGATGTCGCTGTGAAGAGAGGTGGACACCAGAGTCATTCCTTTCCTCGTCTGGACCGAAGCATCTTCCAGCCGTAAGCCCCTCACTCGTTCTAAGAACATATACCTGTTGTTGAACTACTTACTCTGCTGTGCAGATTGAAGGATCCTCCTGGTCGAGCGCTGTATGTGATGCTGCTGTGAAGAGAGGTGGACACCAGAGTTATTCCTTTCCTCGTCTGGACCGAAGCATCTTCCAGCCGTAAGCCCCTCACTCGTTCTAAGAACATATACCTGTTGTTGAACTACTTACTCTGCTGTGCAGATTGAAAGATCCTCCTGGCCAAGCGCCGTATGTGACGTCGCTGTGAAGAGAGGTAGACACCAGAGTTATTCCTTTCCTCGTCTGGACCGAAGCATCTTCCAGCCGTAAGCCCCATCACTCCTTCCAAGAATATATACCTGTTGTTGAACTACTTACTCTGCTGTGCAGATTGAAGGATCCTCCTGGCCAAGCGCCGTATGTGATGTCGCTGTGAAGAGAGGTGGACACCAGAGTTATTCCTTTTCTCGTCTGGATCGAAGCATCTCCCAGTCGTAAGCCCCCTCATTCATTCCAAGAACATATACTTGTTGTTGAACTACTTACTCTGCTGTGCAGATTGAAGGATCCTCCTGGCCCACGCCGTATGTGATGTCGCTGTGAAAAGAGTTGGACATAAGAAATATTCCTTGCATCGTCTTGACTAAAGCGGCTACAAGTTCTACTTACCAGGATACTCCCCCACTCAGTGGACGGGTGGCCGACTCCTCTTTCCCTGACCGGCCACACACAGGCACGAGCTGCCGAAGGGAACTCCACGCCCTCCCGGCGTTCGCGGTCCAATCCCGTTCTGGTTGGGAGACACAGAATCAGCATTGAGACTTTTAATTGATTTTAACAAAATAAACCTTGTAAACTTTTATCCTCTCGTCTGTCTGGTTTTCCTGGTACGCTCCTCGAGGTGGTCCTGGGTTTCAGGGGTGGGTGCAGTCTGGCTTGACCCCCCCGACCTGTGACAAAAACATTTGGTTAAATAAAATCAAGTGATACATAGGGCTATATTGCCCTCTCGACAGTCAAAGCGGGGTTACGTTATTGCCCGTCGTGCACAGGAACCCGAAAGGCAACGGCGTGGCGGCTTTTTATATATATATATATACTGTATATAATATATATATATATATATATATATATATATATATATATATATATATATATATATATATATATATATATATATATATATATAAATATAGCTGCAAGCAGCGATGGAGGGCCCAAGCCGGTGGCACCGCCACCCCGGTGCCTTTAGTGCAACTAAAGGCACTGGGGTGGCGGTGTCACCGGCTTGGGCCCGCCATCGCTGCTTGCAGCTATATTTATTCAGCTATATTATTATTATTAGTGTTTTTGTTGTTATTATTAATAATTGCTCAGACTTGCAGAAGAAAATATTTGACACATGGCACTGACAATTCAACCAAATACAAAGTATGCTTTTTACCTGACATTTTTGAAAGACAGATGCAATGATTAATGCATCCATGGCCAGGATATAATTATAAAGTATGACATGATTTTAAAAGTGACTTATTACATCGACTATGCAATGCACTTTAATTTATTTAGTGCTAATAAAATTATTAAGCCTATTTGGAGAGAGAGAGAGAGAGATGTTTATAATGTAACACTATGTCAGTCATCGTGTAATAATGAAAATATGCAGCCCGATCTCATCCCAAGGCGTCATATACTGACGCTTTTGACAAATCGTCTACATCCAACGCACATGGCACCCTTTAGCGTCAATATAAGACGCAGATAGATATGGGCCAAAAGGCGCCTCCTAGCGGTCTAAACCTAACCCTACCCCAGACCTAAACCCAACCATAACCGAACAAAGCTCTGTGCGTCTCATATTGACGCGAAAGGGTGCCATGTGCGTTGGATGTAGACGATTTGTCAAAAGCGTCAGAATATGACGCCCAAGGATGAGAATGCGTTGAAATATGACTAGGCCTAAACTACTTTTTCTGAGCAGGTGTTGTTAGTGAACAGGCTGTAAAACTGTTGGCTAAGTAACAGTAACCCATGAAAAACTGATGGTAATTATCTGGGAAACATTCTCTAACAGCAGTCAAGTTGTCATCGTTTGTGTCAAACAAGTTGTGAATTTGTTGTAACATTAAAACAGGAGATCATGAGGAGATCCAGTGTTTTTATCTGTGGGTGAACGAAACTTTCGAAAGATCACGTGAACAATTCCAGAATATGCTTTTTTCCCCATTGGTTGTTACGTTAAATCTTACCCAGATACAATAGTGCTATTTTCTGATTGGCTATTGTGTAGCACCTTATCTGCCGGGTGCAGGTGGCACAAACTACAGGTCTTACATAAAAATCAAGAGCTGAACAAACTGTTCCACTGCCTAGAGCAGGGGTTGGCAACCTTTTTGTCATGAAGTGCCATTTTTGCAAGTTTATCACTGTGACATAACCCCACCCCAATAAGTATAAAATACACATACAAATTTAAAATATTCATAATGGCTAACATAGAAATAGTGCAGAACTTTAAATTATTTCTGAAGAAATTTTTCATAAAATGTTTTACTTTTGTCAAAATCCTTTAGTTTGATTGTTTTCAGTTTTAAATTACACAACATATTTCCAATGGGTCTGTTTACGCCTGGTCATGCGTTTTAAATGATCAGATAGGCTAGCTATCCGTTTTGTTAAAGGGCACCTATTATGACATTTAAAATGTTCCTAATGTTGTTTTGGGAGTCCCCAACAACAGTTTTACATGCATGCAATGACAAAAAAACACTTTTGTTGTCGTATAATATGCATTTATTTTTACCTGATTTGCTCACCGACTCCCAAATGAGTCGTTGAACGAATCAACGTTCAGTTCCAAACCCCTCCTTTGCGCGACGCTAATCTGCGTTGATTGGTCAGATGACCCAGCAGTGTTTACAGAGATAATACTTATGGTTTAATACGGAGTACAATGATGCTTTTATCAATTAAATTGTGTTATTATAATGATTATAGTCCACTGCTTAGTTTGTAGTAAAAAACTAAAAATAAGATAAAGAATTTAATGTTGTTAGCGAGCATAGCCCAGAGTTCATATTGTAAAAGCACAATCAGTCTTTGTTTGCGTTAGCCCGATGCATAAACATAACGTTTTTACAAAAAAAAAAAAAAAATGCAGTTACGTTACTACGAGGTATTACTATATTCTTTAAGACAACTCCGAAAACAACGATAAACACTTCACATATCTCTCAATACAATTGTCATTGAAGACCTAGAAGCTAAACGGTGCTTACACAACAGACAAAATAATTATTAAGCAGGCTATATAAAACATAAAAGCAACAATTATTAATAACACTTACAGGTTGTGATACGGAGGAGGAAGCTGATGCAAATACACTTGGAACTGAACCTTCCTTCAATATCAGCCGGCTCGCGAATCCAAGTTAGATTACATTTAAGTTGGTAAAGCAATCGTCTTCAAAATGGCGCGAACAAAGCACAAGGCTCGGACTATACTTCTGTGGTATAGTTGTATATATGAATTGTAGCCACTTAGTCTTCAAATGCTCCTCCTTGGGCAGATGAAAAAAGTTGGCTTTTGAGTCGCACTTCAGAACACAGCGTCTCGTCGCCCTGATGTTTTCAAGTTTCCCTGGCCTTGGAGCGCAATAAGTGGGCGTATCGTATTCAAATAACTTGACAAGTTGACGTCATCTAGTCAGAGAAAAAGTTTCGGTCTTCTAACGATTCATAAAAATGACTCAGAGTCGACTCTTACTTTTGAAAGACAATAACTTTATATGCCCTTTAAAACTGTTCCATTTACACTGGGCAACGTAGCTGTCTCTGCAAAACGAATATAAATCTAATCTTTAATTCCTTCACTATATGCAAATTTAACAGCGTTCACGTCAAAGAAAGCAAGATCAAAATCAAAGCGCGTCGGCTTGCTGAAGAGATGTTCAGCTACTTCTCTGCTGTGCTGCGTGCTGTGGTAGCTCTGTCATATCTGGGTACCGGGAGCCGTTATAAAACGTTCTTGCATGTTTAGTTTTTACCATTTTAGGAGTAAAATTTACATTTGTGGCTTCAACAACCAGATACAATCTGTCCAGTTTTATCTGGAATGCGAATGGAGCGTCTGGCGCGAGTGATTTTAATGTTAAGTCAATTTAAAGACGCGTTTACACGCGTCTAGAGGTCCTGCGGCACGAATGAGGCGTTTAGCGCCGTGCGGTAGACGGGAATTTGCCTCATTTGCACGTCAATTTCGCTTTGGACGTGCGAATTGATTCAAAATGTTCAAGCGTCTAACTAGACGCGAATTTGACGCTCTATTCGCGTTTGGTGTGAATGCAGCATAAGCTGTCAGTCAGTTGTGTGCACGTGATGCGCAGTGATCGCACCAATGGTTTGTCAGACCTGCACGCTCTAATTCTAACACTTTAATAGTATGTATAACTTATAGGTGCCTTACTACCTTAATATAACAAGCTGTGTTACTATGATGAATGATTTCCTCAAAATGTAGATCTGGATGCAGGTACGAGGTACTTTATCTGAATGAAATGCATACATCTCTCTCACTTTTGCTCGCTTGCCAGCGATTAACCCTCATCGTGCCATAGGTTGCCTACCCCTGGCCTAGAGTGTCTGAACATATGACTGGTCTGATCAAATTATCTGATGTTGCATCCTATTTGCCACGTAGAGAGTTCAAAATTTACGGTGGACAATTTTCTGATTTAAATTCAGACTTGAGTTTTGAACAGCATTTGTAAGCAAATTGATGAAGTTATTGCAGAAAATTTTACAGAGTCAGAAATCATTTGAACTTCAAAGAGATGCTTATCACAAAAGACAGCCTTACAGTAGCTGAGTTGAAACGGGTCCATAGAGCTCATCTTAGGGACAAAAGTAGTACTGAATTATTTCAGTACAGAGAGTGTTGTTTCAGTATTATTGTAATCATAGTGTTTTCCAACACTCACTATATCAGGATCTGAATGAAAAACACACATTTGTCCGGAGGGATATTAAAGCCGCAATAGCGACACAGGCAATCACAGATGATCAGATTTTAGAACTGATTACACAGTCTGTTATAGGTCACACGTCCAAATCCAAAGTCACAATTGCAAGTGTAACACAGCAGGATGATGTGGATGGGCAATGTTCTCCCCTGAGTCACACAGAAAATAAAGCCATTCTTGAACTTTCTGCTCAAGTATCTGCGCTGACTAAGAATCTGGAGAAAGTGGTCATGTCTGTAGCAAATTAGCTCTATGAAATATTAATAACCATTAATAACTTAGTATAATTGATTAAGAATATTTGGATCAGTTAATCGGATTAACTTGATGTAGCTACATTAACATTACAACAAATTACTCAGTTCATCCTGTGAACCCTCAATATTGGTTATTAATTGATTAACCCTCTGGGGTCAGCTATCGCGCCGGCACGATAGTCACGCTTTTTTTCTTATCAGTGAAAAAAAGAGACTCCAATAACTCAGTAGATCTTTGTCATACAGGCCAGTGTTGTACATTATTCGATCCTGTTACGTTTCAATTTTTTTTGTGTATACTCACAATAAAAACAAAGTGTTGTGCTTTTCGCCAAATAAAGAAAAATAAATATGATGCGAGTTCTGCCTTCTCTCTGTCAGTGAAGTCCATTCTGAAACGCGTCCGAAAATGAACTGTAGACGCCCTTCAGATGATTCTGGACAGCGAGGAAGAATTCACCTTTTCCTCAGAGGTAGAAGATTGCAATTCAGACGACGAACGGCTGCATTTTCAAGAGTGAATTGATCCCGCCGAGGATACAAGTTCGGAGTAAGTTGTTTAGTGTTATATAATTATTTTTCTGATAGAACTCATTTGAATTTTCAGACTATATTTTGCTTAGTTTTGGCTAGCTTTTGACATCTTACAGGAATAATTTGCCTTACAATATCCGTAACATTCGTGTATATGGTCAAGTGTAAACTGTTTCAATGTGATATTACTCTGTAAACATATTTGTATATTAAATATATTTCACTCCGTTTTGATTAGCTTATGACACTGATTATCATGCAAAAAATACTGCCTTAAGCGTAATGTAATGACGCGGTCTATGGCCCATACATAGATATTTCTCCGTCCTATTGCCCAGCAACAGATATATACATGCATTGTGCGTCCATAACCATTTAATTGCCCATCAGTTTACTTTGGATAATGTAGGCTATGCTAACAGTTTATTTATTGTTTTTTTTTAGGAATGTGGCTGCATCACACTCTCATTCTCCAGCACCGCACATGGAAATAATCTATATAAACATATGTTTTAATATAGGCTTTGATATAGGTTTTTAATATGTGACATATAAAATTGGCTGTTTTTCTATATTATATGTACATATATGCACATGTGTACATATATGTGTACATATATACGTGCATACATGTACCTATATAGGTATATGCACGTATATATGCACCTATATATTTACCTATATATTTGTACAATTATTAAAATCCATAGCTACTAGGCAACATAAATAAAAGCCCAAAATTTAGAAATTTACATTATTTATTTACTTAAGAACAATCAAATAGTACAAGAACAAAAATAAGACAAAAAAAACTGCACAGAAAAAAATAACAATTTATCTTGTTGATCTTCTCAGCTCCGTGAGCTTCAAATTGTTAGATGTGCCTATCTGCCCTCGGCTGGCTGCCGGCCACAATGTAGCATCTAGAGAAGACAAAAATAATAAGACAGTATTATAATAATAATACTACTAGTAATAATAATATAGTGCTTCATCAGGAACCCAAAGTGCTTACAGTACAGCTGCGATTGGACAAATATTTTGGATAAGGGGCTGATCATAATAAAAAATGCATCATGTAAACACGTCAATTGGAAGATTCTGATTGGATTCTGCTAAATCTGAAAGAAATTCTGATTGAAAACATCAAACATTTTTAGCGGCATTGTTCTTTCATATGCACATGTCCGTCATGGGGAGTGCATTGTTAACAGTCACACGGTCAATCATGTGCATCCAAAGCAGAGAAAATTCATGGATAGAAAAATTTTTGCCACTCCCGCGTTTTTTGGTTTGCTTAAAACACAGGTGAAGTACAACTTTTGGAGTTGTTTTAGGGAAATTAAGACCGCTCTGCGGATGTCAAAATGCTATTATTCTGAATAAGGCTTGGTGCATGTTTATGCACGTCATGATTAGATTATTTGTTTCCATGTAAACTGATTCAGATTTTCCAATCCCTCAAATTTGTAATCTGATGTAAGAAACTTTGGACATGTAAACATCTAGTTGTCAATGGGCTGCACTTTTATAGCATTTTCCTGCACCCAACAGTACCCAAAATACTTTACAATGGCCTCCCATTGACCCATTCACACACACATTCCACCAGCGAGCTGCCATGCTAGGTTTACTCAAAGAGCAATAAGATATGCATTAAAATCAAGCAAATCAATTACCGGTATAGACAAAATAAGGCACTTTAGTTTGAGTTTGAGTTTATTCACAAATACCACAGCATTGCAATAATAATACAGTCGTAGTTGTACATTAATTTGGGTAAATGCGAATGGGTCCCCCAATGAAGCTACAAAAGCTTTTAATTCGGGGCCCATAATTTACATGAAATAAAGTAATTCAAGTAAGGCAGCAGTCATCACCAATAACCAAATGATTGATGAAAGTGCACGCAAAACGCACCAAGACATACATATAATACATACCTACACATACACTCATGCACATAATCATACTCATACATCCAAGTACTCCATGAGAAATACATTTTATACTAAATATAGGTTAATAAATAATATTTTTTTAATTGTTTCTTAAAGTTGGAGATATTGGACAACACCTTAAGGCCATCGTCAATCTCGTTCCGAATCTGGGGCCCCCTATATGCAACGCTCATACTGGTGCGTAAATATCTGCGATATTTTCCATATATTAGTTGTTTAGTTCTCGTTTGGTATGCATGTTGGGGGCTATAGATAGGAACAAGACTACTCAGTCTGAGATTCAGTTTATGAACAATTTTAAAGATAAGGCAAGCATTATTATATTTATTTAGCTCAACTAGTCTTAGTAACTCAAATTTATAAAATAGATGTTCAGTAGAAGAATTTATCTCTGCCCAGGACAGAGCCCGTATGACTTTCTTTTGCAATGTTATAAGTTTTTTTAGATGACTTGTAAAGGTGTTGCACCATATCACATTACAATAATTAAGATGTGGTTCAAATAGAGTTTTGTACAACACAAGGAGGGCAGACATGGGAAGAAAGTGTCTGGTCTTATAAAACATGCCAACATACTTAGACAGTTTGCTTACAAGATGATCAATATGACATTTAAAAGTAAGAGATTCATCAATGAGGACCCCCAATAATTTAGTGGAATACACTCTTTTTATCAATTGCTCATTAATTTTAATCAGACAGTGATCAATATTTTTTTCCTTTGTGGACTTAAAAAATATAAAGTTAGTTTTATTGATATTTAATGATAGTCTGTTGCATGTAAACCAAGAGTCAACTTTGATTAACTCTGTATTTACTCTCTCTTGAAGAATGAGTGGGTTGCTGTGTGATGTAAACAAATTAGTATCATCTGCAAAGATGATTTTGTGGAAAATTTTTGACGAATTCACAAAATCATTTATATATAAAATGAATAAAAGAGGCCCCAAAATGGATCTCTGGGGAACCCCAAGGGTTATAGGCTTACAAGTAGAGTCAAAATCATTGATGTGTACATACTGTTTTCTCTCATATAGATAACTTCTGAACCAATCGAGAGCTAAGCCTCTGATACCATAATGATGCAATTTGTGCAATAAGATCTCAAAATCAATGGTATCAAATGCTTTTGATAGGTCCAAAAATATGCCAACACCACACTTTCCCTCTTCAATACAGTCATTTACTTTTTCAATAAGATCAAGTATCGCCATGCAGGTTGTACTCTTTTTCCTGAAACCGTATTGAGACGGAGCAAGGATATTAAGTTTGTCAAGATAGCCACTAAGTCTATTGTAGACTACCTTCTCCATTACTTTAGAAAAAGTGGGTAAAATTGATATGGGCCGATAATTATTCATGTCATTTCTGTCGCCCGATTTATAAATTGGAATTATCTTAGCTATTTTAGTCATTTTAGGTACAGTGGCAGTAAGTAAAGAAAGGTTAATACAATAAGCCAGTGGCTCTGCAATAATTGTCGCAATAGCCTTCATAATCCTAGTAGATATTCCATCTACACCAGTGGCATATGAGTTTCTCAAATCAAAAATGATCTTAAGCAGTTCAGTGCTGTCTGTTGGTTTCATAAAAAATGAATGAATGTAGTTGTCAGAGAGAAAGTGCTTAAAGGTGACACTCTTGGGGTGACTTATATTTTTAGATAGATTTACACCCATTAAAGCAAAATGATTATTAAAGCTCTGTGTAAGATCAGCTTTGTCATCAACAAGGTCAGGTAAAACAGTCTGTTTATGTCTCCTATTAAGAACTTCATTCAACACATTCCATGACCTCCTGCAGTCCCCCTGTGAAGCTTTTAAAAGTTCTGTGTAGTGATTTCTTTTGCTCTTTCTTATAATCTGTGTTAATTTATTTTTATAAGAAATATATTTATCTTTATTTAAACTAGAAGGATTTTTCTTATGCACTTTGTAAAGCCTATTCTTATATTTAATAGTTCCCTTTCGTAGGGAACTCGCACTGCGTCGTTGAAAACGACTCTTTGGGGACGCTCCCTAAGCGTACGCCTCTGAAGTATGAATGAAACTAATCCAATCCTGATTGGTGTTGTGTCGTGACTTAACATGTGACGGCATAACCGGATGCATAAAAGTGTCGCCGGCGCACACACACATCAGCTTTCGCTCTTCAGCAAGCGCTCTCTGTTTTTGTCTGTCTTATTTGGTGTTGTCTGTCTGATCCAGTCACTGTATTATGGCGAGTGAGCAATTCATTAGATGTGTGCACCCCTGCCCAAAATATATTACGAGTGGGGACACGCATCAGTTGTGTGTGAATTGTTTTGGAGTGTAACACACGCACGGGCAGCTCTCGAGGGGGCTGTCTGTGATCTCTGTGAAACACTCCCTATCAGTACTGCGCTCGCGTTCCCCGCGGTTCGGGTCCCGCGTCCGTTGAGGCGGCGCGTCGACTCAGATCGCGGGGTTCACGGGGATCTTGCAAATGAGAATGAGACTGCTGCGGCACATTCTCATTCCCTATTTGAAGGTTCTAAGGCTCCCTTTCATGGTGCAGAAGCCCGCGCTGCGGCTTCTTCTGCCCGTGATGAGAACATGATGTTTGAACTATACACTTCTGAGGGAGTGGATGTGTTCAGCATTAAGGCGGGTGAGCGTGAGTTAAATTCACACAGCTCGCGCGCGGCGAATCAGATCGCGGGGTTCGCGATAGGATCTTGCAGATGAGAATGAGACTGCTGCGGCACTTTCTCATTCCCTATTTAAAGGTTCTGGGACTCCCGTTCATGGTGCAGAAGCCCGCGCTGCGGCTTCTTCTGCCCGTGATGAGAACCTGATGTTTGAACTATCTGCTTCTGAGGGAGTGGGTGTGTTCAGCATCGAGGCGGATGAACGTGAATGACTCGCCAGCTCACGTTCTCCGTTGTTCAGGTCCGCGACTCAGATCGTGGGGTTCGTAAATAAAATAAATAATAAAATATGAATTTTGCTGATGAGAGTGAGACTGCTGCGGCACTTTCTCATTCGAATGGTTCTAAGCCCGCGATGCGGCTTCTTCTGCCCATGACAAGCACCCGATGTTAAAATAAAAAATCTTCAACATCGAGGCTTAATAGCGTGTTGTGATCCGTGCTGTGGCCAGATGAAAATTAACTGGCCACATGTTAGACAGGAAGCGCTTAATAAATAACTAAGAAAGGAAATAAGTGAACACTTCCTGCAGCAACAATCACAACATCAGCGCCGGAGCTTACCATTTTTATTGATTTATTTATTTTTCCTGACTTGTATAATTATCTAAGTCATGGGATAAACCCCACTCCTTCCTCTAGAGCCCCTCCCTCTGGAGTTTGGCAACAGATAAATTTATCTCGCTCTTTTGATCAGAAGGATGACCTGAGGGCCGTCCTTCAGGCAAGAGGGCTTCAGGAAAGAGGTTCTACCTGAAATAAAAATTAGACCCTTTCCCTCCCCCCCGTTGTAGAGCAACTGAGGTTGTTCTCACAGCGGAGCCCTCAGGAAAACGATGTGGTTGCCCGCCGTCCAAGACGCTTCGGGCCACATCAGTTTCCAGCGAACGCATACTGTTGTGTTCGCTCCAAAAAGCTTGAAAAAGGGCATTGACTATGGTTACAAAATCGGTCTCGACTAATACCCTGCCGGTCATCTGCTTCAGGGGGTCGAGAACAATGCTCAAAGAATACCCGAAACCAGCCTCAAGGGGCTGGTTCCCGTAATAGATTTTGTTGAAGCGTGTCAAACGCTTACCCAACATATCTGCATGGGTCCTGCGTATAAGCAGGATTGGGTGATGGAACAAAAAGTATACACTTTACTGGTCAGAGAGGCCATATGATGGGTTCCTCCTCCAGACAGGGAGTCCGGATTTCTCAGCCGGTACTTTATAGTTCCAAAGAAGGATGGAGGGTTCCTGCCGATTTTAGATCTGAGTCACTTAAATCGTTCTCTGAGGAGCTTCAGGTTCAAGATGCTCATCGTGAATCAAATCAGGTCCGAGGACTGGTTTATCACGATAGGTCTAAAAGACGCATACTTCCGTGCTCCATCCTTCCAATATACAGGAGGTTCCTGAGGTTCGCTTTCGGGAATCAGGGTTACGCGCCGATGCCTTCGTTTCCCTAATTAATATGGAAGAAACCTTGGTTCCTGTCCCAAGGGCCAGTGTTAGCAGCGTCATGTCGCCGGAAAACCGTTTCGACAGGCGCCTCCTTCACTGGCGTGGGCGCGGTCATGGATGGCCGCTTTGCCAGGGGTCTGTGGCAAAACCATCAACATGTTTGGCATATATTTTGCCTAGAGATGTTGGCTGTGTTCAGGGCTCCGAGGAGCTTCCTCCCAGACATCAATTTATCTGAACCGACAAGGGGGACTCAGATCGCGCCCTCTATCCAGACTGGCGCATCAGATTAATCTATGGTCCCAGGGGAAATTATTATCTATTAGAGCAATATATGTCCCGAGGGTTCAGAATCAGGGAGCAGACATCCTGTCGAGGCAGGGGCTGAGGCCCGGGGAATGGAGACTTCACCCAGAGGTGGTGAAGTTGATATGGCAGAGGTTGGACCAATGGAAGTGGATCTGTTTGCGTCTCGAGAGACGTCCCACTGTCCACTTTGGTTCTCCCTCACTCATCCAGCCCCACTGGGGTTGGATGCCATGGTACAGGCTTGGCTGAGGCTTCGCCTGTATGCTTTTCCCCCGATCGCTCTGCTCCCGGGAGTCCTGGAGAGGGTCCGTCAGGAGGGCATCAGTCTTCTTCTGATAGCCCCGTTGTGGCCGGCCCAAGTATGGTTTTCAGACATATTTTCACTTCTGATAGCTCCGCCGTGGCAGATTCCTCTGAGGAGGGATCTGTTGTCTCAGGCGGAGGGCATAATATTCCACCCTCGCCCGGAGCTGTGGAAATTGTGGGTCTGGCCCCTGAGGGGGTCCAGTACCTAGATGCCGGTCTATCAGCTGGGATGGTCAAAACCATACTTAGCTCTAGGGCTCCGTCTACTATGAGATTATATGGCCTCAAGTGGTAGGTTTTTCCACTTGGAGTAGAGAACATGAGTTAGATCCAGTTAACTGCCCAGTGGCTTCAGTTCTGGAGTTTCTTCAAGATCGTTTCTTTGCGGGTCTCTCCCCGTCCACACTTAAGGTGTACGTGGCTGCCAGTTCGGCGGTCCATGCACCACTGAGTGATGGGCCTTTGGGGAGGCACCAACGGGTCATACTATTTCTCCATGGTACATGGAGGTCAGGTCCTTCCTGGGACCTGGTGGTGGTTTTCGAAGGGCTATCCCTGGCTCCCTTCGAATCCCTCCAGTCGGCTTCGTCTAAGACCTCACGTTCAAGATAGCCTTTCTCTTAGCTGTTTCTTAAAATTATTAAGAGAGTGGGAGATCTCCAAGCCCTGGCACTAACGCCAGCTTGCTTGGGGTTTTGCCCCCGGCAGAGTTAAGGTCATCCTGCACCCGAGACCCGGCTATGTGCCTTAAGTGCATTCTAACATGGCTAGGTCCATGGTCCTGCGAGCATTTCATCCTCCACCTCATGTGTCGGCAGAAGAAGAGAGGTTCCTTTGCTCTGCCAGTCAGGGTTCCGAGTATTTACCTTGAGGGGTCCTCTTCTTCGAGGAGGTCGGACCTACTGTTAGTGTGTTTTGGGTCACCTAATAAGGGGCTCCCGGCATCCAAACAAACCATAAGTAGGCCTACAAGGTGCGCAATTTGCCTTCACCTTTGGCCGTAAGGGCTCATTTTAACAGAGGCATGGCGTCCTCTAGGGCCCTCCGTTCGGGAGTGCCCCTCCAGGAGATCTGTGAGGCAGCCGGTTGGGCTACCCTGCACACGTTCATCAGGTTTTATTGTCTTCACCTCCTTAGTGCGTCTGGCGCACGAGTGCTCTCGTCCTAGCTTAAGTGCCTGAGATCAACTTCACTCTAGGACAGGCTTTTTCGGTGCGTGGCCTAGTGGGTATTCGTTCCCCAAAGAGTCGTTTTCAACGACGCAGTGCGAGTTCCCTACGAAAGGGAACGTCTCGGGTTACGACTGTAACCCTTGTTCCCTGAGGAGGGAACGAGACACTGCGTCGTCTTGCCACGCCCCTTAACGCCTGGGAGCGGCTTGCTTCATCGCGAGGCTAATGTGTGTGTGCGCCGGCGACACTTTTATGCATCCGGTTATGCCGTCACATGTTACGTCACGACGCAACACCAATCAGGATTGGATTAGTTTCATTCATACTTCAGAGCCGTACGCTTAGGGAGCGTCCCCAAAGAGTCGTTTTCAACGACGCAGTGTCTCGTTCCCTCCTCAGGGAACAAGGGTTACAGTCGTAACCCGAGACGATTTCATGATTCCCCTTGTAATCCAAGAGTTCTGCAGGGTGGTGCTGCACCTGACAGTCTTCACAGGAATTGTATCCTTGATGGAGTCTTGAATAATTTTTATCAGACTGTCATATGCAGCATCAGGAGTCGCACAGTCATAGACAGAGGTCCATGACTTGGCTTGTAAATTGGTAGTTAATTGCTGTAAGGTTCTCTCATTTACAATTTTAGTTTTAAAGGGCACCTATTATGACATTGAAAATGTTCCTAATGTTGTTTAGGGAGTCCCCAACAACAGTTTTACGTGCATGCAATGTCAAAAAACACTTTTGTTTTCGTATAATATGCATTTATTTTTACCTGATTTGCTCACCGACTCCCAAATGATTCGTTCAACGACTCATTTTTCCAAACCCCTCCTTTGCGCGACGCTAATCTGCGATTGGTCAGATGACCCAGCAGTGTTTACATAGATAATACTTATTGTTTAACACGGAGTACAATGATGCTTTTATCAATTAAATCGTGTTATAATAATGATTATAGTCCACTGCTTTGTAGTTTGTAGTAAAAAACTAAAAATAAGATAAAGTATTTAAAGTTATGTTAGCGAGCATAGCCCAGTTCATATTGTAAAAGCACAATCAGTCTTTGTTTGCATTAGCTTGATGCATAAACATAACGTTTTTACAAAAAAAAAATGCAGTTACGTTACTACGAGGTATTATTCTATTCTTTAAGACAACTCCGAAAACAACGACAAACACTTCACATATCTCAATACAATTGTCATTGAAGACCTAGAAGCTAAACGGTGCTTACACAACAAACAAAATAATAATTAAGCATGCTATATAAAACATAAAAGCAACAATTATTAATAACACTTACAGGTTGTGATACGGAGGAGGAAGCTGCTGCAAATACACTTGGAACTGAACCTTCCTTCAATATCAGACGGCTCGCGAATCCAAGTTTGATTGCATTTAAAAAGCAATCGTCTTCAAAATGGCGCGAACAAAGCACAAGGCTCGGACTACACTTCTGTGGTATAGTTATATGAATTGTAGCCACTTAGTCTTCAAATGCTCCTCCTTGGGCAGATGAAAAAAGTTGGCTTTTGAGTTGCACTTCAGAACACAGCGTCTCGTCGCCATGATGTTTTCACGCTAGTTTTCCCTGGCCTTGGAGCGCAATAAGTGAGCGTATCGTATTCAAATAACTTAACAAGTTGACGTCATCTAGTCAGAGAAAAAGCTTCGGTCTTCTAACGATTCATAAAAATGACTCCGAGTCGACTCTTACTTTTGAAAGACAATAACTTTATATACGGTGCACTTTCATATTTCAAACTTTGCAGGATGTTTTTGTTCACTTAGATCTATGTTACACACTACATGAAAGGTAAATTTCAAAATTCCATAATAGGTGCCCTTTAATTTTAGAGGGTGGAGGCAAAACTGATTTGCCAGAACCAAAAAATATCACAATGGGTAGATGATCTGTAATGTCAGACTGCACGACTCCTGTCTCCAGCTTAGTATTCTGAATATTAGTAAAGATATTATCAATAATAGTCTTGGATGTAGATGTTTCTCTAGTAAATCTATTTATGGTGGGAAAAAACGAGAAGGAATGCAATGTGTTCATAAAGTCATGTTTAGCCCCATCTTCCTTAAAAATATCAATATTGAAATCAACAAGAAGTAGGGGTGTAACGGTACATGTATTCGTACCGGACCGTTTCGGTACAGGACTTTCGGTACGGTGCACATGTGCACCGAATGCAATCTTTCACGTAAATTAGGCTAGTTTTGTGTGCGGAACATACGTCAATTCCGAGTTTCCACACGAACATATTAAGTGTTGGAAGTCTCCGCATTGCACTGATTAAATCTGATTAATCGTTTTTGTGATTCAAACACATGTAAAATATTACCATAACATCTGTCTTCCTGTGTGCGGAAATTTGTTTATGTTGCTGTGACAACGAAACACGTGCAAGCGCGGCTGTGTTAAGAGCGCTGATGCGCTCATCTGTGGACATTTCCGAATGCCTTTCTGTTAAAAGCGGGCTTTCCACACAAACAAACGTACATGTGTCATTAGTATGAGAAAAAAACAATTGGATTTTAACTCTCGGGTCGGGGTCGGGCTCGGACATAAATATCGCATAAATAAAGATCACCACATACACGGCACGCTAGCACGCCTCTCGCTAGCTAGCGTCATGGACAATAATGGTTTGAGAGTATTTTATTTAGTGGAGAACTTTGCAGCAGTATTTTATTTCTTATTCTTTTTTTATTTTATATCTTTTTTATTTATTAGCCTAATGTTATATTTTATTAAAAAGTGTGTTTAAAAAAAGTGTAAACAAATTGTTAAAAAAAAGTTTATAGTAAACAACCAGCAGTTTAATGTTTTGCATTTCTATCCCTTACTGTACCGAAAATGAACCGAACCGTGACTTTAAAACCGAGGTACGTACCGAACCGTGATTTTTGCGTACCGTTACACCCCTATCTCTCATATTAACTCAATAGGCCACCCGTACTGATTGCTTCTGAACGTTATCAATGAGGAGCAGTGGGAATCCTGGAGCTGTGCTGGGGTTGTTAATTCACCCCCTAATGTATTCATTTATCTATTATAATTTTTATTTTATTATTATTATAATTGTATTTTATTTTTTGTATGTTATTTTATAATCTGACTTTTTTTTAGTTTTTTTACAAGCGAACCCTGGTCTTGTACATAGTTATTTGTGGTCGCACATGTTGACCATGTTCAACCTTGAAAAATAATAATAATAATCATTTTAAAAAAAGAATCCTTGTTATTTCATCCCTGTAGGGAAAAGTCTGGGGCCTTTAGTTGCTATACAAGCATCTCAGATAAAATAAAAGTGTCTGTTCATTAAAACTGTGAACAGAAATGTTGACATTGTCTTTAAATTCATTAACCACAGTGAAATGCTCAGATAGATGTGGGATGATGATGATTACTTGAATGTATGTAGGGATGTCCTGATCTTTTTTTTTTGCTCTCGAGTCCGAGTCATTTGATTTTGAGTATTTACCGTTACCGAGTCCCGATCCGATACTTCTATAATACATAAAAAAAGAATAAAGAAGAGTGAAAAAAACAGATCCAGGATGTTCCTTATTTTTTATTTAATTCACCTTATTTTAACATTCAACAACTCTGTTAACAAACAGAGCACTTCTGTGAGGTAGCTTGAACAATCAAGTAATAATAAATAACATAAATTCTTCACTTTTGGTGATGTCAACAAAGTGATGTCATGCCGCACGCGTTGCAGTTTCTGTGTGGAGTCAAAAGGGTCTAACTCTGTGCCACCGCATAACTATAGATGTGTTAAAAAATAATGAGGATATATATACATATATATTTTGGGTGTAACGGTTCACAAAATTCACGGTTCAGTTCGATACGATACACTTGTGTCACCGTTCGGTACAGTTCGTTTCCGATACAGCAAAAAGAAAGAAATGCCAGATAATTTTTTTTTTTACTTTGAGCAATGATGGAGCTATACTTGACTTTTCTTAGGAGCATATAAAACAAAACAGCTCCTTGGACAAAATAAAATGTAATATTGTAGTAGCCTAGTTATAAACAAAAGGTTTATTTTAGCTCAGATTAACATTTGAGGGCAGCAATTGTATTCATAATGTCAAAATAAAATTGACGTAATGTTACTTGAAAGCATTATAGCCTAATATTCCAGCCAAACTTCTATGGTTACAGTTAGTAGTGTTACTAACGTAGATCGTACAGTAAATCGTCTCTGGTTATGTTTGTAACCTTAGTTCCCTGAGAGGGAACGAAACGTTGCGTAAAACGCTTGTGGGAACACCTCTGAGTGTTGCGTCATGAAGCACGTGTATAATCAGTCCAATGAATGAGCGGGACATCATAGGTGACGTCATAGACCAGGAAACTATAAAGCACCCCTGAACGCAGTGCGTGACAGATTCTGATAAACCTGAAGCAAGTCAATCAGGGCATGCAGGAAGTATGGCAGGCGAACGCAGCGTTTCGTTCCCTCTCAGGGAACTAAGGTTACATACGTATCCAGAGACGTTCCCTATCAAGGGAACTCCCGCTGCGTAAAACGCTTGTGGGAACCCCATACCCACTACGTTCTGTGTGAATCCTGCGCACACTAAGAAGCGTGCAACCTCGCCCCAGGAGTGGAGAGCTCTAAATCATAAAATTTGACAAATGTATGCGGTGAGGACCAGCCTGAAGGGAAACTCCCGAAATCAAAGCCGTAGAGCCAGCCATACTCCTTGTAGAATGGGCCCGGACAGTCAAAGGTGAAGGCTGTCCGACCGCTTTATAAGCAAGTGAGAGAGCCTCGACTACCCACTTGCTCATAACCTGTTTCGATGCAGGGCAACCCTTCTTGGTTGAGCCGAAGCAGACAAATAACTGCTCTGATCTACGCCACAGGGCAGCTCTGTGAACGCAGGCATCCAAAGCCCGAACGGGACATAACAGATTTAGTCTTTCCTGAAATGGGGTATTAAAAGGTGGAGGACAAAAGGCCTGCAGCACAATTGGGCCTGCAACATTTGTAAGAATTTTAGGAATGTAACCTGGCCTAGGGTGAATAAATGCCTTAACCATACCAGGTGCAAATTCTTGGCATGAAGGAGCAACCGACAGGGCTTGCAAATCTCCAATTATTTTAATCGAAGAAATGGCAAGTCGGGATATAGTTTTTAGAGTAAGGAACTTTTCTGAAACCTCTTCAATAGGCTCGAAGGAAGCCAAGGCCAGACCCTCAAGTACAATGGCCAAATCCCAAGCCGGTGCTCTAGAGTGCAGTGCAGGCCTAAGCCTCATAGTGCCACGGAGAAAACGATTAACAAAAGGATCTCTCCCCAGAGAAGTAGCCCCAAGAGGGGTGTGATACACAGATATAGCTGCTACATACACCTTCAAGGTGGAAGGAGATAATCCAGCAGAGAAACGGTCTTGAAGGAAATCGAGAACTGTGCCAACCGGGCAGTTAACAGGATAAAAATTACATTCTCCACACCAGGTAGAGAATAATTTCCATTTCAGAGCATAACGTTTTCTCGTGGAGGGAGCTCTGGATTGAAGGATGGTCTCAACGATCTCAGTCGAGAGACCGGATTCTATGAGCTGGGCCCCCTCAGAGGCCAAGCCCACAGTTTCCACAACTCTGGGTGAGGGTGAACTATTGTGCCCCTTGCTTGGGACAGCAGGTCCCTCCTGACAGGAATCTCCATTGGAGAGCCATCCAGAAGAGACACTAGGTCCGAGAACCATACTCGGGCCGGCCAATACGGGGCTACTAACAATAGATGAGCCCCTTCCCGGCGAACCCTCTCCAGAACTCCCGGGAGCATTGATACCGGGGGGAAGGCGTACAGGTGTGACCTCGGCCACACCTGCACCATGGCATCCAGTCCGAGATGAGCTGGATGAGTGCGGGAGAACCACAGCGGACAATGGGTTGTATCGTAAGATGCGAAAAGATCGACCTGTGCTCGACCAAAGTTCTCCCATAGGAGCTCCACCACCTCGGGGTGAAGTCTCCACTCCCCGGGCCTCAGCCCCTGCCTTGACAGGATATCTGCTCCCACATTCAGATGCCCTGGAATATATACTGCCCTGAGAGACAACAATTTCCCCTGGGCCCATAGGAGGATCTGATGAGCCAGTTTGCATACACTCTAAAAAATGTTGGGTTGTTTCAACCCAATTTTGGGTAAAATATGGACAAACCCTGCCGTTGGGTTAAATTTGTACATTACATTTTTAACCCAACGTTTGGGTTTGTCCATATTTTACCCAAAATTGGGTTGAAACAACCCAGCATTTTTTAGAGTGTAGTATACGAGACCTCAGACCCCCCTGATGGTTGATGTAGGAGACCACCGACGTGTTGTCTGAACGGACAAGCACATGGTGGCCTCTCAGGTCTGGCAGGAAGTATCTGAGTGCATGAAATACCGCCATCATTTCTAGCCGATTTATGTGCCAAGAAAGCTGATGGTTCTGCCAAAGACCTGTCGCCGAGTGGCCACCCATGACCGCCCCCCATCCTGTGAGGGATGCATCCGTCGATAACGTTAAGCGTCGACAAGAAGCCCCCAACACTGGGCCCTGAGCGAGGAACCATGGCTTCTTCCACATGACCAAGGCACGTGGGCAATGCTGCGTGACCTTGATCATGCGGAAAGGATTTTCCCTCGGAGAAAACCCCTTGGTCCTGAGCCACCACTGCAGGGGTCTCATGTACAGAAGGCCAAAAGTTATCACGTTGGACGCAGCTGCCATGAGACCCAACAGTCTCTGAAACTGTTTCACAGTGTGTGACTGGCCTAGTTTTACTATTTTTACGGCTGTGAGAATCACAGAAATACGTGCTGCTGGAGACAACCGTGCTTGCATCGTTGTCGAATCCCACGCCACCCCTAGATAAGTGGTCCTCTGAGCTGGGCGGAGCACACTCTTCTTGGCGTTTTACCGTAACCCCAACAACTTTGTATGAGACAGAACGACATCTCGATGCCGAACTGCCCTCTGCTCGGATTGAGCTAGAATCAACCAGTCGCCGATGTAATTTAATACGCGAATGCCCTGGAGTCTCAGAGGAGCCAGAGCTGCATCCACGCATTTTGTAAAGGTGCGGGGTGATAATCCTAGGCAGAACGGAAGAACCCGATATTGGTATGCTTCGCCCCCGAAAGCAAACCTCAGGAACTTCCTGTGATGAGGATGGATAGACACATGGAAGTACATGTCCTTCAAGTCTATTGTGACAAACCAGTCCTCGGACTGAATCTGTGACACAATCTGTTTGAGCGTAAGCATCTTGAACTTGAGATTCTGAACTCTGCTGTTTAAATGACGCAGATCTAGAATCGGACGCAACCCTCCATCCTTTTTCGGAACGATGAAGTAACGGCTGTAAAACCCTGACTCTCTGCTGGTAGGAGAAACCTTCTCAATAGCTCCCTTTTGTAGAAGCGTCAGTACTTCCTGCTCCATGACCAGAGCCTGCTCTGGGTCCACTACTGTGGACGAGAACCGAACTGAATTCTGTAACCCTTTTCTACTATACGCAGGACCCACAGAGAAATATTTGGCAGAAGTTTCCATGCTGCCAGAAATTCTACTAAGGGAACCAGTGTTGTATGCAACACACTTTTAAACAACAAACAATAAAGTCAGAACCAGCGCTTCTGCTCCTGTAGTCTATTGCGAGATAACATGCAGCGTGTTTCAGTTACGATCCTGGTTCCATTGGCCTTTAATGCATGCATGGCTTTTCACAATGTCACAAAGCGTTTTGGGATTGTTTGAATGAAATATTGAAGTTTATAAATATTTTGGCACACCACGCCGAGTGGCGCTACTCATTGTTCTAAAATCGGGTTTTATTCTGGCATGTTGAATGTGTTCGACAGATGCGCCGGTGCTTTCAATTCATTTATTTTTCTCTTAAAACAACTTAATATAGACTAGGCTATGTAGGCCATATTTTGTTCTTACAGATATGAGTAAATCATTCAAAACTGTAAACTGGAATTCATTTAAACTCACACAATAGTCTAACGACAAAACGTTTTCTGTGGTCTCTGTCTCTGGAAAAAGCGCATCACAAATATGAACCGAAAGCCACTTTCCTCAGCTCATTCACAATAATAAATAGGCTATCTCTAAAGCAGGGGTGTCACTAGGCCCTTTTTATGGGGGGCTTCAACAGAGAAGTCAAAATTTTCTCGGGGGAGCCCCAGAACCCCCCTTACTAGCCTACTTCACATTCTGGACCTCAGTGATTATAAAACCCTGCCAGTGCTGGTTAATGAAACTAGTTAATAGTGAGCATTAGACCCTAAACTAAAGTGTTACCTTTTTTAAATCAATAACCCTCATTGGGGGCTGAGCCCCCCTAAAATGAAAATCTTAGAATCGCCCCTGGTCTAAAGATTTAACACTAGAACTACCGGAATTCCTAAACTACTAGAACGACCATAGCGGTCATTTTGACCGTTCATACTTTGACGTCCATATGGCCATAGTGAACGTCATTTTCGTCATGTCATATCTACATTGGAACCTTCTTTTTAAGTTTTCCAATGAAGCTTTTAATTCCTTTCATCATGTTATGACGCTATCGCTCTTAAAACAAGCACAAAAGAAAGATTGCCCCGTAGGTGCTGCCTCTCTATGTGAGGAAAGTTTCGCATCCAAAAAATTTTCATACCGTTAGCCTACAGCCCTTTTTGTAAATAAGTTTAATAATCAATACAAAATCTAAATATAAATGGATCTACAATGTTACGGTAGGTAGGCTAACAATAAAGACAAGGACACAACATTTAAATTCAAATGTGAAAATGTATTTTCCAGCGTAATTGATAAATATTTTCCTTAAACAATAAAAACAAATCTTATGATACAATAACTTATAACATATATACAATAACAAAAACACTATAGACATTTTAATACATACTTTCATGGACATGTATGCAGCACAATCCAGTACTTACACACAAAAACAGGCTAAGAAAAAACATGAACAATAGCTAAACAAGAAAACAATCTGCTTTAGAACGATTTTCAGTGAACAAAAAATATTAACGAACAAAAGGTTAACACGTCTTCCTGCAAGTGGGAAATGTAGCGGATTTATGTATCAATAATGCTTGCGGTCAAAATACCGCTATGGCCATTCTAGGAAGAAATAGACAGAACTGTTTTGTGTTTTGTGATTTTAATAAAATAACAGTGTCAGAATAAAATATACACATAGTTAGGAAAAGTCAGAGTCCTACAGCCAAATTGATTTATTTATTCATTTAATTAATTTTAACAAAGTTATTACACTGTAAAATTTAAAAACGGTCAAAATGACCGTTTCGGGAGTTCTAGTGTTAAATGTCAAAATATTTAAATAATGTTATCCGAATATGTAATCCATATAAAACCGAGGACAGAGGATCTGCTCAAACATGTTTATAATGTGTATGACGCGTCCCAATGAGGAAAGGACAACGCAGGAGTGAAAATCTCGCTCTAATTAAATGTAAATCGCCCTGAATTAAAATGTAAAAACAGATAAAATAATTTATTTGTTGAAATGTTGCGATATTGTTTCATTTAAGTTCATAATTATTATATAGGCCTAAATGTTATTTAGTTTAACAGCAGCACAAAATACCCACTGTGGTTCGAGATTTATTTGAAAAAATAAAAATAACTGCCCTCTGAATTCACAAATCGCACCCTGGTTTTGAGGATCCAATGATCCAGCCTGACTGATCTCTATGGAATTTAATATTGAGTTGAATTTTTTTTTTCATGACAACAAATGAACATGAGTTTGAAGTTTGTATTTCGTTTTGCTTGGAAAAAGCTGGCCTAAACCAAAGTAGTGTTTTAATTCTTTAATTAGCCTATTGAAATAATGCAATATTTAGTTAATAAACTTTTTCATTACAGAAATATTACTACATGTAGCCTAAATGATTTAATTCCTTCACTATCAACACTTTAATAATACTAATGTCTGCGACTTCCAAGGCCGCCTTAACCTAATTGGAGGCCCCGGGGCTGAGAGGTTTTGTAGGCCCCCCAAATCCCCCCGCCATCCACTCAATTTAGTCTCGTTTTAAAATGGTGTAATCTACATCAAAAAATGCATTAGTTTCTTTCAAGACCTGGCAACAACAGTGAGTTTTCCTTCTTTGAGCCAGAAA
The DNA here is from genome assembly GCF_949152265.1 of Phoxinus phoxinus. Classification (NCBI taxonomy): domain Eukaryota; kingdom Metazoa; phylum Chordata; class Actinopteri; order Cypriniformes; family Leuciscidae; genus Phoxinus; species Phoxinus phoxinus. The sequence continues at coordinate 12,818,884 of NC_136877.1, read as the reverse complement.
ATACCATAATATTGTTATTAAAATATCACTGAGCCCTCTTGAGCATAAACACAAGACACTTTATTTATCAACAAAGCAACTTACGTTGACGAAAACCAAAATGTGTGATTTTAAACACTATTATGAAAAACATCATCACCAACCATCACCTGTCTGCACAAACATACTCAACCTGTCTGAACTGATATAACTGATAACAGCAAGAACAGCAACAGATAAATGTAGGAGCCTCTTCTCTGACCTCAGCGGGCCTTTTGGTCATATACTGACGCTTTTGACAAAATCGTCTACATCCAACGCACATGGCACCCTTTAGCGTCAATATGAGACGCAGATAGATATGGGCCAGAAGGCGCCTCCTAGCGGTCTAACCCTAACCCTACCCCAGACCTAAACCCAACCATAACCGAACAAAGCTCTGTGCGTCTCATATTGACGCTAAAGGGTGCCATGTGCGTTGGATGTAGACGATTTGTCAAAAGCGTCAGTATATGACGCCCAAGGATGAGAATGCGTTGGACATGCACCTGCACAGACACAAATACACTCATTTCAGCACCGTGGATAGCAACACCAACACGGCCAAACCACTTTTGGCCAGGTATCAAGAAGATAAAAACTGAGCAACATTTATAGAAGGTTTGCAGTATAAATGTTAATTTCTCTTAAAACAATGCACAACCACAACAATTTAAAACCTGCACAACAGCACAAGCTATAAATACAGTACTTTCTTACCTTTTTAGAAGTGCTTTTCGTACTTCTAAAAGAAGTGTTTTCGTACTTTTAGAAGTGTCTGCACAAACATTAATAACTGATAACTGATAACGATCATTTGCATGTTTCCAGTCAAAATAACCCCCACTCACAAATGCTGATTTCTCCGTGTTCTGGCCAAATAGTTTTCATGCAAAACAAAACAAACTACCTACTGATGGTGAATAACAGAGCCATTCTCTGGGCACAAACTCTCCATTACGGAGTTTGCGTTTGAAATGCATTTTTGAGAAAAATCTTCTCTGCTGTTTATATTTGCGTTCCGATGCTGACACGTCTGCATTTTTATTTTGACAGACCTTCGGTCCCATTTTCGCCCAATAAGCCCGCACTTGTGGGTCAATATTATTTCCCCAGCGGCCCGGGTCACTGTTATATGGGTCATCATCTGACTGGTTTGCAGCCTGGTCCTCTCTCTGAGACTCACCCGCACCCCGCTCCTCCTCCCCTCTATTGATGCTGCTGGCAGTCCCCTGCTGTTCCTCGTCCACCTGCGCGGCGGGCGCGGCCTGCACCTCCTCCGCTCCCTCCGGTGTGTGAAGCGATGTTTCTCTGGTGCTGGATGCATCTTCACTAGCACTAGAAGCTGGTTTAAAAAATCCGGTGAGCTTTGCTCTTTAGCAGACATTTTTCGCACAACTCCTTCTTAATAAGTTTTTTTCTTTTCTGGGCACCGCTCTCAAACTTCCGACTCATTTTTTCTTTTCTGATCACCGCTCTCAAACTTCCGACTAAATTAATGACACGGACACACCCAGTAGCGCAGGAAGGGAGACCACCCCTGGTGGTGGGCTGTCACTTCACCTGTCACAGGGGAGCTGTCATTCTGACTAACATTGTAAGCAACTATAGACATTCAGATAATAGCTTTAGAGCCTTGAATACGAAAAAAATAAAAAATAAAAACACCGACCATCGGAGGCCCCTAAACTTGCGAGGCCCCTGGGCTTCAGCCCGTGCATTAAGGCGGCCTTGGCGACTTCTCTCTGTCTCAGGCGCACCTCTCAGAGCCTGTGGCGGGTTTGGAGGGGCAGTTATCGTGGGGGTGCAGGAGGTGTTATTGTCTTGTCTTTCATATGGAGAGTGTCGTATAGCCAGCTATGATACAGAACAGGCAAAGGCAAAATTCCTTTCAGATCAATCTCTCGATGTGTCCAAATAGGTTTTTCATTAAAGGGCACCTATTATGCAAAATTCACTTTTACATGATTTTTGAACATAAATGTGTGTTGGCAGTGTGTGTACACAACCACCCTGTAATGATACAATTCCAACCAGTGTTTTTTAAATCCTCTTAAATCATAAGCACTGTCTCAGAACGAGCTGTTCTCAGAATTAAGCCCCACCCACGACGGTTGATTGACACTGCAGTTTATGCATAGACCAGCCCTGAGTGAGCTGGACACAGTCCGCCATTGTTTCAACACTGGAGCAGCTGTAGAATGTCTCCAAAAGCGATTGAGGTGTTTTGTATTTTGGATGTTAGAATAAACATAGCAGTCTTCATTTACTCTCGTTGTTACTCGAGGATTGATCAGTACAACTGCTCTCGTGATCCAGCTTACAGTCTCCGGAGCGGCAGGACTAGCGTTATTGATCACGGCAGAAATGAAAGTGAGAGCGAGCACTTTATGACAGCTCGAGCTCATCGAGTCGTTTTATAGATATACAGTTTACCAGAAGGCACCCACTGAAAAGGTGTGTATATATTTGTTTACTGTTAGTTGTAACGAGTGTTTTGTGTACTTCGCTGTGTAACGTTATGTTCCATGATAATGAAAGGGAGCGAGAGAGAGAGAGAGTTTATGGATAAGACTTAATGCGCACTTCTTATGGAGATCGCTAATGTGCCGTCATCATGACGTACAGATGGTACTCAACCATTCCGTTCCCGCGGGGGTAAAATTGCGGGTGTGTATTTGCTGCCTTTGACCGCTAAGAGGCGCTACAATCTCTCTATTGCGTAATCTTGCGGCTCATTGAGAAGGATTGAAATCTGGTAACAGATCAATTCAAGTGAAACATGTAGTTAAATGAATTCATATAATCACAAGACTGAAATTAAATGTAGGCCTAATACATTTAATAAATAATGAAAACATTTCAACACAAAACATTGCAATAGAAAAATATTAGGCTACATCAATGAGGCTTTGCAAGAGCAACGTCTTATCAGCGGACCGACGATAGCGCAGTGGACAACGCAACAGCACGAGCTTCACGGAGCTTCAAGCGGTGCGAGATCGAATCTCATTAGCTTTGGCTGACAGCGTTAAATGTTTTACCATTCTTGATGCTTAGATAGGTAACTGTTTAATTGAAGTCAAGCGTATTGTTTAATTATCAATGGCACATTACAACATAAATTTGCTACTTTCCAGTAGAGCCGCTGCACAGACGACAAAACTGATGAAGGAAGATTGTCAGCCGATCGCGTCAGAAAATGAAAATGACTAAGCTATCTTTAATCTGCTAAATTATTGTTTTGTGAATCATCCACGAAATTGAGATGACTGACATTGATACCCGCCATATGCAAAGGAAGAAATTTTTAAAAACAGATCCTGGACATTTCAAGGTTTAAATAAAGTGTCGGGGCAGTTTATTTATTTAAAACAGGATTGCATCGAGTTAGAGTTTATTAGAGTTTCTTAAGTAAGAAACAGAATCTTATTCTTGCGACATTTTAAATTTGTATTGCCAAAGAAATTGCAGCTAAATAAACAATTAAAACAGTAGGCTAGTCTACAAAACGAAAATAGTTCAAAGCAACATAAATTATGATCATGCGTTTTTCTTTGCTTCTCTCTCGCGCTGGATCACTTTTATTTTAGCTTATTTAGTCTCCCTGCACGGCGCGCGCCGGGTCTCTCTCGAAATTAAACATTTCAGGGTAAAACCCCATTATACAGCTGATTATACTGTAGTATGTCGCTGTTTGTCATCCATACAAATCACGAAAAAAAAAAACTGTAACAAATGATTGAGTCTTGCTTCAAACAGAATGCCTGGTTGAATTCACCGTACAATAAAACGAGGTGGATCGCGAATAAAAGAGCTCCATATCTGCTGCTCACTTGCATTCGTTTAGTTGGCAAGAACGCGTTTCGTCGATAGTTCATGTTTAGATAATGCCAGATTGTTGACACACACACTGCTCAAACATGTTAAAATTCTACAAAACCAGTTGAAACAAATGGATTGAACACTTCAACTGAAAGTGTGTGTGAAACCTCTTTAAATACAATACATAAAACTACAATATTTATAATTTAAGGGCCTACATTTGGACACATCGAGAGATTTATCCATCCATCCATCCATCCATCCATCTTCTTCCGCTTATCCGGGGCCGGGTCGCGGGGGCAGCAGTCTAAGCAGAGATGCCCAGACTTCCCTCTCCCTAGCCACTTCCTCTAGCTCTTCCGGGGGGACTCCGAGGCGTTCCCTGGCCAGCCGGGAGACATAGTCTCTCCAGCGTGTCCTAGGTCTTCCCCGGGGTCTCCTCCCGGTGGGACGCGCCCGGAACACCTTCCCAGGAAGGCGTCCAGGAGGCATCCGGAACAGATGCCCAAGCCACCTCAGCTGACCCATCTCGATGTGGAGGAGCAGCGGCTCTACTCTGAGCTCCTCCCGAGTGAACGAGCTCCTCCCTATCTCTAAGGGATCGCCCAGCCACCCTGCGGAGAAAGCTCATTTCGGCCGCCTGTATCAGGGATCTTGTTCTTTTGGTCATGACCATAGGTGAGAGTAGGAACGTAGATTGACTGGTAAATCGAGAGCTTCGCCTTGCGGCTCAGATCTTTCTTCACCACGACAGACCGGTACATCGACCGCATTACTGCAGAAGCTGCACCGATCCGTCTGTCAATCTCCCGTTCCATCCTTCCCTCACTCGTGAACAAAACATCAAGATACTTAAACTCCTCCACTTGAGGCAGGAACTCTCCACCAACCTGAAGTAGGCAAGCCACCTTTTTCCGACTGAGGACCCTGGCCTCGGATTTGGAGGTGCTGATTCTCATCCCAGCCGCTTCACACTCGGCTGCAAACCGTCCTAGTGCATGCTGAAGGTCCTGGTCTGAAGGGGCCAACACGACAACATCATCTGCAAAGAGCAGAGATGAAAGTGTGTTGTTCCCAAACCCGACACCCTCCGGCCCCTGGCTGCACCTAGAAATTCTGTCCACAAAAATTATGAACAGAACCGGCGACAAAGGGCAGTCCTGCCGGAGTCCAACATGCACCGGGAAGAAGTCTGACTTACTGCCGGCAATGCGAACCAAGCTCCTGCTTCGGTCATACAGGGACCGGACAGCCCTTAGCAAAGGACCCCGGACCCCATACTCCCGGAGCACCCTCCACAGGCCGCCACGAGGGACACAGTCGAATGCCTTCTCCAAATCCACAAAGCACATGTGGATTGGTTGGGCAAACTCCCATGAACCCTCCAGCACCCTGTAGAGGGTATAGAGCTGGTCCAGTGTTCCACGGCCTGTACGAAAACCGCATTTTTCTTCCTGAATCCGAGGTTCTACTATCGGCCGTATTCTCCTCTCCAGTACCCTGGCATAGACTTTCCCAGGGAGGCTGAGAAGTGTGATCCCCCTGTAGTTGGAACACACCCTCCGGTCCCCCTTCTTAAAAAGAGGGACCACTACCCCGGTCTGCCATCCCAGAGGCACTGTCCCCGACTGCCACGCGATGCTGCAGAGGCGTGTCAGCCAAAACAGCCCCACAACATCCAGAGACTTGAGGTACTCGGGGCGGATCTCATCCACCCCCGGTGCCTTGCCACCGAGGAGTTTCTTGACTACCTCGGTGACTTCAGCTTGGGTGATGTACGAGTCCAACCTTCGAGCCCTCAGCCTCTGCTTCCTCAATGGAAGACGTGACGGCGGGATTGAGGAGATCCTCTAAGTATTCCTTCCACCGTCCGACGACATCCCCAGTTGAGTTCAACAGCTGCCCACCTCCACTGTAGACAGCGTTGGTAGGGCACTGCTTCCCTCTCCTGAGGCGCCGGACGGTTTGCCAGAATCTCTTCGAGGCCAGCCGATAGTCCTTTTCCATGGCCTCACCGAACTCCTCCCAGGCCCGAGTTTTTGCCTCCACAACCACCCGGGCTGCAGTTCGCTTGGCCTGCCGGTACCTGAAGCTGCCTCAGGAGTCCCACAAGCCAACCAGGCTCGATAGGACTCCTTCTTCAGCTTGACGCCATCCTTTACTTCCAGTGTCCACCACCGGTTTCGGGGATTGCCGCCTCGACAGGCACCGGAGACCTTACGGCCACAGCTCCGAGCGGCCGCTTCGACAATGGAGGTGGAGAACATGGTCCACTCGGACTCAATATCTCCAGCCTCCCTCGGGATCCGGTCGAAGCTCCGCCGGAGGTGGGAGTTGAAGATCTCTCTGACAGGAGACTCGGCCAAACGTTCCCAGCAGACCCTTACGGTACGCTTGGGTCTGCCGAGTCTGTCCAGCTTCCTCCTCTGCCATCGGATCCAACTCACCACCAGGTGGTGATCAGTTGACAGCTCCGCCCCTCTCTTTATCCGAGTGTCCAAGACATACGGCCGCAGGTCAGATGAAACGACCACAAAGTCGATCATCGACCTACGGCCTAGGGTGTCCTGGTGCCACGTGTACTGATGGACACCCTTATGTTTGAACATGGTGTTCGTTATGGACAAACTGTAACTAGCACAGAAGTCCAATAACTGAACACCGCTCGGGTTCAGATCAGGGGGGCCGTTCCTCCCAATCACGCCCCTCCAGGTAACACTGTCGTTGCCCACGTGGGCGTTGAAGTCCCCCAGTAGAACGACAGAGTCCCCAGTTGGAGCACTTTCCAGCACCCCTCCCAGAGACTCCAAGAAGGCTGGGTACTCTGCACTGCCGTTTGGCCCGTAGGCACACACGACAGTGAGAGACCTATCCCCGACCCGTAGACGCAGGGAAACGACCCTCTCGTTCACTGGGGTAAACTCCAACACATGGCAGCTGAGCTGGGGGGCTATTAACAAACCCACACCAGCCCGCCGCCTCTCACCATAGGCAACTCCAGAGTGGTGAAGAGTCCATCCTCTCTCAAGGAGTGTGGTTCCAGAGCCCAAGCCGTGCGTAGAGGTGATTCCAACTATCTCTAGTTGGAACCTCTCAACCTCACGCACAATCTCAGGCTCCTTCCCCGCCAGCGAGGTGACGTTCCACATCCCTATAGCTAGTTTCCGTGTCCAGGGATCGGGTTGTCGAGGCCCCCGCCTTCGACTGCTGCCCGATCCTCTGAGCACCGGCCCCTTACGGTCCCTCCTGTAGGTGGTGAGCCCACGGGAAGGTGGCCCCACGTCGCTCCTTCGGGCTGAGCCCAGCCGGACTCCGTAGGGGGAGGCCCGGCCACCAGGCGCTCGCATACGAGCCCCAACCCCGGGCCTGGCTCCAGGGCGGGGCCCTGGCTGCGCCATGCCAGGCGACGTCACGGTCCTTGATTTGGTGTCCATCATAAGGGTTTTTTGAACCGCTCTTAGTCTGACCCGTCACCTAGGACCTGTTTGCCTTGGGAGACCCTACCAGGGGCATATAGCCCCGGACAACATAGCTCCTAGGGTCATTCGGGTACTCAAACCCCTCCACCACGTTAAGGTGGCAGTTCAAGGAGGAGAGAGATTTATCTTTAAAAGTATTTTGCCTTTGCCTGGTCATCAGGCTTAGGCTACTCTCCATATGAAAAGACAGAACATTTAACACCTCCTGAACCCCCAACCCCCCACAGGCGATCTGAGTTTGAGACCGACTTAAAACAAAGAGAAGTCGCAATTCACACTTAATTCTAGACATAGCATTAGGCTAGTAAAGTGTTGATAATGAAATAATTTAATTATTTAGGCTATTAGGCTAATATTTCTGTCATAAAAGTTTATTAATAAACATTTAATTATTTCAATAATTGAAGAAATAAAACGCTACCTCGGTTTGGGGCAGCTTTTTTCAAGCAAACCTAAATACAAATGCATGTTCATTTGTTCAAACGCATGTTCATTTGTTGTCATGAATACAATGTTCAACTCAATGTTAAATCCCACGGGGATCTTTGGATCCTTACAACCAGGGTGCGTGATTTGTGAATTAGCTATTATTATTATTTTTTATTATATATAAATCTCGAACCACAGTGCTTGCTGCTGCTAAACTAAATAACATTTATATAATAATTATGAACTTAAATTAAACAATATCGCAACATTTCGACAAATAAATTATCTGATCTGTTTTTGAAATTTAATTCAGGGCGATTTAGCCTAGACTACATTTAATTATAGCGAGATTTTCACCTTTGTCCGTTTATCATTGGGAAGTGCTCACATGATAGCTAAACATGTTTGAGTAGATCCTCTGCACCTCTCGGTTTCATATGGATTACCTAATCAGATGACATTTATTAAATATTTAGACATTTAAAGGCTTTAGACATAGCCGATTTTTTATCGTGACTGAGCGGAGGAAAGTGGCTTTCGGTTCATTTTTGTGACGCGCAGTTCCCGGAGACAGAGGCGACAGATAAACTTTTGAAGACTCGAGGCATTTCTTTTTCTCTTGAATTTATTTTAAATTATATATTACCCCTGGCTCATTTTATTTATTTATTTATATTTATTATTTTTTATATTTTGTTATTATTACTTTATTTTTGCATTACTTTATTTTTGTATTACTTTATAACTCTATTTTAGTGTTGTTCTTGTAGGTGAAACTGTTCTCGCTGTTATGTTTATTCAATAAATAAAAAAAAAAAGATAAACTTTTGAATAAAAGTTTGAATATGAATAAAAGTTTACAGTTTTGAACGATGTAGGCTACTCTACTCTGATCTGTATTACTAAAAAACTACGGAGTAGCCTAAAGGGCCTAAGTTATTTTAGCTGTCTGTTATGAGAAAAATAAATCCAAATGAACGCGCCGCCGCGTCTGTCGAACACTAGTTCAACATGCCAGAATAAAACCCGACTTTAGAACAATGGATAGCGCCACTCGGCGTGGTGTGCCAAAATACTTAATTATAAACTTCAATATTTCATTCAAAATAATCTCAAAACGCTTTGTGACATTTTGAAAGCCGTGCATGCATTAAGGCCACTGGAACCATGAACGTAACTGAAACTGGTTCTGATTTTATTGTTTGTCGTTTAAACGTGCCTGTTGCATATTTTTACATTATATATTTTAAATGGTCTATTGGTGAAGTAATTTATAGCATTGATTACTGTGGAGGGAGGGGGGATTAAAATAATTCAGCAGAAGCAGGGATGTTTAGACCAGAAGGAAATCCCCGTCCCCCTGGCAAATCGCACCTTGCTTAAAACCATGTTTTACAAACTCTTTATAGAAAAAAAAAAAAAAAAAGGCTATCCTGTATAAAAAAAAAAATTTTGTTTGTTTGATTGTCTGCATTAATAATAGGCTATGACATGCATTAATAGGCTAATAAAAAATGTACAATAGTGTATGTTTGTTCGGGATTCGAACCCTTGTCATCCAAATGACCAATACGTAAGTTCTACCACTCGGCCATGAATTTACTCACTGAGAAATGCCCGGTTTCTCCAGTCATCTCCAGAGAACCGCTCATCATTCGTCTCATTCCTCAATAGAGTAGTAAACAAATAATCAGCTACATTGCACCTAATTTATTTTTGTTTGTTATTTTTGTTATTATTATTATTTTATCACGCTGCTCCCAACGGGCAAAAGGCTTGTCGCCCACCGACGTCTAGGCGTAGGCTACAATATGAAATAAAGCCTATATTGTTCTCGTCTCTATTTTTAAATTATGATTCTATTTTTCTGTCCTAAACAATGTTCTATAGTAGCCTATTTCATCTGTTAATTGACATTAACCCAGCTTACATTTCAAAATACGGCAATAGCTGCTGTTTTGCACAATGTCCCTCTGCGCCACCTGGCCGTCTTTTCGCGAATGACTTTGAAATGCGACTGGATTATTTTTACCGCGGTCGTTTTGCCGCGGTGCCTGGCGCGGCGGTAATAGGCCTTCTGGTTGATTACCATCTGTATTCCCAGTGGTGAACGCAAAGCATTTTGGGAATCCGCGGCACAAACATAAGGCGCTAGACTTGATTGCATGGAGGGAAGAACACAGTGTTCAAGATGCCGTCTACCTGCTGTGTTATAAACTGCAATAGTCGTTCTCACGATAGAAGTGGCATAAAGCTTAAGAACGGAATATCCTTTTATCATTTTCCAGCGTGGAAAAATAATAGTACAAGCCATGTTTCAGAGGTGACAAAAAGGCGACGAATGGCATGGATAGCAGCAGTAAGGAGGCCCAAGATTATCTTCGATAACACTCCACCACACATGATGGTGTATTCAAAGCATTTTCACAAAGGTAAGTTACAATTACTCTCTGTAAATGTTATGTTGTGGGCAAATAACCAGCGTGTTTTGTTTGACTCAAACAGACCATTAGATTTGACGTTAGGCCAATGTTAACTGTTAACTAGCATGAAATGGCTAGAAAATGAGCTTAAGTTACCAATGTACTAAAGCGTAAAGTTAATCAGTTTTAAATGTTGTACATTTAGGCTACATAGCAATTTATTTAGTGACTGTGTTTGCAGGCAAAACTGCCTATGAAATGTTGGAGTGTGATCCTGACTGGGCCCCTTCTCTGTACCTCGGCCATACTGAGGTCAAAGCTACGAACACAGACCGGTTCAAGCGGTTAAGGAGAAGAGTGACGAGGTCACAACAACATCAACCCCCATTGCTAGGCACTGACAACACTGGTCCTGAGGCTGAGTTGGAAGCTCACATGAATCAACCCCCATCGACAGGCATTGACCACACTGGTCCTGAGGCTGAGTTGGATAATGCAGCACCTTTATACCCAGGTAAATAGTAAAGGAATACAATATATGTTGCCCCCTGTGTATAGCTAATCTGGATTCCTTAGGAATAGAGGTTGTGATATGACACAATTAATTTTTATTGTTACTGTCAGACAACACTATACCTGCAACTGAGATGGAAGGTCCCGTGAATCCACCCCCATCGCTGGGCACTGTCCATGCCAGTCATGAGACTGAGTTGAATGAAGCAGCACATTTGTTCCCAGGTAACTATTGGTAACAGACGCAAGTAGGCTCAATATATTTTCTGTCCAATTGTGTTTTTTTTTATCTAGACAAAGGATTGAACTTAAAGGTTGTGTAGATCAGAATTGTCTAAAGATTTTTTTTTCAAATTGGCTTAAACTGTCTTTATATACCAATACATAATTAAAATGTAAGTACTTTGAAAAAGAGAGTATACAAATTGAATGACTATAGTGTATTTAATCTTCAAAAAACACAGCTCATTAATTCCTACCGGGACGAAACAAGTGATTGGCTTGCGCGACTGTCACTCTCCGTCGCCATGACTACCGCCGCTATTACTGGCTCTGCCGACGTGCGCGCACTCGCGCACCCGTTTTTAGGTGGGACTGAATGGAATTAATGAGCTGTGTTTATTGAAGATTAAATACACTATAGTCACTCAGTTTTTTATACTCTCTATTTCAGAGTACTTGCATTTTAATTATGTATTGGTATATAAAGACAGTTTAAACAAATTTTAATAAGTTTTTTTAGACAATTCTGACCTACCCTACCTTTAAGTGTAAGTACCTTTCACACAGAGTTGTAGCTTTTTTGACACAAAGGCCACATTTACACATAGCCGGGTATTTAGAGAAACAAATATTTCCCCCCCTCCGTTTTCAATAATAACATCGTGCACACAACCCGCATAAATACGCCGTCGAGCGCCATCATAACTATGCCAAACCTATGGGCGGCAGTGTAGGGAGATGGATAAAGCCATGCAAGCCAATCAGAATCCTCAGAATCGACAAGAGAGAACCTAAAAAACCGTTTCTCCCAGTTGACACGACAACATATAACCGCCGATTTCAGAAATCTCCACTTTGGCCGGAGTTTTTAGAAATAATCGTTTTCTGGGATAAAAACGGCGTTTTCGTGTAAATGACAGGCCAAAACGCAGAGAAATATCTGCGTTTTCCCATCGTGTAAACGGGGCCAAAGGCCAGTCATTCTAGGAGGTCATTAGGCATTTGGCATGCTAATGTAACAGTCTTGAAATACTTGGAGCAGCTATCAGTAACACAATTATTTATTTAGCTCCAGTGATAAGCAGATCACGAGAACTGTGGCTTTCTTCAGAAGCTCTCGCCTGGAGACCTAGTGTTAGCGGATCGTGGATTTGATATTAACCCTCTGGGGACCAAGGTGTTTTTGGGGCCCTTGGGATGTTTTGAAATGCCCTGACATTTGTGCTTTTTTCAGTTATTTATAAACATGTTAATGGCAAAGGTGTAAATTCACTCCATATAGCACAAACAGGGCTACCATAATATGTGAGCAACATGTATGTACATGTTTGTATTTTTAAGAGAATAATGTTTATGCATGGTTATTGAAAACAATAAAAATGAAAGTTGCTGAAATAGACCACAAAACGCATACTAAATAATATGTGTTCCGGAGACTTTTGACTAATGGATGCTGTCGCTTCGAGTTCTGGCTTCAAAATGATGTGAAAAACATCCTGCCTAATCGTTCACATAAAACAATACATTGATTTAAACTTTGTAAGACCGTTTTTTTGTAAGACCGAGGATTATGCATGGGTGTGGTGATGGCCCATCAATATTAATAAGATTCAGACCCAGGGTGTGACAGACACACCCCCAATGGCCCATCATGAGGCAAGCCTAAACAAAGAGCTTTGAATCTTTTTTGTTTTTCAATCTATTTTATTGTAATTCCTCTATGTGGAGGAACTAAATAGATTCATCAAGAGAGTTAGTAAATTCAATTTAAGAGGAACTGAATTCTTTCAGAAACCCGAGTTTAGAACAAAATTAAAGGAAAGATGTGTCTCAATACAAGGTGTCAGTCTGTGGAACAATCTAAATAGTGAAATTAAAACTTCAACATCGTTTTTTGTTTTTAAGAAGAGTGTAAAAGCATTACTAATAGAAAAATATAATGCATCAATTTAGCAGGAAATGTGATATTTGATTTATGTCTTTGTATATGTGTTGCAAAGTAGATGTGTGTTGTAAGCCGCGGATGAGAACACTTGCATTTTCATATCAACAGTGAAATAACTTAAAATAGCCTACTCTTATTATTTCTGGTCATACAGAAAATAATAATACATTATTCGCAACTACTTTTGTGTAAACTCACAATAACAAGAAAGCGTTGTGCTTTTGTAAAATAAAATAAAACAATCAGGCGCACTTTCATGATCTCCGTGAACTGGAGCGCGAGAACAGAAACAAAATATAGCCTAGGCTAAAGCTTGAAATGTCCACTTTAAAACGAACAAATTCTAATCGAAAGCTAATACATTCTGATTATGAAATGCGTATGAAAGGAGCATTTCTCTCTAAAAGCGCATCTGCTTAACAGCGGAGATGGAGATGTTTTTAGCCGACTTAGAAAACAATAGTTTTTTAATAATATTAATGGCTCTTCTCATTCAGCACTGCGGGAAAAATATCAATTCCAGGTTCTAATTTGGCCTTAGAAAACCAGTAAAATCGACATGTTTTCCATATTAATTTGTGAAAATATCTGTAAAATATCTGTAATAATAGTGGGTAAAATATGTAGCCTACTTACTCTTTCTGATTTCTGAATCTGTTGCTAAGCGCACTCCGAGTTGCAGGCGTAGGTAGTGATGAAGCTCCATTCCTTTTAAAAAAGTTGAAGAATATTGTGTCGTGCCATCTTCCCAACGCGCAGGTGACTGAATGACGAAACTTAAAGCATTTGCTTGGGGGCGTTTACCTGTTTTGCATAGATGGCTTAACACATTATCTTGTGAATAGCGTGCTCCGTCAGTAGGCGTGAACGAATTAAAGTCAATGAGCTCGTAATGAGCTCGACTGGAATCGCTCTCTTTTCATACAGATTACAGAAGCTGAGAATATTTTTTTTTAATATAAATTACTTCATTTGAAAGATGCGATCTCAAGCTTTATGCCCGTGGGTATGTTTGCCTGTTTGACTGAATTTTCGCGGAGTTACAGATAATTTTCGAACGCGTTTCAAATTGGAGTTCAAGGTAACAGTCATGGTAAAGGTCAGAGAAAGAGATTTTTTGCCTCTTTGAGGTGGCACCACAAGACGCCGCTCGCTTGCAGAGTGCAAGTTTCTGGATGGCACATAAGTCTGAAGTTATGAGTTAAGGTACAAGGGAGCAGTGCCAGTGGTTGTTCTGTATGCAACAGTCAGTGACTTGAATTTGATGCAACCGGCAACCAGTGCAATTTTGTTAGGAGAGGAGTGACGTGCTCTCTTCGGCTCGTTGAAGACCACTCTAGCTGCAGCATTCTGGATCAGTTGCAGAGGTTTGACAGTGCAAGCTAGGAGACCAGCCAGGAGAGCATTACAATTGTCCAGTCTGGATAGAACAAGCGCCTGAACAAGGAGTTGTGTAGCATGCTCTGATAGGAAAGGCCTGATCCTTCTGATGTTGTACAAGGCAAATCTGCATGACCGGGCAGTGCTAGCAATGTGGTCAGTGAAGATCATTTGGTCATCAATTACAACTCCTAGGTTCGTGGAGAAATAGCTCTGTCTTCGCAAGGTTTAGTTGAAGGTGGTGGTCCTTCATCCTGATCTCGGATCAGCAGGCTGGAATGAGTTGAGTGTCATCAGCGTAGCAGTGATAGGAAAAGCCATGTTTCTGAATCACAAATCCTAGTGATGTCATGTAGATGGAGAAGAGAAGTGGTCCAAGCACTGAGCCCTGAGGCACACCAGTAGCTAGATGTTTCGTAGTCAGACATGTTGTCAGTGAGTCGCGCTATCAACAGCTGATCGGAACGTGCGCACTGTTGACGTTGATTGATAGAAATGGAAAGAAAATAGTGCCGATTAAAACTGCGGTATGAATTTTGTCTGGCGTGTTTTTTGTGATGTAAATTAATCAAGCTTTGAAACGCAAATATTTTTTTTCACGTAAAAACGCACAGTTTTGTGGCCCCGGAAACTAACCAGGACTACTTTCTTGAAAAACTTCCAGCGGCCAGAACTCTGACCAGGGAGGTGACCACAGAGTGGGTCAGTGTGTATGCACTATAGTGCTGGTAAGGATTGCATACAACCTCATGTCTTAAATGGGCGAACTAACCCTTTAATAAGCTGTTACATATTTAAGCATCAAGAACGGTAAAACGTAAACGCTGTCAGCTAATATCGGTTAACAGCATGTAGGCTACAATGTTATCATCTAAACACCTATAAATATAAATGACAGACAATTAATAGAACAATGCTCCGAAAAGAGTTTCAAATTAATAAATGAATATTTCAGAAGTTTTTATTTTTGACAAACAGCATATTAAACAAGAAACAAAGTTATGAATATGTTTAAGGTGAGATTCGAACTCAAAACACTTGTAGCGCCACAAGGCATATGTTGAAGCGTTACCCACAGAGCTATCGCCTGAATGCTGTCTATTTTAGTATACTCACGTGTTTAACTTGAATTTATCTGCGACCTCAGCCCTCAATGAGCCGCGGCAGATTACGTCATAGAGAGAATAAACTGACACTTTCCAAAGTCTGTGATGACAGCGCCACTTAGCGGTAAAGGGCAGCAAATACACATCCCAATTTTGCAGCTGCGGGAGAACGGCGCGGCAAAAGTATTATTCTGGTTGAGTACCAACTGTAAGTACCTCTGGTGGTAAGTCACCTAGAACCTCCTTGTCCCATCCAGGGACCACACATGGAGTTTCCAGAGGTCCAGACGCGGTTGCCATAGGGTGCCCCATCTCTGAGTCAGAAGGTCCTTCCTCAGAGGAATGGGCGAGGGAGGGACTGTCACGAGGAGCATGAGTTCTGTGAACCAAGTCTGGCTGGGCCAATAGGGAGCCACCAGAAGGACCTGCTCCTCATCCTCCCTGACTTTGCACAGGGTCTGTGTAAGTAGGGTTACTGGGGGAAATGCATATTTGCGGAGGCCCTGGGGCCAACTGTGTGCCAGTGCGTCCGTGCTGAGTGTTCCCTCGGTCAGGGAGTAAAACAGCTGGCAGTGGGAGGTCTCTGAGGAGGCAAACAGGTCTACCTGAGCCTCCCCGAACTCTCTCCAGATCAGCTGAGACGCCTGGGGGTGGAGTCGTCATTCGGGAGCATATCTTGTAATAGAACACTTAATAAAATAATAGATTCTTCTGACTCCAGAGGAGGAGATGGCTGCCGAGTTGCGACATGCGACGGGAGCGTAGACCACCTTGTCGGTTGATGTACGCAGCGGTAGCAGTGTTTTCCGTATGGGCCAGCACGTCCCTGCCCTGTAGCGGCCTTTTTTAAAGTCCCACTCCGATCATATTTTGAGCTATTTTTAAAACATTCCCAGTGGTCTTTAAATTATGATTATGCCATTTTTAGCCAAAATCTCAAAACCTGTGCCGTTTTCTGGGACTTCGCTTCAGCAGAGCGGCAGTAGCTCATTAGCAATTCGCCTCTGCGTTGTGGGCGGAGCCGTTGGCACGGAGAAGCATTACAGTATTATATATACACGTTATTATTATCCGAAGTTAATCAAAGTTATCACCGATCACCGATCATTATTTCACTCCGAGACGTCGCGGTAAAAAACAGCTCGACTTCGTCTCAATATTTCATCCCTCCCACAGTGATCAATCAGGACATATTTAGTATCAGTGGATTGCTCGGAATTTCGGGATTATTATGATGCTAATGTCACCGCTATATCTGAAAAACTGACTGACTCTCTCACGAGTGATGGGCTTGACACACGAGAGGACAAACGACTGCGACAGGCGAAACTCGTCACCACCCGGCGTGTGCAAGTCTACTTGGACGAGCGCGGAATTTCACATGCAGGGATGCTGGAGGAGGCTGGCTGCCCTCTCTCTTTATGTAATGATGTAATTACTGACGGTATCAGTCTGTGCTCTCCAAACTTTAGTTTTGACGATTTATAGACGGTGAAAAGTGACTTATTTGTTACAGTATGTGTTCCAATTTGAGTATGAGCTCGTGGCCCCGCCCAGTGGAGTTACTACGTCATAACTCCAGTCTATTTTGAACGGCATTTTAGCGTCTGCTACTGATTCACAGACATTTGAATGTAGAAATACTCAGAAATACAACTTTGAGCTTATTTTTCTCAAGATATGTCCTCTAACATCAGAAAAATGCCACAAGAACATGTTAACACTTAGAAAAACATGATTTTCATCGGAGTGGGTCTTTAACTCTCTGGGGACGGCAAACGCGCCGGCGCGTTTTACTCTTTTTTTTTTTTACATAGCAGCAAAATAGACATAAAATACTCTGTCATTTATGGTCATACAGACTTAAGAAATATGAAAAAATAAGCTGTTAAATGTCTACTTTTGTATGTGTCCACTTACAATCGAAATAAAACATTGTGCTTTTGTAAAATAAAGAAAATAAACAGGGTGTGCTTTTTGCCTCTCCGTCTCCGTGAACTTTTTTTCTGGTGCACGTCTTTAAACATAAACAAAACTCAGCGAATGCTATTCACCCAGGCAGGAGCAATATATCTTTATAATCATTTAAGTGTGTACTTTTAAATTATCTAATTCAAAACTAAAACAAATATTCTCTGTTTATGTAATCTATATAAAAAGAGCGAGTTCATTTCAGCTCATTATAGCTAGTTATCTTTTAATGTGACCACCAGTGTTGGTCAAGTTACTTAAAAAAAGTAATTAGTTATAGTTACTAGTTACTTCTCACAAAAAGTAACTCAGTTAGTAACTGAGTTATATCATTACAAAAGTAACTAATTACCAGGCAAAGTTACTATTGAAAAAAAACTTAAAAAAAGAAAGAAAAATTTAAATATGTGAAATATCTTGGATACCCCCAATATTAAATATGTTAAATGAATGAAATGGACACTAGAACACATATTATTATAAAACATTGATGGTTTAGAACTTTTAATATTTATTGCACAGACCACAACTGGCCAACAAATCCAAAAATAAATTACCGGTATGCTTCTTAAGAAATGTACCAAAAATAAGTAATAAAAAATATACATACACATACACTCTTTGTAGTGCAAATTAAAATGATAAAACTTACAACTGGTAGACATACTAGCCTACTTGAAGTATTTTCTTCCTCACAAATGTAAACAGTTTAACTAAAAGTGTTCTCAATATAATATTGAACAATGTACCAACATAAATAATAATAATAATAATAAAATCTAATATTTTGGGGGTTTATTTGTATAACCTACAGAGAACGTCATCATAATAGGTTTTTTAAGACAAATTCTAGTCGTGTTTGCCGCACGTGTTCACAACCGGTCAAACAAAGTTGTTTTCTTTGAACGTTCCCTGCAGGTTATTTTGGAGTTTTATTTTATAACCATGTAAACTAATTAAAACGTTGCAGATGATAAACTATATTATGCTCGGACATAGGCCTACTCGGTCTCTCTCGCGAACTGTCGAGCGCGCTCTCGGATGGACACACTCCGGTCTCTCTCGCGAACTGTCGAGCGCGCTCTCGGACGGATCACACTCGGTCTCTCTCGCGCGCTGACGACGTTCGCTTCGCTTTTGTCCAGTCCGGCGCCTCGAAACACACACACACACCAGAGAAAAGAGTTTGCAGTTCCTATGGCGGAGAAAAGCAATGTTGTTTTCGTCAACGATGACGATAACGCAATTATTTCGTTGACGCACCTTTTTTTTATGACGATAACGTTACGATGACTAGCTAAAAATGGCTCTAAGGTGACTAAAACATGACGAGACGTTTTCGAGTTTTCGTTGACGAGACGAGATGGAACGAAAATGATTATAAGTCTGACGTTCACAATGTAATTTCTGCCTATTTTGCGTGAAATCGGTCTGTTTTGAGCTAAAAAAAAAAGTATCAGCAATGCCGCATTCTAATCGTTGTTGTACGATGTACGATCAATAATGAAAAAAATCCCATAATGTACAATAATTTCAGAATTGCCCGCAAATCTGAATCTCTCGGAATCTAGATAGAGCGAGCAAGAGCGCGCATGTGTAGCGCGCGCACAGCCAGAGAAAGGGAGCGAGAGACCTTGTGTGTGTGTGCTAGTGTGCGTGTGTGTGCTAGTGTGCGTGTGTGCCTCACGAAGCGCATGTAAGGACCCAACCAATCGAATTATTCAGAAAGTCTAGTTTATTATGCAAAGGTTTTAAGGTTAACTGTTGTTTTATGAATTGCAACTTGCTGCAACCTGTCAAACCTAAGCCCATTTCCAATACTTTTTAACCTAAATTAATTTATTAAAGACTACTTTTTTTCTTTCTTTTTTTTTTACTAAAACCTTTTTGTGTTTTCGTCGACTAAAACTTGACTAAAAACTTTTTGCGTTTTCGTCGACTAAAACTTGACTAAAACTATCAAGTTTATAAGTGACTAAAATGTGACTAAAACTAAAAAGCATTTTCGTCAAAAAGACTAAGACTAAAACTAAAACTAAAAGGGCTGCCAAAAACAACACTGGAGAAAAGAGCCCGATCGGATGAAAACCGCTTCAGTGAACTCAATTATAGTAACGGCGCATTTTATTGTCAGTAACGGTAACTGCGTTATTACGGAGGAAACAGTAATTAGTTAGATTACTCGTTACTGAAAAAAATAACGCCGTTAGTAACGCCGTTTATTTATAACGCCGTTATTCCCATCACTGGTGACCACGCCCACGGAGAGCGCGCGCTATTCAAACGCAAATAACCTGAGGCAATACATGCAAACCAGCCACATCAGCTTGATAAAACACATCAAGTTTAATCAGATGAATGTACTGTCATCTTGCGAGGAATAATCCTGGGAAACTTACCTCAGAAGTGCTGGTTTCACTTCGAGGAGCAATGGATCCATTGAGGATTAGTAGTAAGTTTTTTTTATTCTTATATGCTTTGTTGTAATCGCAATATGGAATAGTGTCTATAAACCGCAAAAAGACTGTTTAAATATGAATCGCGTTTATGTGTGTGATGAATGAACGGCATATGCGCGCTGTTGCTACTTGTGACTAGTTTTGGATAGACTATAAAGTTTTTACTGTAAAATAGACATCAAATAAGGTTTTTTAGCCAGTTTCTGCTCATATGTTATGTTTTGTCAAAAATTAACTCATAAACTATAGATGTTATAGTGTTTGTTCCAATGTAATGTTAGGCTATATCAAACTAATAAATCCTTAACTTTGAAATATGTATGATACTTAAAAAAAAGAAAGATTACACTTGAATTATTGTTAAAATTGTAATTGTTGTTGATTTACATGTGAACACTTTTTGATAAAATAGCAAAAAATATATTTACAAGGTAGATGTAAAATAATCTTTATAGGTTAATATAAGCCTTCTCATTAAATTATGTATTATTGTTTTTTTATTAGTGACACATTTTGGGCAGAGGATGTATTCCAAAACTTTCTGAAAATACAGTATGAGAATTAACTGCACAATTACTAGAAATGTTTACCTTGGATATTATACAATTTGCATGTATACAAAAAATTGTGAAAAAATAAATAAAAGTTAAGTAGAATGGCTCATATAGCCTATTTGAACAGGATTGGTTTCCAGGTATGACTATGTACTAAAAATGTGCATTTGACTTTAATTTATATTTGGATTATATATATATATATATATATATATATATATATATATATATATATATATATATATATATAATTTATTTTGTCCTCACATTCTTTCTTGTGTGACACACCTTAATGAAAGGCTCATGATGCAAGCTCATTATGCTGGGTCATTAAGCGGGTCATTGTCTTCTCAGGTGTGAACCACTTACTATTAATGATGTGTTGGATCAGTCACGCCCCTGCGCATATTGCCTTCCCAAACAAAAAGTGTTTTACAAAATGTAAATCAATGTATTGTTTTATGTGAATGATTAGGCAGGATGATTTTTAAGATAATTTTAAAGGAAAAATTCTAGGCGACAACATCCATTACTCAAAAGTATTGTGAAAACATATTTACTATGCGTTTTGTGGCGTTACTTCAGACACTTTAATTTTTTGTTTTTTGAATAACCATGCATAAACATTATTCTCTCAAAAATACAAACATGTACATGCATGTTGATCACATATTATGGTAGCCCTGTTTGTGATAAATAGAGTGTAATTACACTTTTGCCATTAATATTTTTATAAGCAACTGAAAAAAGCACATATGTCAGGGCATGTCAGAACTGTCGTGGAGTTGATGCCCGAAACTTGAGGGGAAGCCAGGCGAACTGAATCGAATAGCCGAGCCTGATGGTCTGAATGGGCCAGTGAGACGGACTGGGGAGCGAACCAGGCTTGCAGAGAACGTACAAGCGGGACAAAAGGGGCCGTAGACTTTTTTTACGGTCTACTTTTTTTTTTTTTTTACTGTTACATTGCTTTACATGTATGCATTTTTTTTGTTTTTTTTTTATTAATTAATAGCTAAGCCTAAATATTTTTGTCAAGGAAGAAACAAAAACAACTAAAAACTGTAAAAAATAACACAACAAAAAATAATCGGAGAGGGCTGGGAAGTACACTAGCCTGGGTGCCAGCCCGAACCCCGCCCACAACATTTTTTGGTCGGGAGGTTCGGTCTGGACTCGATCCATTGAGGAGAAATGATGCTCGGCTCCAAGAAGGCCGAGACAATCAAATTGCCAGGGCAGGCTTTAATTGATGATGGCCAGATGATCTGCGGTTACGTAATCACCACGTCATCAAAGAGCGGTTGGATTGAATTGGTTTTCAACAAATATAACTGCAGCTGGAGAATTGAGATGTTTCGATTCCGCTATCGCGTCTGTTATAAAATAAATCGACGGCGCATTAATTTTAAAAGACGAACAGAGAACCGCAATCAAGGCATTTGTCGATCGGAAAGATGTGTTGGCCAGCCGTCCTTCCTACTGGGATTCGGCAAAAGTTTAATTTATCAGCTGGCTCCGATGGTCGCTAAGAAGATGGGACGCAATGAAAACCAATGGAAGTGATGGGCTCACAATCTCTTTTCTCTGAAGCCTCAGATGAACACGCTTCTTCAGCCTGGTCTCTTTCGTCATCTTTCCATTTTTTTCAATCAGTCAAGTCGCGTTGCAACCGTGTTATAAAGTTGAGACAGGGCCGAAAAATGCGAGAAGATTTATTTGCTTTATTGTCGAGATCTAATCCAAAACGGAGAACTTGTTCGTATATACATACACCTTTTGTATTTCTCTCAAAAATGCTATTCGTGCTTGTAAGTACTCCGCAAATTCTTAAATTCTTATTACAACAACGGCAAAGATCGTTTACACATTAATTTACTACTTCTTCCAGCGTGCGTGCAGTTGAGCTCTGTTGACAACTATGCGTTGCTCTGATTGGTTGTAGGTCTATCCAATTGAGTGCAGAGTTTTTTTTTTTTCCTGGTTAGGTTAAGACACGCCTCATAATCAAAGCCCTATGGAGCAGTATCAGACTCACATTCTGCCTAGAATATGAGTATGACGAAGTCAGGCTAATAGTACACATCATATCGTCACCTTCCTAAAATAATTGCCTACGTCATTTTTTCAGGTTTCTCAGAAAACACAAAAAACTGAACCAATAATTGAATATTTGATATTTATTGATAATGCCACTCAAAAAGGTTATGGCAGAAGATGACTATTGACATACTAAAAACAATTCATGACAATTATGTAACGTAACAGGAATAAATTATTTTTGAACATGCCTTTGTCACTTAGGCAATTTTAAATGGTTCAACTCTGTCAACAATAAAACACAAACAAACAAACTAAACATCATTCTGAGGAGGCATGTGCATCTCCTCATTTCTACCTCCAGCTCTTCTTTGCTGGGTTCTTGCCTGATGCCTATTAATGTGGCAAATTATCAAAGTAGTGATGACATTTAACAGACATGTGTTTCATTGACTGGAGGTCGTGGAATTTTCTCTCCTTGATTGGCAGAGCACATGGAAACATTCTTATCCATTGTATCGGCTCTTTTGGCACCTGCACCCTCTGTGGCAGTTCTTCCCACACAGAGTCCCCCGAAAAGGAAAGTTTGAAATGGACCTTGCCTTCACTGCCAAACTGAAAGGCTGGATCTCCAGCCTTTTTGTCTGGTCTGATGCTAATGAAGTGTTATTAGTACCCCATATTTCCTCGCAAGCTCAGAGAAGGCATTCGCCACACCTGCATTGCGGTTCTGATAACCGCAACCATCGCTCCACACTATGATCTCTTTGAGTTCTGGATGGTTTTGATCACACCTTCAAAATGGCGATATTCAAGATGTGCAAATACCTCGCTACTCAGGTCACCCTCCAATTCGTCCCAAATGTAGCAGTATCCTTCTTTTGATCTCAAGTCAAAGAGGGTAAAGTTATGGACCTGCAGTTTCGTTTTGTAATACAGGCTGCTGGCTTGAGTTTTTGGACACAGCAGCACAGCTTGCAAGTCCATTGTCCAAACGGACTTCTCATTATTCGCAGAATCCTTGTCACAGGATTTCTCTTGACTCGCTTTATCTTTCTGGGTGACGTGCATCATATTCGGCCTGACTGATATTCCCATGCTTGAATGAAACACAAACATCACACTGATCTTTTCGCGGAATGAATACAGAATAGTTCTCTTCATGAAATACATCTGTGAAATATCGTATTCCAACGGCCCTCACTCCAGTAGTTGCAGCTGCCTGTTGATATTCCCGATGTAGTTGGGAGATGCTTGTGCCTGGGTGAAGGAACTTATTGTGTTTGTAAGTCTCTGTGCTTCTGCAGTAGTGTGAATCAACAGTGGGCAGGTCCCTCAACCAGTCCTTAAGGAAATCCTTTGAAGATCTTTATTAGTTGAACATCTTCGTATGAATGAATGATTCCACAGGACGATACATTCGATTTCATTTCATTCAGGTAATACATTTTACAACCAAACAGATTATATACACATCATTTCTAGCTGTTTGATTACAATACGGTAGCCTATTCAAATCTTTCTTAATTAGATCATGTAATGTGGAAAAAATTGACAAAAACTGTAGATGAAATAATGTTTAAAAGAAAGCCTAATGCTAGCCTCATTGACTTAGCTATTTTTATTGACTAAAATGCTGACTAAAAAGACTCAATAAAAAAGACCAAAAACTATGCAATAATTATAGTCTAGTCTATATTATAGTAAAACACATCACTTACCAATAGGGGGTGAACCCTGAATGATGGAAATAACTTCAGAGGTTGAGTAGCTTTTCGATCTTCTTGATGCACCTGCCATCTTGAAAAGCTTGTAAAATTGCTTGTAAAATTGCCTACATCTCATTGTCTTTGACTTAGGCAAAATAAAACGGCCTAAGTCACACACTTGACATAGGCCATTATACTATAGGGGTAGAATTGCATGATCTGTTCAACTGAGGATGTGGGTGATTTTACCAAAGGAGGCCAGCATCAATAGGAGATGACTTATGTAAAAAAATATTTTTTGTCAAAAAATGACTTACTGCACCCACACACCGGACGCGAATAGCGCGTCAGGCGCGAGTGATTTCAATGTTAAGTCAATGCAAAGACGCGTTACACGCGTTTTACGCGCATAACGCGTCTTTGCATTGACTTAACATTGAAATGACTCGCGCCTGACGCGCTATTCGCGTCCGGTGTGAACGCACCATTAGGCAATTATTTTAGGAAGGTGACGATATGGACTACTTTTTTTTCCCATTTTTGTACCTTGACCTGTCATGGTCACTGTTAATTGCTGTTAAACTGAAAACAGCAGCATGAATGTTCTTTAAACATTATATATTTGTTATCCATGGGAAAAAAAAACATTGTATTAATTTTAAATTAAATAAGTAAATATCCACTTAACTTTTATTTTGGGGTATTCCTTATTCTAAAATCAAAGTTCTGACAGCAGGAGATGAAAACCACCACACCATGATTACCCACAATCCCTCTGATGTCTCACCCCTCATAGTGGTGGCTTATCAGCTCTGAGGTTCACTTACTCAATAATGAGAGAGAGAACGAGAGGAAATGGAGGGTGTTGGGAAATTAAAAAGGAAACTCTTGGCTGAAGTTGATAAATAGCTGCTGAAACTCATTAGTGACACAGTGTGTGTGTGTGTGTGTGTGTGTGTGTGTACAGGTTTGGATTGTGCAGCCCAAAATGTTGCCACTATAGACGCTGAAAAAAATCCTGGCTTATTCTTTTTCTTTCCAACATTGGTGTTGTAACTTTTTTCTGGTGATGGGCCTCGATAAAGCTGCATGGGGTGCATTCAGGATTAGGAATGTGCCTTAAGAATAACTCCGAATTTAGAGAGGCACGGAAAATGAATAACGCATTCTAGCCCAGGGACAAGGTTAGGCTGCATTAGTCTGTTACATACATTGCATTAGTCAGTTAGTACATAAGATAGTAGGGAGAGATGACTGACAGAACGACGTCAGAGGATTTGGTGTGCAACAGATCCTGAGAATCATTGGCAAATATCTAATCTTGTAAAATGTGTGGTGGTCCTATACACATAGTAGGCTATGCAAGATCACAAGAAAGCGAAAGTATAAAGTGAGCGTGCATTCAAAAGTGATTTCAATACCCCGCATACAGCTGCTATCTGATGCCCAAAAATTATATAATATAATATTATATAATATATATATATATATATATACTTGGCGAAGAATTTTCGTCATGTGCCAAAGGTAATACACAACCATCAAATCAATCAAACGATAGTGCCATCACTGCATCACACCACCTCCTAATAAGGGAGATATGGTCACGTCCAGTACAACGCCCCCTAAACGGCCAAACAAAATAAGGAAAGAAATAAGAAAACAAAAGTACACTATACAATACAACGGATACTATAGTCTACAATACTATATTCACATAGCAAAACCAACCAAAACGAATCCAAACAAACCGTTGTAAATAAACCATAAATACTGGGAAAAAAACAGTGGTCTCTATACACCATCAGCTCCCAGATGAATCTGCCAAAACATAATACACTTTCAGCACATCTACATTTATACACTATTAAAATATACAAATAACAGTTGGACCATACATTTCGTTGTTACATCTTTCTATAAAATATAAAACCACATAAATCATCTCATTACCTCCACAGTGTGTCCTATCTTATACTGAACACGTCATCACAAGTCACGAACGTGATGCCAAGCTTGTTAGGTTACTACAACACATACAAACATACATGAGGAGCTCTTTTCCAAAACGCTATACATCATTTCAATAGTTTTCAGGAAAATGACATTTTTTACCTAGACCCATACATTTTGTGAATATTCAATTTATCCTGTTAAAATGGTTGTGTGGCTCAGTCTGAACATGTTGAACAATGATGATTAAATCAAACAACAATATTGTTGATGATAAATTCAAAGTTCATTTATTTATTTTTCAAAACGCTATAAATCCATCAATTGTTTCCAAAAAAAATATGGTTTGTCTTTAATACTTTAATTTAATTTAAATTAAACAAGTGCAAATGCATTAAATAAATAAAAGCCCACTATAATAAATAGTTAAATAAAATAAATAGTACAAATAAAATAAATAATTCCAATTACATATTTTAATATTGTCCAGCACATAACACTCATACAAATACCAGTCCTTAAATACAACAATGTTAAACATTTATTTAAATCATTTAAGCAATTTAGGCTAATTGTAATTTGGTGCCGAACCTGAAAAAAGTAATGATAGCCTAGTAATGATAACAATATTCAATAAGTTATTTAGTAATACATTCAGAGTCATTTTTAGTAAAGTGTCAAACCTGTAACAAATAGGACCAATTTGTCCACTACATATGCATGAAAAAACGAATTATTAAATAATGATAACGATATTCAATAGGCAAGTCAGTCAGTAATAAATAAATAAAATAAAAATCAAGATAATAAATAAATATCAGATCGTCCGGTGACAGCCTCTCGGCCTGACAGAAACCTGTGGGAGCAGCTTTGTTGACACTGTTGGTATTTGTTGTTTTTTTGTGATTATCTTCTTTGTCCAGTCTGCGATTTGTAATCTTTAAAGCACTCATTTTGAGGAATTAATGAAATAAACGTCTGTACAGATCGCCGCCTATTTTGATTGCTTAGAACGCGCCCGAATTCTGATTGGTCGAGAGGATGTATCGCGTTTAGGCTAAAAATAGGTTTGGCGCTTATCGCGTTTTGGAAAGAAACTGAATCTTGCAGTACATTTTAAACCAGGATACAGCGCGATTTTGGCATGACACGTTGATGGAGCAGTGAATAGGTTCAGTACACAGCAAAATGACATGATAAACTCATTTTTTTTTTAAATGGCGTTTATCGCGTTTTGGAAAAGAGCTCTTCACATGCTCAAGAACAACAATACTCTGCTTTTTACGCATAATAAAATCAAACGACCTACCCGGGAATTGTCAGCGACATGAACAGGGGAAAATGAACGGTATGATACGTACAGCTCCCAGTGAATGACCGCGATGCCAGGGTTGTTACTACAACACATCCAAAACACACATACTCAAGAACAAACAATACTCTGCTTTTTACACATAATAAATCAAACGACCTACCCGGGGATTATTGGCAACATAAACAGGTAAGTGGTACCCTCAGCGTGCAGCAGCTCTTCACACTTGCAGCAATGCCACGCCAAACAAACATGTGCGTGTCTCCCACACCATTGTGCCACTCCCCCCTTTAACTCGCTTAAGCGGAAATGGCACTGGACGCATTCTGCCGTGACGTCAGTCACAATAATGAAAATATTATAAACACTGACAACCCACTACACTTAAGACAGCTGTTTTGCCTCGTATCTCGCACTGTATGACCGTTAACTAAAGCGTGAAGCGCGTTGCGCTGGAATTCGCGCTCGGCTCGCGCTCCTATGAACATAAAGCCCGCCGTCTGTGATTTGATTGGTCATCTGGTCACTCGGTCAGGTGTTTGAGTGCTGAAGCAGCTCAGGTGAGAAGGTCAGTTATCGTTATCGTCGCGACTCGCGACTTTATAAAAGCTGGAGATTGTTGGTAGGTAGCTTTTGTAGGAATTGAGCTTCTCTTGCTTCTTTGTCCTTTTTTTTTTTGCTTTCTTTTCATTGATCTACTTGGTTGTGGTTTTAAACTCATTAGGGCCCAAGCCTTGAAAAGGCGAAGGCCCTATTGTTTTCCTTCGGATTATTATTTATTATTATTATTATTATTATTCTTTATTAGGGCCCAAGCCTTGAAAAGGCGAAGGCCCTATTGTTTTCCTTCGGATTATTCTTCTTTATTATTTATTATTTATTATTATTATTATATTACTACCTTTTGGGCACTTTTGGGGGCCTTAACGTGCTCAAAAACTCTTGAAACTTTGCACAAATGTCAGAACCCGCGGCCATTAGAGCCGGACTGAAGCTGGTACCCGGGCGTGGCAGGAGGGCTCGACAGCGCCCCCTGGAACGCGGTCCGAAAACTTGGTCCATAAATCAAACACGCTTGCGTGGAATAATATGAAACTCGGTACACTTATAGATCTCATCGGTTCATATATCCTTCGTGCTCTGACTTTTTACCCCAGCCCAACAGGAAGTCGGCTATTTGGCGTAGTTTAAAAAACACATGCAATGGAATTTAAAATACTCCTCCTAGACGATTCAACCAATCACCACGAAACTCGGTGTGCATGAAGTCAAGACATGGAGGATGAAAAATTGCCAGGGGATTTTTGATATCTCGAACGGTTTGGCCGTGGCGAGGAAACGAATTTATGGCGAATATTGGAAACAGGAAGTGTGTTATAACATCCTCATACATTAACTGATCTTGATGAAACTTCAGCAGTGTGTTCGCTGTAAGAGGCCGATCACATGGATGTGACTATTGTGAGTCAAAGTTATAGCGCCACCAACTGGCAGCAGGAAGTGTGTCACTTTCAAAATGCTTTGAATTCACCCTCTTATGTTTACCCGATTTGCTTCAAACTTTATGTGTATAATGTAAACACACGGCAGATGTAGACCTGTGAAAGAATTATTGATATCTTAAATACTGTTGCCATGGCAACACTTTAAACTTTTATATTCTTTTTGGGTGCATTTGAGGCTCTTAACATGCTTCAAATTGCATGAAACTCAACATGCATATCAGATTTATTAGGTACTAGGCATGTGTGAAGTTTCAGAAACGGGCGCGGTGGAGGGGCTCAGTAGCTCCACCTTTAGTCAAAAATGGGGTATTAGTTTTACCTACAGTAACAAAAATCGGTATTTATATTTATGTCCCCGAGCCGGACAACTTTCTAATTTACAGTCATTAGCTCCGACCAACAGGAAGTCAGATATTTTGGTTTGAATGTGATTTGATGGGAATTTTGCCAGTCTCTCTCAGTGTCTGTGTGTGTGAGAGAGGAGGGGGGCTTTATTTTAACCCTTTCTCTGCTGTGTGGGACTTCTCGGGCACTTTTGGGGCCCTTAACGTGCTCGAAAACTCTTGAAACTTTGCACACAGGTCAGAACCTGCGGCCATCAGGGCGGGGCTGAAGCTGGTACCCGGGCGTGGCAGGGGAGCTCAACAGCGCCCCCTTGAACGTGGTCCGAAAAACTTGGTCCATATATCAAACACGTTTGCATGTAATAATATGAAACTCGGTACACATATAGATTTAATCGGGCCGAACAACTTTCGTGCTCTAAGTTTTACACCAGTCCAACAGGAAGTCGGCTATTATGGGCTGTATGAAAATGCATGCCCCTGGAATTTGATATACTCCTCCAAGAAAAATGATCCTATCGCCACCAAACTCGGTCAGCATGAAGTCAAGACATTGAGGACGCTAAATTGCGGACGGATTTTTGATATCTCGAACGGTTTGGCCGTGGCGAGGAAATGAAGTTATGGCGAGAAAAGAAAAACACAATGTGTTATAACGTCTTCATACATTAATTGATCTGGATGAAACTTCAGCAGTGTGTTTGTTGTAAGAGGGCGATCACATGGATGTGACTATTGTGAGTCAAAGTTATAGCGCCACCAACTGGCAGCAGGAAGTGTGTTACTTTCAAGATACTTTTGACTAAAGTGGGTGGGTTATTTTTACCTACAGTCACAAAACTCGGTCTGTATATTGTGCTTATCGATCCGGACAACTTTCTCATTTACAGTCATTAGCTCCGACCAACAGGAAGTCAGATATTTTGGTTTGAATGTGGTTTTGTCTCTCTCTGACAGAGTTCCCCCTGCCATTCTCTCTGTGTGTGTGTGTGTGTGTGTGTGTGGAGTGGGGGGGAGGGGAGGGAGAGAGGGCACACACACAGACAGCCCCCCCCCCCCTTTTCTGTGTGTGTTTGGAGGGAAGCAGAAAGACTCTCACTGATACAAGCTCTAAAGCAGACTTCTTCTCGACAGTCAAAGCGGGGTTACGTTATTGCCCGTCGTGCACAGGAACCCGAAAGGCAACAGGGTGGCGGCTTTTTATATATATATATATATATATATATATATATATATCACTGATTCTTGAGAGTCGGGACAAAACACGTTTTAAAAAACTTTTTTTTTAAATACACACTATATCAATTATAGTTATACGTTTCTGCAGAGAAAGGTCTTAGCTATTTAACCATGTAAAGGAACAGGTTCTAAATAAAAACACATTTTAAACAAATTTACATGTTTCCCTTCAGAACTGGATTTGTGTCAACTCCGTCAGACACACTAAAAAGTAAACAATTTTAATTCTTCCAATCCAACAAGAATCTAAAGTTCGGAAGTACATTGTAATAGTGTTTAGTTACTCTGATATGTAAAAAAAACACAATACATAAACTTAAGTTGTGATTTCACACTATTCTGAAACCTCAGATTTC
Organism: Phoxinus phoxinus; assembly: GCF_949152265.1. NCBI lineage: Eukaryota > Metazoa > Chordata > Actinopteri > Cypriniformes > Leuciscidae > Phoxinus > Phoxinus phoxinus. The sequence goes on along the minus strand of NC_136877.1, from coordinate 12,788,102 downwards.
TAAATATTTGCATTTTCAAACTTTGATTTTAATTTCAATATTGTAAAAACAAATTCCTTAAATAAATAAAACATAAGAGGATGTAGATCAGATGGTCCTTTATTACAAAAACCACATAAACTGAAGGAAGAATATTTTTTTCCCCAAAAAATTAACAAAAACATACATCCAAACGTCGAAGATCTGACGGTGTTGACGAAAAACTGACGGTGTTGACGAAAAACTGACGGTGTTGACGAAAAATATGTGCATTGCTGATTAGTGAACTGATGTGCTCTTTAAACACTACTACTAAAACTACTCCTTGTTATTAGAGTACTGAACTTACTGTAAAGCAAACTATAATAAACATATTGCACATACACCGTTTCAAACTGTTTTAAATTACACCGTTTTTCCCCCCAAAAAATAAGGGAAACCAGGGGCCGTGATAATTGTTTTTTTGGCCATATCGCCCAGCCCTTCACTGGCTTCTCATTTCTCTATCTCTGTCTCTACATATATAAATATATATATTAAAGTGCTGGCAAAGTTACACGTTACACAATAATAAGCAGACCACTGCCTGACCATTCTCTACAAGTCAGATGCATACGGTTAAATAATGTAATGCATGCTGTGTATGTGCATTTATGTGTAAATAAAACCCTGAAATAACAGTTTAACCCTTCACTATATTCACAAATAATATTATATTCGCACATTAAGAGGTTATTGGTGGATTTGTCAACTCCGTCATCTTACAGGTCAACTCCGTCAGACATAGAACCTGACGGAGTTGACGTCTGACGGAGTTGACGTAAGGGCATGTATTTTCCGCGAAAAAATGTATTGTACACTGGAGCTAGGTATTTTTTCCTCAGTTGCTAGCTGTCCCAATAACCTCACTAAAATTCTTAAATTCAATCCACTATGGTTTAAAAAAATGTATCTTAAAAGAAAGATGGTATTGACATGGTGCAGCTGTGACCATAGGAATATTGACATTGTTTGTCTAAAATATAAAAAAAAAACAAGGTACCAGAGCATGTGTGGTAGTACTGCATTCACCACAGGCAGGGGGATAAAAAGGGGTCCTCGGGATATAGCTGACCATGCTATTTCCTGATTTAAAGAGCTTTATAAAAATATCTGACGGAGTTGACAGAAACCGAGGACACAACTTTAATAGGCAGATTTCTATGGAAAATATTGTTTGATGTTCACTTCATGCATTGTTTTTTATATTTATACCCCTTATTTTTTATTTGATGTATATGTTTTCACAATTGTAGAGCTTTTTTAAAGTTTTTTGGGAAGGTTAATATTGTGACCTCTTGCTGAGGACAAGTGCAATAACATGGACCTTCTAACCACAGACCATACATTTAAACAAATTTTCCCCAAAAAGATAAAAAAGTTTATTCCAAAAATCAGATAGGTATATACAATTCCTTTAGATTTAACTTTGTAAGTATGTCAATCATGATGAATTTCTTAATTTTTGCTATAAATTAGACTTTTCTATGTGGGACATGTTTTGTCCCGACTCTCAAGAATCAGTGATATATATATAAATAAATATAGCTGCAAGCAGCGATGGAGGGCCCAAGCCGGTGGCACCGCCACCTCGGTGCCTTTAGTGAAACTAAAGGCACCAGGGTGGCGGTGCCACCGGCTTGGGCCCGTAATCGCTGCTTGCAGCTATATTTTATTATTTATTAGGGCCCAAGCCTTGAAAAGGCGAAGGCCCTATTGTTTTCCTTCGGATTATTATTTATTATTATTATTATTATTCTTCTTCTTTATTATTATTATTTTACTACCTTTTGGGCACTTTTGGGGGCCTTAACGTGCTCAAAAACTCTTGAAACTTTGCACAAATGTCAGAACCTGCGGCCATTAGGGCCCGACTGAAGCTGGGACCCGGGCGTGGCAGGGGGGCTCGGCAGCGCCCCCTGGAATGGGATTCAAAAACATGTCCATATATCAAACACGCTTGCATGTAATAATATGAAACTCGGTACACATGTAGATCTCATCGGGCCGAACAACTTTCGTGCTCTAAGTTTTACGCCAGTCCAACAGGAAGTCGGCTATTATGGGCTGTATGGAAACGCATGTTCTGGCATTTGAAACACTTCTCCCAGAGAATTCATCCGATGACCACGAAACTCGGTGTGCATGAAGTCAAGACATGGAGGATGCTAAATTGCGGACGGATTTTTGATATCTCGAACGGTTTGGCCGTGGCGAGGACACGAATTTATGATTAAAAAAGGATGCATAAAGTGTGTTATAACTTAGTTATAGTTTTACCTACAGTTACAAAACTCAGCGTGTATATTGATATTATCAAGCCGAACAACTTTCTAATTTACAGTCATTAGCTCCGACCAACAGAAAGTCAGATATTGTGGTTTGAATGTGAATTGTGTCTCTCTCTGTCTCTGCTATTCTGTGTGTGTGTGTCTGTCTGTGTGGGGTGGGGAGGGGGGCTAGTTTAGTTTAACCCTTTCTCTGCTGTGTGCAAAATCTCGGGCACTTTTGGGGCCCTTAACGTGCTCGAAAACTCTTGAAATATTGCACACAGGTTAGAACCCGCGGCCGGGCTGAAGCTGGTACCCGGGCGTGGCAGGGGGGCTCGACAGCGCCCCCTGGAATGGGATTCAAACACTTGTCCGTATATCAAACACGCTTGCATGTAATAATATGAAACTCGGTACACATTTAGATCTCATCGGGCCGAACAACTTTCGTGCTCTAAGTTTTACGCCAGTCCAACAGGAAGTCGGCTATTGTGGGTGGTATGAAAATGCATGCCCCTGGAATTTGAAACACTCTTTCTAGAAAATTCATCCAATCGCAACCAAACTCGGTCAGCATGACGTCAAGACATTGAGGATACTAAATTGCTGACGGATTTTTGATATCTCGAACAGTTTGGCTGTGGCGAGAAAACGAAATTATGGCGAGAAAAAAGAAACACGATGTGTTATAACATCTTCATACAATAATTGATCTTGATGAAACTTCAGTAGCGTGTTTGTTGTAAGAGAGCGATCACATGGATGTAACTAATGTGAGTCAAAGTTATAGCGCCACCAACTGGCAGCAGGAAGTGTGTTACTTTTGACAACAGTGGGGGGGTTAGTTTTACCTACAGTCACAAAACTTGGTATGTATATTGTGCACATCGAGCCGGACAACTTTCTGATTTACAGTCATTAGCTCCGACCAACAGGAAGTCAGATATTTTGGTTTGAATGTGGTTTTGTCTCTCTCTGACAGAGTTCCCCCAGCCATTCTCTCTGTGTGTGTGTGTGTGTGTGTGTGTGTGTGTGTGTGTGTGTGTGTGTGTGTGTGTGTGTGTGTGTGTGTGTGTGTGTGTGTGTGTGTGTGTGTGTGTGTCTGTGTGTGTGTGGGGAGGGGAACAGAAAGACTATGAACAATTGTGCCATCTAGTGTTTTATACTATGTATAAATGTGTTTTTTATTTTAAACAAGTGTTTTAAAGTACACTAATTTCAATTAATGATATGCTGCATTTTTATGTATATTTAAACATTATCAAAGTTAGGATGTCATTTTTTTAGTTTCAAAAGTTATCTGTCTTTGTCTCCCTTTGGCCGTCATTACCCTCCCCTCACTCCCACAGTCTCACTTATTTCTTTCTGTATCAAATAATATTACCATAAACAAAAAGTTTGAGTTTCTTTTTCAATCAATGTATTATGTGTAACTTAAAAATAAGCAGATTAAACAGATATGTTTGAGGGCAAGACATGAAAACGATGAAATATAATATAGTATTAGTAAAAGAGTGCAGTATAGGGTTGGATGAATCAGATAAATAACATATTTTGTTAAAAAAACATTTGGTTAAATAAAATCGAGTGATACATAGGGCTATATTGCCCTCTCGACAGTCAAAGCGGGGTTACGTTATTGCCCGTCGTGCACAGGAACCCGAAAGGCAACGTGGTGGCGGCTTTATATATATATATATATATATATATATATATATATATATATATATATATATATATATATATATATATATATAAATAAATATAGCTGCAAGCAGCGATGGAGGGCCCAAGCCGGTGGCACCGCCACCCTGGTGCCTTTAGTTACACTAAAGGCACCGGGGTGGCGGTGCCACCGGCTTGGGCCCGTAATCGCTGCTTGCAGCTATATTTATTTATTATTATTATTATTATTCTTTATTATTATTATTTTACTACCTTTTGGGCACTTTTGGGGGCCTTAACGTGCTCAAAAACTCTTGAAACTTTGCACAAATGTCAGAACCCGCGGCCATTAGGGCCCGACTGAAGCTGGGACCCGGGCGTGGCAGGGGGGCTCGACAGCGCCCCCTGGAATGGGATTCAAACACTTGTCCGTATATCAAACACGCTTGCATGTAATAATATGAAACTCGGTACACATTTAGATATCATCGGGCCGGACAACTTTCGTGCTCTAAGTTTTACGCCAGCCCAACAGGAAGTCGGCTATTATGGGTTGTATGGAAACACATGTTCTGGCATTTGAAACACTTCTCCAAGAGAATTCATCCGATGACCACGAAACTCGGTGTGCATGAAGCCAAGATATGGAGGATGATAAATTGCGAGGGGATTTTTGATATCTCGAACGGTTTGGCCGTGGTGAGGAAACAAATTAATGGCGAATATTGTAAACAGGAAGTGTGTTATAACATCCTCATACATAAATTGATCTTGATGAAACTTCAGCAGTGTGTTCGCTGTAAGAGGCCGATCACATGGATGTGACTATTGTGAGTCAAAGTTATAGCGCCACCAACTGGCAGCAGGAAGTGTGTCACTTTCAAAATGTCACTTTCGCCACCTTTAGTCAAAAATGGGGTATTAGTTTTACCTACAGTAACAAAAATCGGTATTTATATTTATCTCCCCGAGCCGGACAACTTTCTAATTTACAGTCATTAGCTCCGACCAACAGGAAGTCAGATATTTTGGTTTGAATGTGATTTGATGGGAATTTTGCCAGTCTCTCTCAGTGTCTGTGTGTGTGAGAGAGGAGGGGGGGCTTTATTTTAACCCTTTCTCTGCTGTGTGGGACTTCTCGGGCACTTTTGGGGCCCTTAACGTGCTCGAAAACTCTTGAAACTTTGCACACAGGTCAGAACCTGCGGCCAACAGGGCCGGGCTGAAGCTGGTACCCGGGCGTGGCAGGGGGGCTCAACAGCGCCCCCTTTAACGGGGTCTGAAAACTTGGTCCATATATCAAACTGAATATTGCATGAATTAGTATGAAACTCGGTACACATATAGATCTCATCGGGCCGAACAACTTTCGTGCTCTAAGTTTTACGCCAGCCCAACAGGAAGTCGGCTATTATGGGTTGTATGAAAACGCACGCCCCTGGAATTTGATATACTCCTCCAAGAAATTTAATTTGATCTTCACCAAACTCGGTCAGCATGAAGTCAAGACATTGAGGATGCTAAATTGCGGACGGCTTTTTGATATCTCGAACGGTTTGGCCGTGGCGAGGAAACAAATTTATGGCGAGAAAAGAGAAACACGATGTGTTATAACGTCTTCATACATTAATTGATCTTGATGAAACTTCAGCATTGTGCTCGCTGTAAGAGGCCCATCACATGGATGTAACTAATGTGAGTCAAAGTTATAGCGCCACCAACTGTGACTAAAGTGGTGGGGTTATTTTTACCTACAGTCACAAAACTCGGTCTGTATATTGTGCTTATCGATCCGGACAACTTTCTCATTTACAGTCATTAGCTCCGACCAACAGGAAGTCAGATATTTTGGTTTGAATGTGGTTTTGTCTCTCTCTGACAGAGTTCCCCCTGCCATTCTCTCTCTGTGTGTGTGTGTGTGTGTGTGTGTGGGGGGGGGGGAGGGAGGGAGGGAGGGCACACTCACAGACAGCCCCCCCTTTTCTGTGTGTGTTTGGAGGGGAGCAGAAAGACTCACACTGATACAAGCTCTAAAGCAGACTTCTTCTCGACAGTCAAAGCGGGGTTACGTTATTTCCTGTCGTGCACAGGAACCCGAAAGGCAACGGGGTGGCGGCTTTTTATATATATATATATATATATATATATATATATATATAAATATAGCTGCAAGCAGCGATGGAGGGCCCAAGCCGGTGGCAGCGCCAGCCCGGTGCCTTTAGTGTAACTAAAGGCACCGGGGTGGCGGTGCCACCGGCTTGGGCCCGTAATCGCTGCTTGCAGCTATATTTATTATTATATTACTACCTTTTGGGCACTTTTGGGGGCCTTAACGTGCTCAAAAACTCTTGAAACTTTGCACAAATGTCAGAACCCGCGGCCATTAGAGCCGGACTGAAGCTGGTACCCGGGCGTGGCAGGGGGGCTCGGCAGCGCCCCCTGGAACGCGGTCCGAAAACTTGGTCCATAAATCAAACACGCTTGCGTGTAATAATATGAAACTCGGTACACTTATAGATCTCATCGGTTCATATATCCTTCGTGCTCTGACTTTTTACCCCAGCCCAACAGGAAGTCGGCTATTTGGCGTAGTTTAAAAAACACATGCAATGGAATTTAAAATACTCCTCCTAGACGATTCAACCAATCACCACGAAACTCGGTGTGCATGAAGTCAAGACATGGAGGATGATAAATTGCGAGGGGATTTTTGATATCTCGAACGGTTTGGCCGTGGCGAGGAAACTAATTTATGGCGAATATTGGAAACAGGAAGTGTGTTATAACATCCTCATACATTAATTGATCTTGATGAAACTTCAGCAGTGTGTTCGTTGTAAGAGGCCGATCACATGGATGTGACTATTGTGAGTCAAAGTTATAGCGCCACCAACTGGCAGCAGGAAGTGTGTCACTTTCAAAATGCTTTGAATTCACCCTCTTATTTTTACCCGATTTGCTTCAAACTTTGTGTATAATGTAAACACACGGCAGATGTAGACCTGTGAAAGAATTATTGATATCTTAAATACTGTTGCCATGGCAACGCTTTAAACTGTTATATTCTTTTTGGGTGCATTTGAGGCTCTTAACATGCTTCAAATTGCATGAAACTCAACATGCATATCAGATTTATTAGGTACTAGGCATGTGTGAAGTTTCAGAAACGGGCGCGGTGGAGGGGCTCAGTAGCGCCACCTTTAGTCAAAAATGGGGTATTAGTTTTACCTACAGTAACAAAAATCGGTATCTATATTTATCTCCCCGAGCCGGACAACTTTCTAATTTACAGTCATTAGCTCCGACCAACAGGAAGTCAGATATTTTGGTTTGAATGTGATTTGATGGGAATTTTGCCAGTCTCTCTCAGTGTCTGTGTGTGTGAGAGAGGAGGGGGGCTTTATTTTAACCCTTTCTCTGCTGTGTGGGACTTCTCGGGCACTTTTGGGGCCCTTAACGTGCTCGAAAACTCTTGAAACTTTGCACACAGGTCAGAACCTGCGGCCATCAGGGCTGGGCTGAAGCTGGTACCCGGGCGTGGCAGGGGAGCTCAACAGCGCCCCCTTGAACGTGGTCCGAAAAACTTGGTCCATATATCAAACACGTTTGCATGTAATAATATGAAACTCGGTACACATATAGATTTAATCGGGCCGAACAACTTTCGTGCTCTAAGTTTTACGCCAGTCCAACAGGAAGTCGGCTATTATGGGCTGTATGAAAATGCATGCCCCTGGAATTTGATATACTCGTCCAAGAAAAATTATCCTATCGCCACCAAACTCGGTCAGCATGAAGTCAAGACATTGAGGACGGTAAATTGCGGACGGATTTTTGATATCTCGAACGGTTTGGCCGTGGCGAGGAAACGAAGTTATGGCGAGAAAAGAAAAACACAATGTGTTATAACGTCTTCATACATTTATTGATCTTGATGAAACTTCAGCAGTGTGTTTGTTGTAAGAGGGCGATCACATGGATGTGACTATTGTGAGTCAAAGTTATAGCGCCACCAACTGGCAGCAGGAAGTGTGTTACTTTCAAGATACTTTTGACTAAAGTGGGTGGGTTATTTTTACCTACAGTCACAAAACTCGGTATGTAAATTGTGCTTATCGATCCGGACAACTTTCTCATTTACAGTCATTAGCTCCGACTAACAGGAAGTCAGATATTTTGGTTTGAATGTGGTTTTGTCTCTCTCTGACAGAGTTCCCCCTGCCATTCTCTGTGTGTGTGTGTGTGTGTGTGTGTGTGTGTGGGGAGGGAGGGAGGGCACACACACAGACAGCCCCCCCCTTTTCTGTGTGTGTTTGGAGGGGAGCAGAAAGACTCACACTGATGCAAGCTCTAAAGCAGACTTCTTCTCGACAGTCAAAGCGGGGTTACGTTATTGCCCGTCGTGCACAGGAACCCGAAAGGCAACGGGGTGGCGGCTTTTTATATATATATATATATATATATATATAAATAAATATAGCTGCAAGCAGCGATGGAGGGCCCAAGCCAGTGGCAGCGCCAGCCCGGTGCCATTTAAAATACTCCTCCTAGACGATTCAACCAATCGCCACGAAACTCGGTGTGCATGAAGTCAAGACATGGAGGATGAAAAATTGCCAGGGGATTTTTGATATCTCGAACGGTTTGGCCGTGGCGAGGAAACAAATTTATGGCGAATATTGGAAACAGGAAGTGTGTTATAACATCCTCATACATTAATTGATCTTGATGAAACTTCAGCAGTGTGTTCGCTGTAAGAGGCCGATCACATGGATGTGACTATTGTGAGTCAAAGTTATAGCGCCACCAACTGGCAGCAGGAAGTGTGTCACTTTCAAAATGCTTTGAATTCACCCTCTTATTTTTACCCGATTTGCTTCAAACTTCATCTGTATAATGTAAACACACGACAGATGTAGACCTGTGAAAGGATTATTGATATCTTTAATACTGTTGCCATGGCAACGCATCAAACTTTTATATTCTTTTTTAAAGTTTTTGAGACTCTTAACATGCTTGAAATTGCATGAAACTCGACAGACACTTTACATTTATTGCCTAGTACACTTGTGCAAAGTTTCAGAAACGGGCGTGGTAAGGGGCTCAGTAGCGCCACCTTTAGTCAAAAATGGGGTATTAGTTTTACCTACAGTAACAAAAATCGGTATTTATATTTATCTCCCCGAGCCGGACAACTTTCTAATTTACAGTCATTAGCTCCGATCAACAGGAAGTCAGATATTTTGGTTTGAATGTGATTTGATGAGAATTTTGCCAGTCTCTCTCAGTGTCTGTGTGTGTGTGAGAGAGGAGGGGGGCTTTATTTTAACCCTTTCTCTGCTGTGTGGGACTTCTCGGGCACTTTTGGGGCCCTTAACGTGCTCGAAAACTCTTGAAACTTTGCACACAGGTCAGAACCTGCGGCCATCAGGGCCGGCCTGAAGCTGGTACCCGGGCGTGGCAGGGGAGCTCAACAGCGCCCCCTTGAACGTGGTCCGAAAACTTGGTCCATATATCAAACACGTTTGCATGTAATAATATGAAACTCGGTACACATATAGATTTAATCGGGCCGAACAACTTTCGTGCCCTAAGTTTTACGCCAGTCCAACAGGAAGTCGGCTATTATGGGTTGTTTAAAAACGAATCCCCCTGGAATTTTATATACTCCTCCTAGAAAATTATTTCGATCGCCACCAAACTCGGTCAGCATGAAGTCAAGACATTGAGGACGCTAAATTGCGGACAGATTTTTGATATCTCGAACGGTTTGGCCGTGGCGAGGAAACGAATTTATGGCGAGAAAAGAAAAACACAATGTGTTATAACGTCTTCATACATTTATTGATCTTGATGAAACTTCAGTAGTGTGTTTTTTGTAAGAGGCCGATCACATGGATGTAACTAATGTGAGTCAAAGTTATAGCGCCACCAACTGGCAGCAGGAAGTGTGTTACTTTCAAGATGCTTTTGACTAAAGTGGGGGGGTTATTTTTACCTACAGTCACAAAACTCTGTATGTATTTTGTGCACATCGAGCCGGACAACTTTCTCATTTACAGTCATTAGCTCCGACCAACAGGAAGTCAGATATTTTGGTTTGAATGTGGTTTTGTCTCTCTCTGACAGAGTACCCCCTGCCATTCTGTGTGTGTGTGCGTGTGTGTGTGTGTGTGTGTGTGTCCGTCTGTCTGTCTGACACCCCCCCCCCCCCGTGTGTGTCTGTGTGGGGAGGGGAGGGAGGGCACACACACAGACAGCCCCCCCCTGTCTCTGTGTGTGTGGGGAGGGGGGCAGAAAGACTATTAAAAATAGGTATATTGTGCCATCTAGTGTTTTATACTATGTATACATGTGTTTTTTCTTTTAAACAAGTGTTTTAAAGTACAGTAATTTCAATGAATATATATACCACACTTCATAGGAATTTTCGGTGTTGTGTACTTACAATGGCTGCTGATTTCATGTGTCCGTTAAGTCCATGAGACTGTAGGGTGTCTAATTTTTCATTTTAGGTTTCAGAAGGGTGCTCACGCATACTTTGTGGTTAATATGTGCCCTCGATGCGCACTTTTGCAGAACCCACACTGATGCAAGCTCTAAAGCAGACTTCTTCTCGACAGTCAAAGCGGAGTTACGTTATTGCCCGTCGTGCACAGGAACCCTTATTACTACCTTTTGGGCACTTTTGGGGGCCTTAACGTGCTCAAAAACTCTTGAAACTTTGCACAAATGTCAGAACCCGCGGCCATTAGAGCCGGACTGAAGCTGGGACCCGGGCGTGGCAGGGGGGCTCGACAGCGCCCCCTGGAACGCGGTCCGAAAACTTGGTCCATAAATCAAACACGCTTGCGTGTAATAATATGAAACTCGGTACACTTATAGATCTCATCGGTTCATATATCCTTCGTGCTCTGACTTTTTACCCCAGCCCAACAGGAAGTCGGCTATTTGGCGTAGTTTAAAAAACCCATGCAATGGAATTTAAAATACTCCTCCTAGAAAATTCAACCAATCACCACGAAACTCGGTGTGCATGAAGTCAAGACATGGAGGATGAAAAATTGCGAGGGGATTTTTGATATCTCGAACGGTTTGGCCGTGGCGAGGAAACGAATTTATGGCGAATATTGGAAACAGGAAGTGTGTTATAACATCCTCATACATTAATTGATCTTGATGAAACTTCAGCAGTGTGTTCGCTGTAAGAGGCCGATCACATGGATGTGACTATTGTGAGTCAAAGTTATAGCGCCACCAACTGGCAGCAGGAAGTGTGTCACTTTCAAAATGCTTTGAATTCACCCTCTTATTTTTACCCGATTTGCTTCAAACTTTATGTGTATAATGTAAACACACGGCAGATGTAGACCTGTGAAAGAATTATTGATATCTTAAATACTGTTGCCATGGCAACGCTTTAAACTTTTATATTCTTTTTGGGTGCATTTGAGGCTCTTAACATGCTTCAAATTGCATGAAACTCAACATGCATATCAGATTTATTAGGTACTAGGCATGTGTGAAGTTTCAGAAACGGGCGTGGTAAGGGGCTCAGTAGCGCCACCTTTAGTCAAAAATGGGGTATTAGTTTTACCTACAGTAACAAAAATCGGTATTTATATTTATCTCCCCGAGCCGGACAACTTTCTCATTTACAGTCATTAGCTCCGACCAACAGGAAGTCAGATATTTTGGTTTGAATGTGATTTGATGGGAATTTTGCCAGTCTCTCTCAGTGTCTGTGTGTGTGAGAGAGGAGGGGGGCTTTATTTTAACCCTTTCTCTGCTGTGTGGGACTTCTCGGGCACTTTTGGGGCCCTTAACGTGCTCGAAAACTCTTGAAACTTTGCACACAGGTCAGAACCTGCGGCCATCAGGGCTGGGCTGAAGCTGGTACCCGGGCGTGGCAGGGGAGCTCAACAGCGCCCCCTTGAACGTGGTCCGAAAAACTTGGTCCATATATCAAACACGTTTGCATGTAATAATATGAAACTCGGTACACTTATAGATTTAATCGGGCCGAACAACTTTCGTGTTCTAAGTTTTACGCCAGTCCAACAGGAAGTCGGCTATTATGGGCTGCATGAAAATGCATGCCCCTGGAATTTGATATACTCATCCAAGAAAAATTATCCTATCGCCACCAAACTCGGTCAGCATGAAGTCAAGACATTGAGGACGCTAAATTGCGGACGGATTTTTGATATCTCGAACGGTTTGGCCGTGGCGAGGAAACGAAGTTATGGCGAGAAAAGAAAAACACAATGTGTTATAACGTCTTCATACATTTATTGATCTTGATGAAACTTCAGCAGTGTGTTTGTTGTAAGAGGGCGATCACATGGATGTGACTGTTGTGAGTCAAAGTTATAGCGCCACCAACTGGCAGCAGGAAGTGTGTTACTTTCAAGATACTTTTGACTAAAGTGGGTGGGTTATTTTTACCTACAGTCACAAAACTCGGTCTGTATATTGTGCTTATCGATCCGGACAACTTTCTCATTTACAGTCATTAGCTCCGACCAACAGGAAGTCAGATATTTTGGTTTGAATGTGGTTTTGTCTCTCTCTGACAGAGTTCCCCCTGCCATTCTCTGTGTGTGTGTGTGTGTGTGTGTGTGTGTGTGTGTGTGTGTGGGGAGGGAGGGAGGGAGGGAGGGCACACACACAGACAGCCCCCCCCCCTTTTCTGTGTGTGTTTGGAGGGGAGCAGAAAGACTCACACTGATGCAAGCTCTAAAGCAGACTTCTTCTCGACAGTCAAAGCAGGGTTACGTTATTGCCCGTCGTGCACAGGAACCCGAAAGGCAACGGGGTGGCGGCTTTTTATATATATATATATATATATATATATATATATATATATATAAATAAATATAGCTGCAAGCAGCGATGGAGGGCCCAAGCCGGTGGCAGCGCCAGCCCGGTGCCTTTAGTGTAACTAAAGGCACCAGGGTGGCGGTGCCACCGGCTTGGGCCCGTAATCGCTGCTTGCAGCTATATTTATTTATATATATATATATATATATATATATATATATATATATATATTTATTATTATTTTACTACCTTTTGGGCACTTTTGGGGGCCTTAACGTGCTCAAAAACTCTTGAAACTTTGCACAAATGTCAGAACCCGTGGCCATTAGGGCCGCGCTGAAGCTGGGACCCGGGCGTGGTAGGGGGGCTCGGCAGCGCCCCCTGGAATGGGATTCAAAAACATGTCCATATATCAAACACGCTTGAATGTAATAATATGATACTCGGTACACATATAGATCTCATCGGGCCGAACAACTTTCGTGCTCTAAGTTTTACGCCAGTCCAACAGGAAGTCGGCTATTATGGGCTGTATGGAAACGCATGTTCTGGCATTTGAAACACTTCTCCCAGAGAATTCATCCGATGACCACGAAACTCGGTGTGCATGAAGTCAAGACATGGAGGATGCTAAATTGCGGACGGATTTTTGATATCTCGAACGGTTTGGCCGTGGCGAGGAAACGAATTTATGATTAAAAAAGGATGCATAAAGTGTGTTATAACTTAGTTATAGTTTTACCTACAGTTACAAAACTCAGCGTGTATATTGATATTATCAAGCCGAACAACTTTCTAATTTACAGTCATTAGCTCAGACCAACAGAAAGTCAGATATTGTGGTTTGAATGTGAATTGTGTCTCTCTCTGTCTCTCTGCTATTCTGTGTGTGTGTGTCTGTCTGTGTGGGGTGGGGAGGGGAGGGGGGGATCTGTGTATGTGTGTGTGTGTGTGTGTGTGTGTGTGTGTGTGTGTGTGTGAGGAGGGGGTCTAGTTTAGTTTAACCCTTTCTCTGCTGTGTGCAAAATCTCGGGCACTTTTGGGGCCCTTAACGTGCTCGAAAACTCTTGAAATTTTGCACACAGGTCAGAACCATCAGGGCCGGGCTGAAGCTGGTACCCGGGCGTGGCAGGGGGGCTCAGCAGCGCCCCCTGGAATGGGATTCAAACACTTGTCCGTATATCAAACACGCTTGCATGTAATAATATGAAACTCGGTACACATTTAGATCTCATCGGGCCGAACAACTTTCGTGCTCTAAGTTTTACGCCAGCCCAACAGGAAGTCGGCTATTGTGATTGGTATGAAAACGCATGACCCTGGAATTTGAAACACTCTTTCTAGAACATTCATCCAATCGCAACCAAACTCGGTCAGCATGAAGTAAAGACATTGAGGATACTAAATTGCTGACGGATTTTTGATATCTCGAACAGTTTGGCCGTGGCGAGGAAACGAAATTATGGCGAGAAAAGGGAAACACGATGTGTTATAACGTCTTCATACATTAATTGATCTTGATGAAACTTCAGTAGCGTGTTTGTTGTAAGAGGCCGATCACATGGATGTAACTAATGTGAGTCAAAGTTATAGCGCCACCAACTGGCAGCAGGAAGTGTGTTACTTTTGATAAAAGTGGGGGGGTTAGTTTTACCTACAGTCACAAAACTTGGTATGTATATTGTGCACATCGAGCCGGACAACTTTCTCATTTACAGTCATTAGCTCCGACCAACAGGAAGTCAGATATTTTGGTTTGAATGTGGTTTTGTCTCTCTCTGACAGAGTTCCCCCTGCCATTCTGTGTGTGTGTGTGTGTGTGTGTCTGTGTGGGGAGGGGAGGGAGGGCACACACACACACATAGACAGCCCCCCCTGTGTGTGTCTGTGTGTGTGGGGAGGGGAGCAGAAAGACTATGAACAATTGTGCCATCTAGTGTTTTATACTATGTATAAATGTGTTTTTTATTTTAAACAAGTGTTTTAAAGGACACTAATTTCAATTAATTATATGCTGCATTTTTATGTATATTTAAACATTATCAAAGTTAGGATGTCATTTTTTTAGTATCAAAAGTTATCTGTCTCTGTCTCCCTTTGGCTGTCATTACCCTCCCCTCACTCCCACAGTCTCACTTATTTCTTTCTGTATCAAATAATATTACCATAAACAAAAAGTTTGAGTTTCTTTTTCAATCAATGTATTATGTGTAACTTAAAAATAAGCAGATTAAACAGATATGTTTGAGGGCAAGACATGAAAACGATGAAATATAATATAGTATTAGTAAAAGAGTGCAGTATAGGGTTGGATGAATCAGATAAATAACATATTTTGTTAAAAAAACATTTGGTTAAATAAAATCGAGTGATACATAGGGCTATATTGCCCTCTCGACAGTCAAAGCGGGGTTACGTTATTGCTCGTCGTGCACAGGAACCCGAAAGGCAACGGGGTGGCGGCTTTTTTTATATATATATATATATATATATATATATAAATATAGCTGCAAGCAGCGATGGAGGGCCCAAGCCGGTGGCAGCGCCAGCCCGGTGCCTTTAGTGTAACTAAAGGCACCAGGGTGGCGGTGCCACCGGCTTGGGCCCGTAATCGCTGCTTGCAGCTATATTTTTTGTTTTGTTTTTCGAGTAACCGTCTTCTACCGTATATTACGCAATGATTTTCACTCGCCTCTAGATGTCCATCTCAACAGCGCAGCAATATATTAAAATGATTTATTTTATTTATTTACCAGTTAATACTTACTTAATACTTAAAATAATCACATTATTCCACATTCAACACAATTTTACTGAACAAATAAATAAATAGTTATTATTTGAAAAGAACATAAATTTGACAGGGCCCCCTGCTGGCCCAGTGCCCTGGGCATAAGTGCCCAGTAGGCCTGTGCGTTAATCCGTGCCTGACACACATACACACACGATGCGAAGCGTGCAGCCCTGCACATACACTCTAAAAAAAAGTGTTTCTTCAGCGGTTCTTCAGGGGTTCTTTGCCGTGCTTATGGTGCTATAGCACCACTGCCATTTTAAGAACCTGTTAAGCCCAGTTTGGTTCTTCAGCGGTTCTTCAGCATTTCTTCAGCGGTTCTTCAGAGGTTCTTTGGGGTGGTTAAGGTGCTCTTATGGTTCTACATAGCACCATTTGACAAAGGTGAGGTGCTATATGGCTATAATATATAGGTGCTATAATATAGCTCTCTTTCACGTCTGAATGGACAAATACACACTTTGTAATACACAGAGTATCCACGTAAACACAGTCGGTTATGTCTTTACAGAACGTACAGTTGTGAGAAGAATATCGGATGTGCATCAGCAATGCAATTGGATCTGCACACTCGGTTTTAAAGTGACAGTGCGTAATAAACCTCATGCCGTCTGTACACTTAATATTGATCAAACAACAAAATTAAAAGAGAAAAGCATTCACTGCTCTTTAATAGCTTTAATAGGGACTTTAGGGGAAGTGCTTTTATTTAATTTTAAGATATTGTTTTATGTCACAGTGCTAAATCTGTGTCTGTATTGCATGTTCAAACTTTAAAAATTATTCATATTAACAGGTTAATAGATGTTTTCTATGGGAATATACAGTTGCTGGTCATAAAATTTGAATATCATCTAAAAGTTGATTTATTTCAAGAATTCAACTGAACAGGTGAAACTAATATATTATATAGACTCATTACATGCAGAGTGAGATATTTCAAGCCTTTATTTGTTATAATTTTGATGATTATGGCTTACAGCTTATGAAACACACAAAATCAAAATCCCAGAAAATTAGAATATTTCATGAAATCACACAGTAATTACACAGTAATACCATGATCATTGAACCAGGTTTTGGTTCTTTTACCAGTGTGGGCAGGTGCAAATCCTGCTGGAAAATGAAGGAAGCATGAAGTGCTCTGAAAATGTCCTGGATGTCTAGAATATTTTGAATCTCATTTGCAACTCTAGCCGATGACATGGCTCCCCAAACCAACACAGACTGTGGAAACTTCACACTGGACTTCAAGCATCTAGGATTGTGTGCCTCTCCATTCTTCCTCCAGACTCTGGGACCTTGGTTTCCAAATGAGATGCAAAATTTGCTCTCATCAGAAAAGAGGACTTTGGTCCACTGTGCTTAATTAAATCCAGAGTCAACGCAGCTGTCTACCAGGACATTTTCAGAGCACTTCATGCTTCCTTCATTTTCCAGCAGGATTTGCACCTGCCCATACTCCCAAAAGAACCAAAACCTGGTTAAATGACCATGGTATTACTGTGTAATTACAGTGTGATTTCATGTAATATTCAAATTTTCAGAGATTTTGATTTTGTGGGTTTCATAAGCTGTAAGCCATAATCATCAAAATTATAACAAATAAAGGCTTAAAATATCTCACTTTGCATGTAATGAGTCTATATAATATATTACTTTCACCTGTTAAGTTGAATTCTTGAAATAAATCAACTTTTAGATGATATTCTAATTTTATGACCAGCAGGTGCTATAAACCTATAATAAGTTTGGACATTTTAGAGAAATTCTAAATTAATGCATTACAATGTAACTAAACCCATTCGATTTTAGTCGACTAAATCTACTGTAAGTCGACTAAAACTAGACTAAAACTAAAACAATTCAAATGACTAAAATATGACAAACTAAAATGGCATTTTAGTCAAAAGACTATGACTAAAACTAAATCAAAATTTGCTGTCAAAATCAACACTGATCTATACACAAAATGTCTTAAAACAGCGTTAAAAGTGGGCACATTGTTAGAAACAATCATTTCTCTTGCACTACCCCACCTAGGAATTTTAGGCACAATTCTCAGTGCATCATTATAAGCCACTTGAAGTTTTTTCATTTTAGAATCACTAAAATTACACCACAGGTGGGCAGTATACAGTGGAGTGCAATAGGTTTTGAAGAGTGAGATTTTAACATCAGGAGTGCGGGAATTTGTATGCCAGCATGTTTGCCTGCCCATACAGTTTTCCACACTGACGCTGCACCATCATCATCATCACAGAGGTCATCTCTTATCACATGTCCCAGATATTTAACTTTCTTTACAACCTCTATGGTTCACCTGCCAATGAGAAAGAAGGATAGACACACTTCATATCCTTCCTGGTTCTGGCGATCAGTACCACACTCTTCATTGAGTTAAATTTTATATCCAACATTAGTCCATATTGAGAGCATATTCTAAGAAGTTGCTGCAGGCCAGCACTGGAGGGAGACAGTACCACCAAATCATCAGCATAAAGCATATGAGTAATGAGACTATCCCCCACCAAGCAGCCAGTTCTACAGCCCTTTAGCTCCCTAGATAAATTATCCATGTACAGATTAAATAGCAGCGAAGACAGAATTCCGCCCTGCCGCACTCCATTGGAGACATATAAGGGTGTTGACAAACTCATCCCCCACCTGACTTGCATAGTTTGGTGAGAGTACCAGAACTGCAGTATCCTGATTAGGTAAGAGGGGACACCACGCTCATGTAGTTTACCAAAAAGTTTCCCATGATTGATACGATCAAAAGCCTTTGACGCATCCAGGAAACACATGAAGACTGTGCTATTGCGTGAGCTGTACATATAGAAAATGTCTTTAAGTGCATTAAAGGTAGGGTAGGTAGGATTTATATAAAAACTTTTTACCAAATTTGATTAAACTTTCTATATATATCAATGCATAATTAAAATGTAAGTACTCTGATAAAAAGAGTATAGAAATCGAGTGACTCTAGACCGTTTAATCTACATTAAACACAGCTCATTATTTCCATTCGGGACGAATCACAGGATTGGCTTGCGCGACTGTCACTCTCCGTCGCCATGACTACCGCCGCTATTATTGGCTCTGCCCACGTGCGCGCAGTCGCGCACCCGTTTTTAGGTGGGAGTGAATGGAATTAATGAGCTGTGTTTATTGAAGATTAAATACACTAGAGTCACTCGGTTTTTTATACTCTCTATTTCAGAGTACTTGCATTTTAATTATGTATTGGTATATAAAGACAGTTTAAACAAATTTGAATAAAAGTTTTTTTTAGACAATTCTAACCTACCCTACCTTTAATACACAGATCAGTTCCATGCTTGTTCTTAAAACCAAACTGATTAGCTGTTGACGCCATGTATTCTGCAAGCCTATCCATAAGGATCCCTTCTAGTACATTAGATAGTGTACTTGCAAGTGGAATAGGTCTATAGTTATCTATACTAGTTAATTTACTAGTTATAATAGTAAATATATTCTGAACCATATTATATTCTGATCAATTTAAAAACGTTTGCAAAATGAGTCATGTGAAGTTTGGTTTCAGATTAGGATGTTCATTCTAACCCCAAACAGGAGAGGTTGAGCGTAGGCTATTAGCATTCGCACGCAGACGCGAATATTCACTAAAATGAGCACAAAAAAAAAAAAATGAAAAAATGTACAATCAAAAAAGGTGTTTTCCAGTCAAGATGGGAAACAGATTATCTTTTTTACTAGTCCAAGGAGCACTCATGTGTTTAGTTTGAAAATTAAATCTGTAACGAAAGATTTTTATTTAAATCGTCATTATGCCATTTCTCACAAAGAAATCAGATTTAGATAACTGAACATAATATACACAATAATAATCTAGATGCATGTAACATCGTACTGAAAAGTCTCTCTTAACCCCTTAACGCCTGAATTTATATAGCTGTATATATAAAAAAAAATTATGTGTGTTTTTGCCTTTAAGTAGATGGTAAATAATGTTGAGATTATCAATTTCACTTTTGCACAACAAATAAATAGAAATTTTGGTATGTTGCAAATTTGCAACAGCGGGCATAATGGTCAATAATAAGATAACAAAAAACACAGTAAAATAACAGTGAAAAAACAATGTTTTATTTATTCACCCTTTTTTTTTTTTTTTACATATTTACATAAATCTGCAACAGCAGGTATTTAATAAGAAGAATTATGACCACTTTCATGTCACCAACACAATATACACAAACGTTACTGTTAAGGCTATAGGAAACATTGCATTAATTTGAATTGTAGATTGATTTGAATTGTAAATTAAGTTTTCAAATGTATGTTGCTGAACCTGAAAGAATTTTATGACGTGGTCATTACGTCGGGTGTCTAAGCACACAATAAGCAGTTGAGTATTTTTATCTTAGCACAACTTACCTTGTATTCACCTCAGGATCAAACTTTCCCGACTCATATCATAACTTCGCGACTGGAGTAATCCTGGTGTGTAAACAGGAAATAAGTCCGTCACTTTGCGGTCCCACTAGAAACAAGTGCTTGTCGAAGCTTCTAGTAAACGCATTAATACTTACACACAAAGCTTCTATAAATTATTGCAAAGATTATGAAGAGATTGAGCTGCTTTAACCGTGTGATTATCAGCATCAACCGAGTAAACAAAATGGCTGCAATTAAGTGGCTAGACACCTAACGGCTCTAAAAATAAACTACACTAAGAACAGTACAGATGCGCCTTCCGTATGCCTATGTTCTTGTTCCTTGTAAGTGTCTATGGTTTCTGATTTAGTTATGCTAATCAGTACCTGTTTCATGTTCTGCTGATCATCTACCCTGTGTATTTAAACCCTCTGTTCCCTTTGTTCAGTGTTGTCTTTAGCCCTATTCGCACAGGATAAGTATTACCTGGTGACCTCTAGTTATTTGTAATAATTGCGGAGGTTGTCTGAGATCTTAATCCCGTGTGAATCGGCCATGTCTGTAATTTGAGAAGTAAAAAATCCCCAGCAAATGACCTACCATATTTCGCCGAACACCGAGGTCCTGTGATAATATTAGTCCCATGCGAATCGGCATCTCTGTGATTTGGCGGGATCGTATATAATTTGTTCATGGCTTTTGTTTCCCGTGCGCTTTTTTATCCAGCTTTCATGAAGAATGGAGGCTGCACTGTTTTGATAGTATTTTGGGCGCTGGGTCATATCGCTATATACACCATACAACTATACAATTTGCAGAAGGAGAAAGCTGAAAACCATCCAAGAATGATTAAAATAATGATAAAAGAATGATTAGATGGAGACATGCGGTAAGGAACATTCTTCTGTTTATGATATATCATAAAGCTAGACCTATAATAGCAAGACATTTGCAAGCAATAGCCTATATTGACATCATATCCGAGAGTTAAGTCAGTAATTTAGAGTAAAATCTCAGGCTTCGGTTATCCGCCACACGAAATTCAGATGTGGGAGGGTAATTTCTAAATCACACGAGGTCCCCAGATAATACTAATCCAGTGCGAATAGGGCTTTAGTTTATGATATTCCTCCTTGTGATCCCCTGAGTGTCACTGGACCTGAGTGGATTTATCATTAAATACTTTTTTTTTTCATTCTCCTGCATCGTACAATTTACTGAAACCACCACACTTAGAAAATATTTTAAAAAATAAGTTTTTATAACTTTAGCAAAACGAACGTTACCTTAGCAAAACATTATTTCTGTTAGCTGGAGAGATAAATAAATACACTGTAAGACATCCATCTAGTTCAACTTGTTTTCAGTTGCTGCCTGTCATTTAATACAAATATTGTCTCGTTTAATCTCGTATAACTTAAAACATGAAGTAGAAATTGGTTAAATTATTTTGATCAGTTAAGAAAAACGTACTCGGTTACTAACGTAACCTCGGTTCTCTTACGTAGAGTTCTCTCGTACTGCGTCGAAAGAACGCTACGGGAAAGATATTTCTTTGTCGAGATTGAAGCCTAAAATTAATCCTTAATTTTGTAATAATGTAAAACGCTTTTCTGAAGCATACAACCTAGGCGGAGCAATACAGCTCACCCATTGGCTGCTCTGCCAGAAAAGCACAGCCTATGCGAGGCCAGAGACGCTGACCAATGAGGACGCTTCGCGCCCTTCTGCGTCACCTCCCGCCCAAACAGGCGTGGCCTAGGCCTATAAATACGAGCATAGCTGTCTAACACACTGATTTTCTTTACTTCACGAAGCTACACGCATCGTAGGACCGGATTCGAGCCACCACAGCCGTCTGATACAGCACCTCAGCAGGACGAGCCCTTACCTGAAGCCGCTGGTCATCGCCGCCTTCAGCCGCCGTTCCCTGCTGCGCTTCTCCGGCGTGGAATATCCTTTACATTATGTGTGTGTGTTTTGTGTGTGTGTTCGCCGTCGCGTCACACAGTTTTTCCACACTAAAAGAGCCGAGCGTCTTTTTCAAGATGTCTCGCACCTCCTGTGGCTCGTGTAGAGCCCCGCTCAGCGACGGGGACCACGTGCTTGTGTTTCCTGCCTGTGAGTATCACGCAGCTTCAGCTCTCGTCGATGGCGGCTGCCATCAATGTGATTTGATGCCTACGGTGACTCTGCGGACTCGCCTGGCGTTCATTTACTGAAGCTGCATCTTTTCCGCCCGCTGTAGTGCCGCGCCGTGAAAAGCGCCGTGCTTAGCAGAGCCCGGAACCTCCCTTCACCACGAGGTGCTCGCCGCTGCTGCCGCCAGCTTCTCCGCCCGCTTCGCTGGACTCTATGATCGACGGACAAGGGCCGCTGTGTGCCGCCGCGTCCGTCATGAACGAGGAAGGTGAAGCCGCGTCTGTGGAGGACGACTGCTTTTCTCTCCCGCTTCGGATGGGCGAGCTCCGAGGATCTCCCCTCCCCCGCCGCTCATGAGCGTCGACGGAGAAAGACCAGCATCGATGCGCTTACCGGCTGGATGGCTGTTTTTCTGCAGAGGAACGTACGTTACCGTCCTCACGACCCGCGCCCTTTTCTTCCTGAATTCACGAAGAAAGCGCGGAGTCCCGGAAAGCCCCGTCTTTAGCCAGGATGCGCACTTCTGCTTCGAGGGAAGCTACAGTGTTAAAATCCCGCCGCGGCCGGATTTCACTAAAATGTCTCGCTCGCACAGTCCCAACATACGCGACCGTGCCAGTGTATTTTGCAGTCACCAAATCAGCATCAATGCTCGTTTGCCTGCACACAAACGCCGTTTTCACGACGCCCCAGGTAAATCTGAAAATGTATTTTCTGGTGTCCCGGCCACGGCCGATGGTGTGATGTGTGTATCCGTAATGCCCACGACCCAGTGCACATTCGTACACACAAGCACAGCCCTACACAATACAGGGCTTGCACACATAAAATCGACTCGTGTCGATTGTGCAATACATGTAAGTTAGTGAACGTGCCCGCTTTTCAGTGCCCACAATCACTACACACTGCATGTCCCGTGGTTTCTGTAAAAACGAAACGAATGCACGGTCAGTCGGTTCTGATAGACAGTACTCTCTGTGCTACACGGTGTCCCGGCCACAGCCGATGATGTAATGTGTGTAACTGTATGCCCACGACCCAGTGCCCATTCATACACACAAGCACAGCCCCACACAATACAGGGCTTGCACACATAAAATCGACTCAATGTCGATTGTGCATTATATGTAGTGAGCGTGCCCGCTTTCAAGTGCCCACAATCACTACAAGCTACATGTCAACATGGTTTCTACGGAGCTCGCACCGCGTGCTCTCTCTCTCTCTCAGCTGAGAGAGCTAAGCGCACGCGGGCTGCCCGCTCGATAAGCGCGCCCCCGCATCACGCCATGTTACAGCACACGACTGCTCTCGTGTCGCCGCCATTTCGCGACCAGAGCCCGGTTTTTCAACCCGTGTAAGCACAGCCCCGTACAACACAGGGTCTGCACACATAAAATCGACTCAGGTCGATTGTACTTTACATGTAGTGAGCGTGCCCACTGTCCAGTGCCCACAACCACTACACACTGCACGTTCCGCGGTTTTTCTGTAAAAACGAAACCAACGGACGATCAGTCAGTTCACAAACACAGTATTCCCGGTGTTATAAATGTGCCCGCTACCACGCGCCCACATTTATTCACAAATATACGAGCCCTACGGGCAGCCCCGTTCAACACAGGGTTTGCACACTTAAAATCGACTCAGATCGATTGTGCTTTACATGTAGTAAGCGTGCCCACTGCCAAGTGCCCACAACCACTACACACTGCACGTTCCGCGGTTTCTGTAAAAACGAAACTAACGAACGGTCAGTCAGTACACAAACACAGTGTCCCCGGTGTTATAAATGTGCCCGCCACCAAGCGCCCACGTTTATTCACAAGCATAACGAGCCCTACGGGACTCGTCCCGCGCGCTCTCTCTCGACACAGAGAGCCGAGCGCGCGCGGGATGCATACTGTGTTAAACATGCCCCCCGCCTCACACGCCACGGCGTCCATGTCACAGCACACGGTTGCTCTCGTGTCGCCGCCATTTCGCGACCAGGGCCCAGATTACATTCAACCCCTAGTCACACGTGCAGATGCATGGGAAAGACTTCCCGGGGTCTCAGAATGGGTGCTAGAGACTATAAAAAGAGGCTATTCGCTACAGTTTCATCGACGCCCTCCCTGTTTCACGGAGAAAGTCGAAACCACGGTGAAAACAGAAGTAGCACATCTACTTCGAGCCGAAATAGCGAAGCTATTGAGCAAAGGGGCCATAGAGCCTTTATCTCAGAGCGAAGGGGGTCTGTACAGCAGATATTTTCTGGTACCGAAAAAAGACGGGGGTCTCAGACCCATTTTAGATCTCAGGCATCTGAACAAAGCGCTGACAAAGCGAAAGTTCAGAATGCTCACGACCAGAAGAATCCTCGCGCAAATTCGCCGAGGAGACTGGTTTATGGCGATAGATCTGAAAGACGCGTATTTTCACATACAAATTGCGTCACGTCACAGGCGATTTTTGAGATTCGCCTTCGAGGGCCGGGCATATCAGTACACAGTCCTGCCATTCGGCCTGTCTCTAGCACCTCGTACATTTACAGTGTGCATGGACGCGGCGCTGGCACCCCTGAGACTCCGAGGCGTTCGAATTCTGAACTATTTGGACGATTGGCTAATTCTGGCTCAATCGCCGTCAGAACTCGCTCACCACAAGACACTAATACTCGATCACCTCGAGTGCTTAGGTCTGAGAGTCAATTGGGAGAAAAGTTCACTGTTTCCCAGTCAAAGGATCTCCTTTTTAGGACTGGATCTGAACTCACTGTCTATGACAGCACAGCTGTCATCACAGCGCAGGCGAAATACCCTGCAAATGGCGAAATCCTTCCGCAGCGGCCACATAGTGCCACTCAGGAGATTTCAGAAAATGCTGGGCCTCATGGCCTCAGCCTCAACAGTGCTGCAGTTGGGCCTGCTGCGCATGCGCCCACTACAGTTCTGGTTGAGAGCGCGCGTACCGCGCCGAGCATGGTTACACGGTCGTTATCGCCTCAAGGTCACTCAGGAATGCATTTCAGCCCTGACACCATGGAGAGCGTCAGACTGGTACCGGTCAGGTGTAAGCCTGGGGACTTCCTCGAGCCTGAAGGTGGTGTCCACGGACGCGTCCACCTCAGGCTGGGGAGCACTGCTCGACGGCAGACCGCTCTTTGGCCAGTGGGCAGAGCGGGCCAAACTACCGCACATAAACTGCCTGGAAATGATGGCGGTGGACTTTGCGCTGAGGCGCTTCTGTCCCCGGATAAAAGGACACCACGTCCTGGTCCGCTCGGACAACTTGTCGGTAGTAGCCTACATAAACCGCCAGGGTGGCGTGAGATCCCGGAACCTATTCAGGTTAGCGGAATGCATACTGGTGTGGGCCCAGCACAACCTGCGCTCGTTAAGAGCAATGCACGTGCCAGGCCACTTGAACGTAGGCCCGGACAGACTCTCACGGAACAACGTTCCTACGGGAGAGTGGTCCCTACACACACAGACAGTGCGTCTGCTGTGGAAAACGTTCGGCAGAGCGGAAATAGACCTGTTTGCAAACCAGGAAAACGCTCACTGCCCAGAATTCTTTTCGAAGAGCACGAACGCGCTGGCCAGAGTCTGGCCCCGCCGTCCGCTCTATGCTTTTCCTCCTGTCTCACTCCTGCCTCAAGTGCTGGAGCGTATCAAGGAGAGCGGATGCTCAGTACTACTGGTTGCTCCATACTGGACGAATCAGACCTGGTTCCCAGCTTTGATGCGACTGAAAAGTACTGCCCCGTGGCCGATTCCAGTGAGGAGAGACCTCCTCTCACAGGCCAAGGGCTCGATTCTGCATCCTCACCCCGAGCTTTGGTCCCTACACGTATGGGCCATAAACGGGTACCCGCTAACCTCCCAAGAGGAGTGTTAGACACGATCGAACAAGCTAGGGCTCCGTCTACTAGACGACTCTACGCTTCCAAATGGTCGGTGTTCTCTGGATGGTGTTCAGATCAAGGTCTGTCACCACTTCAGTGTGGAGAACCGGAGATTCTCTCCTTCTTGCAAGAGCTATTGGATAAGGGAAGAACCCCATCCACGCTCAAAGTCTATGTGGCTGCCATATCAGCGTTCGTTAATCCAACGCTTGGCCATTCACTAGGCAGGAACGACCTGGTGGTCCGCTTCCTTAGAGGCGCCAGGAGGTTAAACCCTCCAAGGCCTCCTTCAGTCCCCGTTTGGGACCTTTCTACAGTGTTGAACGCTATGAAAGGGGCCCCTTTCGAGCCTATTCACTCAGTTGACATGAAACACCTGTCTTTCAAGACCGTGTTTCTTTTGGCTCTCGCTTCAGTGAAGCGTGTGGGAGACTTGCAAGCGCTCTCAGTGAGAGCTTCTTGTATGGAGTTCGGGCCAAACGACTCTGTAGTCGTATTGAAACCGAAGCATGGGTACGTGCCTAAGTCCCTCAACACACCGTTCAGGGCTCAGGTCATCTCCCTGTCGGCCCTGCCGGCCTCAGAGGACGGAAATAGCTCCCTTTGCCCGGTCAGGGCATTAAGAGCTTACGTGTCCCGCTCCGCTGTTTTTCGACAGACGGAGCAGCTCTTTGTTTCGTTCAGCGGGCGCTCCAAAGGGCGAGCCGCAACGAAACAGAGTCTGTCTCGATGGGTAGTGGACGCCATTGCGCTAGCCTACGCATCTAGAGGTTTGGAATGCCCTTTGGGCATCAGAGCACATTCCACGAGAGGCATGGCCTCTTCATGGGCTTGGTATAGCGGAATCTCGTTACAAGATATCTGTATGGCGGCAGGCTGGGCCTCCCCGTCTACATTTATTAGGTTCTATAACCTAGAGGTTCCTGCGTTGCAGGCTAAACTGCTCTCGGTCTAGAAGACTAT
Source organism: Phoxinus phoxinus (assembly GCF_949152265.1). Lineage (NCBI taxonomy): Eukaryota > Metazoa > Chordata > Actinopteri > Cypriniformes > Leuciscidae > Phoxinus > Phoxinus phoxinus. The sequence continues at coordinate 12,761,119 of NC_136877.1, read as the reverse complement.
GTATAAGTGTTCCTGCCCCGCGCTGCGGCCCAGGTCACTTCAATGTTTAATATGTATAAGTGTTCCTGCCCCGCGCTGCGGCCCAGGTCACTTCAATGTTTAATATGTATAAGTGTTCCTGCCCCGCGCTGCGGCCCAGGTCACTTCAATGTTTAAGCATCACTCACTGACAATGTGTCCCATGAGCATGCTATTACCCTTCATATATATCTATATTTACATATATATGCTATTATGCCTTAAGAGGCACTACTATAAAGGGATGATGCTATTTTAGCCGCTCTCCCTATACTTCTTGGGGTAGGCACTTGTATACCAGGGCGCGCGCGCCCTTAGGTGTCTGTGTCGGTCCAAGAGCACGCACGGCGGTTTACATAGGGTTCCCGTAGCGTTCTTTCGACGCAGTACGAGAGAACTCTACGTAAGAGAACGTACTCGGTTACTAACGTAACCTCGGTTCTCTCTAGGAGAGGGAACGAGTACTGCGTCTCATGGCCGTGCGTGCCCACGCTGCGTCGCTTCATTGACGAAAATCAGTGTGTTAGACAGCTATGCTCGTATTTATAGGCCTAGGCCACGCCTGTTTGGGCGGGAGGTGACGCAGAAGGGCGCGAAGCGTCCTCATTGGTCAGCGTCTCTGGCCTCGCATAGGCTGTGCTTTTCTGGCAGAGCAGCCAATGGGTGAGCTGTATTGCTCCGCCTAGGTTGTATGCTTCAGAAAAGCGTTTTACATTATTACAAAATTAAGGATTAATTTTAGGCTTCAATCTCGACAAAGAAATATCTTTCCCGTAGCGTTCTTTCGACGCAGTACTCGTTCCCTCTCCTAGAGAGAACCGAGGTTACGTTAGTAACCGAGTACGTTCTCTCTAGAAGAGGAACGAGTACTGCGTCGAAGACGCTGCGGGAAAGATTATTTCTCGAGATATTGAAGCCAAAAAATGTATCCTTAATTTTGTAATAATGTAAAACGCTTTGCAGCAGCATACAGCCTCAGGCGGAACAGCTTGCGCGCCTATTGGCTGCTCAGCGGCAAAAGCAGCAGCCTATGCGAGGCCTCCATGACGATTGACCCAATGAGGACGCTTCGCGCCCTCTACGTCACGTCCCGCCATAATGGGCGTGGCCTAGGCTTATAAATAACCGAGCACAGCTGCCATACTCCGATTTTCATAGCCGAAGCGAACCAGAGCTGGATGCAGACACGGCACAGAGACGCAGTACTCGTTCCTCTTCTAGAGAGAACCGAGGTTACGTTAGTAACCGAGTACGTTCTCTTACGAGAGTTCTCTCGTACTGCGTCGAAGACGCTGCGGGATCCCCGTGTAAAACGCCGTGCATGCTAGGGTTGTGCCGATAGACGATAGTATCGTGTATCGACGATAGTCAGTGATATTGCCGATGGCAGATGCCTTTGACGATATTCAATACGATAATGGGCTCGTTTTCTTATTAATGTATTAAATTATTTGTATTATTATTATTATAATAAAAATAGTATTGTTATTAAATTAATATTAGGAACTACAATTAATTTGCCTTGCCTAAATTTAACGACATCACCTCATAGCCTAACACTTGCGACATCACCATCACGCGCGTATGATGACTCCAAGATTTTTTTTTTTTTAAACAGACACACAAAAAACTACATCCACATTAAAATTGAATTGCAAGGTGATCCATTCACAAATTGTCACAAGTGCTTGTTTTAACGGACGCATCATTCTTATACAGATCCAAGATGAAAACGGCATTGTTGTTCGTCAGTAGGCCTATTGTTTCCATAGCACATTATGGTTACACATTTGTTAGTTAACAAAACATTTAATGACATTAATAACACTAAAAACAATACAATTACAAAATATTAATAATAATAATAATATCACTAAAATAGCCGGCGGCCTAATAACATGTCTTTAGATCACGAACACAGCACAACTCTTTAAACACTTGTTTAACAATAAATATTCTTCTAATTTTTTCACTGTTATTAATGTAGGTCCACAAGAGAAATATTAAGGCAGTAAATTAAGATAGTTGCTATACCGTTATATCCATCGTCGTCTCTGAGAGGAGAATGTGGCGTTGACAGATTGCCAGCGAATGAGCGCGTTTACAAGCACATACTTAACCTGATTATGCTGAATAAACTGACAATCCATGTGGTCATATAAACGCATTAACTGTTTTCCTTTATCGGAGTCAAGTCAGAAGTTTTTGTATAAACCGATCGACTCTGTTTGCCCTTAACTCTGATTTCTCCCGGCATTTAAAACACATTAACCCGCGTTCGTTGCGCTTATTGAAGAGCGCATATGTGAAGTGCATCCAGACAGAGAGAGCACTGGTAGGAGGACATAATCCCAAACTCCGATCTTTCCTGATCCAAGAAATTATTAAAACGTGTTCTAATCTCATGCAGAAATAGCCTACAGTCAGAATGCTGCATCTGTAACGGCATGAGAGGATGTGTGTCCGTAAATTTCCCGCTGACATTGAAATACTCTGAGTCAGATACAAAAATTATTTGATCTTTTTTTTATCTCACTATACCGGGAAATAACCTGATTTAGCCTATTAATAAACACTCCACCTTTACCAGCAAAATAGAAAAAGATTCTCATATATAAAACGAAGTAATAAAACAAGCAAATTAATAAGTAAAAAAGCAAGTTAATAATCAAATAAGTAAGCCCCGCCCCCTCACGATAATATCATGTATCGCCGATCTCACAGGCTGACGATAGGACGATATGAAAATGGAGCATATCGCCCAACACTAGTGCATGCTGAGATCCGACACCAGACAGCCAAAGGCGTGCGCGCCCGGGGCACACAAGTGCATAATTATCAGAAAACTCACACAGAGTTTCAGGAAAGAGAGGCTAGAATAGCATCATTCCTTTATAATTAGTGCCCCGAAGGGCATTTACAGCATATATATGTATATAAATATATATGGTGGTTCATTACACAGCTCATAGGACATAACTGTCAGTGAGTGATGCTTAAAACATTTTGCCAATCTGGGCCGTAATAGAACGGGGCAGAAAAGCCATATTGTGTCTTTCAGGCCGAGAGCATTCTGGCCTGCAAGGCGGGAACCTCTAGTTTATAAAACCATATAAATGTAGACGGGGAGGCCCAGCCTGCCGCCATACAGATATCTTGCACGAGATTCAACTAGACCAAGCCCACGAGGAGGCCATGCCCCTCGTAGAATGTGCTCTGATGCCCAACGGGCATTGCAGTCCTTTTGATGCGTAGGCTAGCGCTATGGCATCCACTACCCATCTGGACAGGCTCTGTTTCGACGCAGCTCGTCCCTTGGAACGTCCGCTGAACGAAACGAAGAGCTGCTCTGTCTGCCTAAAAGCAGCGGAGCAGGACACTTAAGCTCTTAACGCCCTAACTGGGCAAAGAAAGCTAGCGTCATCCTTTTCCTCTGAGGCCGGCAGAGCCGACAGGGAGATAACCTGAGCCCTGAACAGTGTGTTGAAGGATTTAGGCACATACCCATGTTTCGGCTTTAGTACGACTTTAGAGTCATTGGGTCTCATTCATGAAACATTCGTAAATATACGAGTAAATATGTGAGTGATTTGCGCGTAAAGAGACCTTCCCGAAAACTCTTCTCCTGATTCACGAATACTTCGTAAACGTCAGATGTGATAGTGAAACGTGTGTGTGTGTGTGTGTTATGAATTCCAATCAGTCGTAAATGGGACGGGCGTGCACGCTTATTCTCAATTACCATAAATCCCGCCCATTAAATCCGACTGACAACTATATATGGGCATGATATTATGACACCAAACGAAGGATTTCAACATGTCTTCTCAAAAGCGAATGAAAAAGAACAATTTCTCAGATGCAGAAATTGAAGTTTTATTATCAGATGTTCATTCAAAACGCCACATTTTATTTTCAAGCGTAGCCTACATAGTGGCTTATCAGGTCCTAAAAAAAGGAAGCTTGGCAGATATTACAGATGCAGTTAATGGAGTTTCATCTGTTAATCGAACAGTCCCAGAAGTGAAAAGAAAATGGTTTGACATGAAGCGACTGCAAAAAACGAATTAGTTCACATATAGCCCAGCCCTATTGAAAGCAATTAATTATTTGATTAAAGTGTACCGTTTGCAGATGCTATTACTGGCTCTCATAATAAAAGTAAAAAGGAAAACCATATGTAATTACTAAATGTAATATTTTTTTCAAAATGCTGTGTGTAAATATGTACCCGATTAAGGTGAATTAAAATGCAGCCTTATTAATGAGCAAAACGTTCGGATGTTAAACGCACTATTTACGCATGGCTGGGAGCAGGTGTAGATTTCTTTCGTACCAACTAACATTTTGAAAATACGAACATTTTAATGAATCCGAAAATTTACGCCAGAACCACTTTACACACGATTTACACAAAAATTCGTTCTGCTCGTGTTTCATGAATGAGACCCATTAGGCCCGAACTCCATACACGACGCTCCCACCGAGAGTGCTTGTAAATCCCCCACACGCTTCACTGAAGCGAGAGCCAGAAGAAACACTGTCTTGAAAGACAAGTGCTTCATGTCAACTGAGTGCACAGGCTCAAACGGGGCACCCTTCACGGCATCCAGTACCGTAGAAAGGTCCCAGACGGGGACTGAAGGAGGTCTGGGAGGGTTCAATCTCCTAGCTTCTTTAAGGAAACGAACAACCAGGTCGTTCCTACCAAGTGACCGGCCAAGCGTCGGATTGACGAACGCTGCTATAGCCGCCACGTAAAATTTGAGCGTGGATGGGGTCTTACCCTTATCCAGCAGCTCCTGTAGGAAGGAGAGAACCTCTGTTTCCCTGCACTGCAGGGGTGAAATACCCTAGGCTGAGCACCAGCTAGAAAACACAGACCATTTAGAGGAATAGAGCCATCTAGTGGATGGGGCTCTAGCCTTCTCGATCGTGTCTAATACTCCTTTTGGGAGGTTAGCGGGTACCCGTTGATGGCCCACGCATGTAGGGACCAAAGCTCCGGGCCAGGATGCAAAATCGAGCCCCTGGCCTGAGAGAGGAGGTCCCTCCTCACTGGTATCGGCCATGGAGCAGTGCTCGTCAGCTGCATCAGTACTGGAAACCATGCTTGGTTTGTCCAGAACGGAGCCACGAGTAGCACTGAGCATCCGCTTTTCCTGATTCGCTCCAATACCTGAGGTAGAAGCGAGACAGGAGGAAAAGCATAGAGCGAGCAGCGGGGTCAGACGTGGGCCAGCACGTTCTCGCTCTTGGAGAAAAATTTCGGACAATGAGCGTTTTCCTGAGATGCAAACAGGTCTTTTTTTGCTCTGCCGAATGTCCTCCACAGCAGTTGTACTGTCTGTGGGTGTAGAGTAGAGGTCTTCAGGTGAACCCGTTGACCCGTTGACCCGGGACCCGACCCGGGACCCGTACGGGTTCGGGTCTATATTTTAAATGATCAGCCGGGTCCGGGTCGGGTCGAATCTATTACTTCGGGTCCCGGGTCTGTTTAACATTGTGTGTAATACCCGTGCGAGTCATCAAATCGCAAAAATGCGTCTTGTCACACTCATATTTAATATATTTTAAATCAGTAACATAATCTGAGGTGAACTGTCACATGAATGTTTACTTTGACACTCAAAATAAATTGCGTTAAAAAGCATGTTTTAGGTTGATCCATCCAGCTAGCGCGCATTTGCAGTCAAGCGCGTGTCATGTTTCTATGGCAACCAGTTACCAGAGGCAGAGCTTCAGTGAGGGACAGCCAAACCGCGCTTTAGATTTTACAATGTCAATTAATCGTTTTGTTCAATCTTAAAGTTTTAGTGTTCAGATTCAGACTCGATGATGCAGAGCAGAGAGCACGGAGATGATAAATAACGTCAGCGCAGCGGCCATGGCACTGAACGAGCAATCGTTATTATAGTTTAAGTTCAAAAAGGCAAACAGCCAAAAGTTATTGTGCGAGTTAGCAGCTAACTCGTTTAATTTGTCATCCGTCACCGTGAGTCCGTGACATCATGTGGACTTTTGAAGCTGAAATAACAAGGATTAAGCTTGGACTTGGTGGAATAACGAGAGGAATAACATGGATAACTTTCTTGTCGGAGCCGAAGGATTGTAATGCATCACAGCCAGTCAGGTAACGTAACGTTACAAGGAAAGGATGGAGAGACTACTAACGTTACGCTGCTACGGCTCCTTAAATTAGGTAAGACAAAAAGTTGTAATTTTTCGCAACAGGTTTATTGACTTGTAATAGCAGTTTAAGGTGGAAAATGTGACAATCGGGTCCAGTCGGGTCTGTGTCTTCCCGGCAGTTTCGGGTCCAGCTTACAAAAATAATCGACGGGTCCAGGTAGGGTCTTGTTAGGCATTTATCGGGTCTGCACGGGTCCGGGTCCAGCTTTTGAAATAATAGTCGGGTCCGGGTCGGTTCGGTGTAGCAAATTACGGGTCCCTTCCGGTTCGGGTAAGAATTTTTGGACCCGTGAAGACCTCTAGTGTAGAGACCACTCTCCCGTAGGAACATTGTTCCATGAGAGTCTGTCTGGGCCAATGTTCAGGTGCCCTGGCACGTGCACTGCTCTCAGCGACCGCAGGTTGTGCTTTGCCCAAACCAGGAGGCGTTCCGTTAACCTGTAAAGGTTTCGGGATTTGACACCGCCCTGGCACCGCCACTACTGACATGTTGTCCGAACGGACCAAGACGTGATGTCCTTTTATCCGGGGACAAAAGCGCCTCAGCGCGTAGTCCACTGCCAACATTTCCAGGCAGTTTATGTGTGGGAGTCTTTCCCGTTCTGACCACTGGCCAAAGAACGGCCAAAGAACGGTCTGCCCTCGAGCAACGCTCCCCAGCCTGAAGTGGATGTGTCCGTAGACACCACCTTCACGCTCGAGAAAGTCCCCAGGCTTACACCTGACTGGTACCAGTCTGTCACACTCCATGGTATCAGGGCCGACACGCATTCCTGATTGACTTTGAGGCGACAAAGACCGGAGACCCATGCTCGGCGCGGCACTCGCGCTTTCAGCCAGAACTGCAGCGGGCGCATGCGCAGCAGGCCCAGCTGTAGTACTGATGATGCTAAGGCCATGAGACCCAGCATCCTCTGAAACTTTCTGAGCGGAACTATGGAGCTGCTGCGGAAGGTTTTTATCATGTGCAGAATACCCAGTCTGCGCTGTGATGACAGCTGTGTCATAGACAGCGAGTCCAGTTCTGTGCCCAGAAAAGATGTTTTCTGACTGGGAGACAGTGAACTTTTTGCCCAGTTGACTCTAAGACCTAAAACCTCGAGGTGATCGAGTAATAGGGTCCTGTGCTGTACAAGCTCTGATCGCGATTGGGCTAGAATCAGCCAATCGTCCAAATAATTCAGAATTCGTACGCCTTGGAGTCTCAGGGGTGCCAGCGCCGCGTCCATGCACACTGTAAATGTACGAGGTGCTAGAGATAGACTTGTAGTCAAGACCACCTAAACCGAGACCAGAGGGTATCGAGACCAAGACAAGACCAAGACCAAGACAGACCAAGTCAAGACCAAGACCAAGTCGAGACCAAGACCGAGACCAAGTCGAGACCGGAGGGGGAAAAAAACAGACTAGTGTTGAAGCTAAGCAATAACTTGTATGAATTCAAGAACAGCAGCATACTAGGGTTCAGCCGCAGTTTACATTCAATACATATTAGACGGTATTACTTCAACTACACATGCAGAACAATACAGAGACAGACCATGTCATGTGTGTGACTGTGAGCTCACTGTAAATGTTTTTGCAGACTGGGTGAGATCAACTATGTGTATCAATTGCATGACGGCTGTTACTGCACTATTAGACTCCCTTAACTTTTGTGTACTGTTGAGGACTGATATGACTGGAACTGACTGGTTTATCTGACAAAACATCAAACACCATCTTGCTCCTCCAACAACTGTCTAAAGAATGAGAAATATGTAACCAATTGAAATTATACTTAATGTGTAGATGAAATCATGACATCAAATTAGGGGTGGGCGATATGGCAAAAATATCATATCACGATTTTTTTCAGGAAAATCACGATTCACGATTTTATCACGATTCCTTTTCATGTTGGTTTTACTATTTTGCAAGTGACTGAGCATCACAGCCAAACTAATGTCCCTATTTGAAAAACAAAGCCTTAGGTAACAAAATATAAAATAAAAAAGAATGGCAGACATTTAGGCCAAAGTGGCGTAGATAAAACTTATTTGTCATTGTCTTTGTTATTAAAAATTAAGAACAAAGATACACATACACAACTTAATATACAAATTAAATAAACAGTGCTTTTTTTCAGCTACAGGTGTATTTAACAGCATTGAAGAAAGTAATTAAATGAACAAATATGAAAATAAAACACAACATCGACTTCACTGTATAAATTTTACATTGATTCTTATTAAAGCGACTATTAAAGTTCTCAGTCAAGAGTGAGTGAGATGCTCTTTGTATTTTGTTGTTTTATTAACAGGGATAGTTCTCCCAAAAATTTTAATTCTCTCAAGCCGCTTTAAACCCGAATAAGTCTCCCTCTTCTGTTGAAAATAAAAGTTATTTGGAGGAATGTGGGTAAACAAACAGTTGATGTACCCCAGTGACTTCCATAATAGTTTTTTCCTACTATGGAAGTCAATGGGGACCAGCAACCGCCCGGTTAGCCACACTCCTCAAAATATCTTTTTTTGTGTTCAGCACAAGAAACAAATTAATACAGGTTCGGAACAACATTAGAGAGTGAGTAAATAATGACACAATTTTTATTTCTGGGTAACTGTCCCTTTAAGGACAAGCGGCAGCATGTTTACTATTAGGGCTACTGTCTCTTTAAGATCTGCGCACAACGAGTCTACACGCATTTGACAAGCAGATTGTTCTTTCACTTTAGACATAACCAACTTTGTTTATGTAAACCTTGTGTGTATTTGACAGTATTAGCGCAATAAGACTCGAAAGATAACTTAGTTCAGTAACGGGCGCTGTTAGACATGCTTTTAGTGCATGCGCGCGTCGGGTGTTTGCACTCAGAAAAGCGCCCGTTAGAACAGCGGATCAGCAGCGAATGACATGTTTTTTTTTTTTTTTTTTTTTTTTTATTAGAATATGCAGGATGTACATAAATTGGGATCACAAACAGGGAAAACAAATAAACAAACAAACGAACAAACAAACAGACAAAACCAATACCGCGAATGACATGTTTAACCGGCAAGGCTTTAAAGCACATGCAAATAATTAATTTTTATGAACTACAGTGTCCCGTTCCTCTGCATTTCATGTGGATATACGTCGCGCTGTACAGTATGTTGAGACGGAGGCGCCAGAAATGCAAACTGATAAAATGGACGATCCTACGATATTTCTTCAAAAGCAGATCGTGGAGACATTTTAATCGTCCACGATCAAAAATCGTAATATCGCACACCCCTACATCAAATTAAAGATACACAATTATAAACTTGGATTATGCCTAATGTTTAGTCAACACAATGGAGATATGCAGATGATATTTAAGACCATTTATTTAGTTTAACACCATCTTAAATACAAAACTGTAATCAAACAACACACTTATACAACCACACACACACACACACCGTTGGCGGTACGCTCAAAATCATCTGTCAGTTGTGCAGTTACCCAAAATCTCCTGAATGAAGTTAAAACCCATCATGTCACTGATATGTGTTTTTAAATCAAGTGATCAAAGTGCTCGTTGCCGGCGCTGCGATCAGTGCGCGGATACAGTGTTTTCTCGTGTTTCACTGTCTTCACTCGGACGCGTGCTTCAATCCATTGCAGATACTCTATTCGTTCTGCTGAAATCATAATGCACACAAACGGTTTGATACAACCACTGATGAACATAATCGGTTTTGATGAGAGAGAAAAAAAACTATACGAGAAAAAATAAAACTATACGAGTGCGGATTAGAACCCAGAACCTCTGACACGGTTGGCGAAAGTTTTACCACTTAATCTTACCACATTAAGATAAGGTAATATCTTACCACATTAAGATATACATTGTTCAAATAGGCGAAACAGCTGTCTCACAAAAAATACATGCATGTGATTGGTTGCATTTGAATGGCGCGAGATAATTAATAATGTTGCATTATCGAACGTTGTGTCGTCGTGGATATTGTAGTATTGTATAAATCCCCCGACCACTATGTCGGTCTGAGACAGCGAGACCTAGACAAGACCGAGAGGTCCGAGACCAAGACAAGACCAAGACCAAAGACCGTCAAGGCCGTGACAAGACCAAGACCACGTAAAAGTGGTCTCGAGACCAAGACCGGTCTCGAGATATACATCACTAGCTAGAGACAGGAAGAACGGGAGGACTGTGTACTGATATGCCTGGCCCTCAAAGGCGAATCTCAAGAATTGCCTGTGACATGACGCAATCTGTATTTGGAAATACGCGTCTTTCAGATCTATTGACATAAACCAGTCCCCTCGGCGAATCGGCGAGGATTTTTCTGGTTGTGAGCATTCTGAACATACGCTTCACAAGCACTTTGTTCAGCTGCCTCAGATCTAAAATGGGTCTGAGACCCCCGTCTTTCTTTGGCACCAGGAAATATCTGCTGTACAAACCCCCTTCGCTCTGAGCTTGAGATAAAGGCTCTATGGCCCCTTTGCTCAATAGCTTCGCTATTTCGGCTCGAAGTAGATGTGCTACTTATGATGTTTTATAAACAAAGTTTGGGAGGAGCACGTTCAAATAATTGATCCAATTATCACATCATTCCAACCAGCTGTCAACAATCAGTAATCAACATTTTTATCCAATCAGCATGAGTGGAGACCTATATACATACTCATTTGACTCACCAACGTTCCTCGACAGTTTTTCAGCATCCCTCCACCACCCCGTCTCCTCACACTCGCCTGGTTACTTCCTAAACCAGCAATACGGGGGGAGTACTCTGGGTTCGGGCCGAATACCGAGCCCGAAGCCCTCTCCTCGGACAGCACGCCAAATATGCATACCATTTATTCCATCTGACTTATTTGTAAGTGTGAACTCGTGAACTGTTTTTACCGTAGTTTTGACCCTCTCCGTGTAATGGTGGGGGCGTCGCGAGAACTGTAGCGAATAGCCTCTTTTTATAATGTTCAGCACCCACTCTGAAACCCCGGGAAGTTTTTCCCACGCATTCGCATGAGTAACTAGGGGTAGAATGAAATCTGGGCCCTGGTCGCGAAATGGCGGCGACACGAGAGGAACCGTGTGCTTTAACATGGACGCCGTGTTTGCAGCGTTTGAGGCGGGGGGCGCGCTTAATCGAGCGGGCAGCCCGCGCACGCTCAGCTCTCTCAGCTGAGAGAGAGCGCGCGGGGCGAGCCCCGTAGGGCTCGTCATGTCTGGGAATAAATGTGGGTGCGTAATAGCGGGCACATTTATAGCACTGGGAGTACTGTCTATTAGAACTGACTGACCGTGCATTGGTTTCGTTTTTACAGAAACCGTGCGTCATGCAGTGTGTAGTGATTGTGGGCACTGACATGAGTCGATTGTATGTGTGCAAGCCCTGTATTGTGTAGGGCTGTGCTTGTGTGTACGAATGGGCACTGGGTTGTGGGCATTACAGTTACACACATTACACCATCGGCCGTGGCCGGGACACCAGAAAATACACTCTTTTTCGGATTTATCTGGGTCGCCGTGAAAACGGCGTTTGTGTGCAGGCAAACGGGCCGTGATGCTGGTTTGTTAACTGCTGAATACACTGGCACGGTCGCATGTGTTGGGACTGTGCAAGCAAAGATCTTTGGTGGAAATCCGGCCGCAGCGGGACTTGAACACCGTCGTTTTCCTAGGCGGGCTAGGAAGGCGCGGAGGCCTCGGGCTCCTCGCGGCGGCGTCCAGCTGAACGACAGTGCTGTCTCGGGTCTCGGGCCTGTCGCTGCTGAGGCGCGGCGGCGGGTGCGGAGCGTTGCTGAGTGAGAACAGGCGGCTTTTTAGGGCGACCTGTCGCAGAGCTGGAGCGCTTGGGCAGAAAGTGTCTCATGGCTTGCGACATTTTCTGTACCTCGGCAAATCGATCCGCGAAATACTTGACGGACGATCCAAAGAGGCCAGCAGTCGAAACGGGAGCGTCGAGGAACGCAGTGCGCTCTGACTCCGCCATCTCAGAGAGCGTCAGCCAAAGATGTCTCTCTGCCACGATAACGGAGGTCATAATTCGCCCAATGGCATGTGCAGCGGATTTAGTGCCACGAAGAGCGAGGTCTGTGGCGCTCCGTAAATCCGGCACGCAGATCGCTCCCGGGCCTTCCTCGTCGAGCTTACGGAGAAGGTTGGCCAGGTGAATCTGCAACACCGCCATCGTGTGTAATGCCGACGCATTACTGTTCAAAGATGAGGACGTGCGGCAGGCTTTGGATGGTAACGCTACCTTAGCCCACCGTCCAGCAGAGTCCAGCAGAGTCGCTACAGCCTCTTCCACCGGAGGGAGGGACTGGTATCCTCTGTCTCTAGCACCGTCCACTATGGAGAATGCTGCCGAGGCAGAAGTACACACTCTGGCTGAAAAGGGAGCTTTCCAGGACTTCGCTACTTCTTCGTGAAGCTCAGGAAGAAAGGACGCGAGTCGTGAAGGCGGTGAAGCGGGGTCTCCAGGCAGAAAGCAGCCATCCAGCCGGTTAAGCGCAGGCTCCTCGGGCGCCGACCACTCGAGGCCGAGGCTCGCGACGGCCTGCGTGAGCAGACGCATCAGCTCTGCTTCAATGCTGGCCTTTCCTCCTCGACGTTCACAAGCGGCGGGGAGGTCCACAGAGCTCGCCCATTCCTCGCTACCGGAAGCGACGAGAGAACAGCAGTCGTCCTCCACGGACGTGGTGGCAGACAGCGGGCGTTGTCCGTCGGTCAGAGAGTCCAGCGAAGCGGGCGGAGAAGCTGGCGGCGGCAGCGGCGAGCTCCTCGTGGTGGAGGGAGGTTCCAGGTTCCGCTGAGCACGGCACTTTATACGGCGCGGCACTGCAGCGGGCGGAAGTGCAGCTTCAGCGAACGAAGCCAGGCGAGTCCGCAGAGTCACCATAGGCATCGTCTCGCAGTGATGGCAGCCGCCATCGGCGAGGGCTAAAGCTGCGTGGTCCTCACCCAGGCAGGAAACACAGATCACGTGGTTGTCCCCGTCGCTGAGTGAAGCTCGACACGAGCGACAGTTGTGAGACATCTTGAAAAAGACGCTCGGCTCTTTTAGTGTGGAGAAAAAGTGTGTGACGCAGCGGCGAACACACACACAAAACACACACACTGTACAGAAAAGGATATAATATTCCACGCCGGATAGCGATGCAGGGAACGGCGGCTGAAGGCGACGAGATGTCGACCAGCGGCTTCAGTTGAAAGTGCATCCTGCAGTGATTCTTCTCGACGACTGTGGCGGCTTCCTCTCAGGATCCAGCGATGCGGGAGCTTCGCTGCAGTAAAGAAAATCGGAGTATGGCAGCTGTGCTCTGTTATTTATAAGCCTAGGCCACGCCCATTATGGCGTGACGTAGAGGGCGCGAAGCGTCCTCATTGGGTCAAGCGTCATGGAGGCCTTGCATAGGCTGCTGCTTTTGCCGCAGAGCAGCCAATAGGCGCGCAAGCTGTTCCGCCTAAGGCTGTATGCTGCTGCAAAGCATTTTAGATTATTACAAAATTAAGGATTCATTTTTTGGCTTCAATATCTCGAGAAAGAATCTTTCCCGCAGCGTCTTCGACGCAGTACGAGAGAACTCTCATAAGAGAACATATGTTGCCATGACTTACCGATAATATTTTTTTTTTACTAAATACATTTCATGTGCATCTATCTGTGCATTCATCCTTTAATCATAATAAGCTGATTTTAGACAAGACTTTATCACAAACTGAGCTCTTACTCATAAAATCAGGTTTATGTTGATGTCAGAGGACAGAGTCATTTATTTTTGCAAAACAGTTTATCTCGGAGAGGAAAGTAATTACCATGTTAACCTGACAGATGGAGGGCGACGAGCAACACATGGATAAAAAAATCACATCTTTGGACAGATGCAACACACTCTATCAATTAACCAGGGCACGGTCGGTCAGGGTGTGTGTGTTTCCATCTGCTGATTTTTTAAGAAAAACAGCTCTGTTCCTAAGCACTGAGCTGCTGTCTATATAGAGGCTATCTTCTCAGAAGCATCCTAAATTAAACAGAACCTTGTAAGTGACTGATTTGGAACGCTCTAACTCTTTGTGTCATACTACTAGTGAGCATGCATATTACTAAACTAATGGCATACTACTCTAATAAACAAAACATTTGTAATGTAAACTATTTGTTTATTGAGTTTATCAGATAAATAAATAAATAAAAAGACATAAAAAAGACCTGGGTGTAGCAACTGCTTCAGAACTGTTGCAGAAAAGTTAGTTAATGCATTCATGACCTCTAGACTGGATTACTGTAATGTATTACTAGCTGTGTACTACATCCTCAATAAACAAGCTACAATTAATCAAAAATGCAGCTGCTAGAGAAAATATGCTTATTTAAAGGACAAGTTCGGTATTTTACACTTAAAGCCCTGATTACAGACCGTATCTGATGAAATATAACGGTTAAGATTAAAATTTGGACACATGCTCCTGGCCCGAGAATTTTAGTTTTATTTAGCTTTCCCCCCACACCCCCACAATGGTTGTCTATGTGCACTGGCAGATTCCTTCCTAAAACACATTAAACTTTCGTTTACAAAGACGTGAAACTCACCGAGTGGTCAGGGGTGTTCACTGATACGGTTCCAAAAAAAAACGCTGAAAAAGATGCTTTCCAACAGGTTTTATCGTAGTGTTTGTCCAACTCCATTGACTTGTATTGAATGTGCTGTGTGAGGTACGTTATTCCTCCGCCGCTTCTTCTTCTGCTTCTTCTGTGTATTAAATGAAATGCCAGCGGTTTGCTTGCAATCGGCAAAGGTGCATTATCGCCACCAACTGGTGTCTATTATTCAAGCTCTCAACGGAAGAATCTGGGTGTGACGCGTTTGGCAAAATAGGTCCACAAACGCTAAATAAAACTAAAATTCTCGGGACAGGAGCATGTGTCCAAATTTTAATCTTAACCGTTCTATTTCATCAGATACGATCTGTAAACAGGGCTTTAAGTGTAAAATACCGAACTTGTCCTTTAACACCAATTTTATTTATTTATTTAAGTTTCCGTATCAATTATAGTCTTGCTACTGACCAATAAAAGCCATAAACGGTTTAGCTCCTGTGTATTTATCCAATATCTCACTCTTTAAGATCACAAAACTCAAAAAGAGGAAGAGCTTTTTTACATATTTCGCTCTTAAACTCTGGAATAGCCTTACTGATAATGTTAGGGGCTCAGACACACTCTCCCACTTTAAATCTTGATTAAAGACGGATCTCTTTAGCAAAGCATTCACATAATGCATCTCATAACCGTGTACTCCAGTTATATCAGATCAAATGCACTTGATTATCTTTTCTTAATGTTATGAACAGCGGCAATGTTAATTATTTTCCTTTTTTTCCATTTTAAATTGAGGGAATCACTTTCTGACATTGGACATTTCAGTGAAACTTATGGTGTATCACGCACGGACATTTCAGGCTTTGCATTTGGAGCTGAATCACACAAGACTTTCAATTCCTGACGCCTCTAAATTTAATCTTTTTTTAAACGACTGTCTCGACTCTCTCTCAAGCCTGTTCTTTTCCCTCCCCCGCAGAGTAGTCTAGATGGGATGTACCCAAAAAGTTAAAGTGGGGAGCATTTATGGGTACAAGTCGGCAACTGGCCTACTTTACATATTTCAAGGGTGCTGAATCCAAAAAAACTGGTACCCAAGCGAAATTGTGAGTTTTTGACCTTCTAATGTGCATATCAAAATGGCCGCCAAATTGCCTATCTTGCTCAGTCGTTGGACCATTTTTCCCTAGTTTTTTTGTAAGTAGGCAATCAAGATGAGGAAATTAAATTTCTAGATCGATACTCAAGGGTCAGAGCAAAGATATAATGGAGGCTCACTGCCTTTTTTATGTATATATATATGCAAAATACCAACTTTTAAGTTGAAATTAAGCATTATTTGTGTCATTTTTTAAGGCCGACATAAATATTCAATCAATATCACTCTAAATGTTCCCAGTGTATATATGATATGTGATGTATTCCATATTACATAATAAATAAGAAAAACACCATTACAAGTTGTCTGAGATTTAATTTTTTATGCAAACAAAGCATTTATGCTCTTAATTCAAACATCGAAAAACCCAAGTGAATAGGGAAAAAAACACCATGAAACTTCCCTTGAACAGATCTACTGATCACATTTTGTTTCTGTATATTTTCTTTCATGTTTGTAGCTTAATTGCTTTGCTTTTTTTCTGTTAGATTTTTAGTTCTGTAGTTCACTCCCTCTGTAAATTGTTTTTGGTAAATTGTTTATATACCTTTCTAATTTGCTTGTGTGCCATTTGTCTTTGGAATTTCATTTTGATTAGTATTTCTTTCTGCAGTCCTTTTCCAAGTTCTTTGGTTACCCCTTGCCTTGGTATACTTGAGGACTACAACTCCACATTTAAACAAGGACATTGGTCATCACTCTGACATGCACACATTGCAGTGCATAACAGCCTGGTTGTGCATTGTTTTTTACAGGTACACAGGATCATTTCCAGGCAACATTCAGGTATTGGATTCTGTGACATAAGAATGGGCTGTATTCCTGAACCGCCATGTTTCCATCCCATGTCCAAGGGTGAAAGAAGGTCAGGCGTGGCATAGTGAGCATTTCTCCAAACCATTGCCTGGTAGTGTACTCTCAGCAGATGGAAGTGGAGCGCATCGCTTGTCGCCGGCATTGCTTCTGGTTTACCTGTCCTGGAGAAAAGTATATGCCTTGCTGCATCAACAGAGTCTGTTTTATGCACATCATATATTCTGCAGACAAAAGCCTCTGAAGATCTTTGAGTCTCCTCCATGAGATCACAAATTCCGAGGTTGCTGAGCAATTGATGGTGCATTTTCCAGACTTTCCACGATGTACTTTTGGTGTATTTGTACTCAACAGTGTATGTAGACACTCAACAGTGTCTACCCCAAACTATTTACGCAAATGCGTGGGCAAAGCTTCCCGAGGTATTATAATGGGTGCTGAACATTATAAAAATAGGCTACTCGCTGCAGTTCGTAGGCCAGGCATATCAATACACAGTCCTACCGTTCTGCCTGTCCCTAGCACCACGTACATTTACAGTGTGCATGGACGCGGCTCTCGTGGACTAGCTCTCGCACCCCTGAAACTTCGGGGCATGCGAGTTTTTAACTACTTGGACGATTGGCTGATTCTAGCTCGATCACACTCAGAGCTCATAGAACACAGGACCATATAACTCGAACATCTCGAGAATCTGGATCTCAAAGTCAATTGGTCAAAAAGTTTGCTGTCTCCCAGTCAGAGAATATCTTTTCTGGGCACAGAACTGGACTCGCTGTCTATGACAGCGCGACTGTCGCCAGAGCGCAGACTGAACATTCAGCGCATCACAAAATCCTTCTGCTGCGGCACTATCCACGCTCCATCCACCCCATCCACGCTCAAGGTTTATGTGGCAGCCATAGCAGCGTTTACTAAACCAGCGACTGGCCAGTCACTAGGGAGGAACGATCTGGTCATCCGCTTCCTTAAGGGAGCCAAGAGGCTGAACCCTCCCAGACCCCCTTCAGTCCCCATGTGGGACCTTTCTACGGTTTTGGAAGCCATGAAAGGTGCCCCATTCGAGCCAATCCATTTATCGGACATGAAACATTTGAAACACTCAAACCAAGACACGGTTACGTGCCTAAATCCCTCAACACACCATTCAGGGCTCAGGATATTTCCCTGTCTGCCCTGCCGGTTTACAACGAGGAAAAGGATGCGAGCTTCCTTTTCCCAGTCAGGGCATTAAGAGCTTATGTGTCTCGCTCGTCTGTTTTCAGACAGACTGAGCAGCTCTTCGTTTCGTTCAGCGGACGTTCTAAGGGACTAGCCGCATCGAAACAGAGCCTATCCAGGTGGATAGTTGATGCCATAGCACTGGCCTACACTTCTAAAGGCTTGCAGTGTCCTTTGGGTGTCAGAGCGCACTCCACTAGAGGCATGGCCTCGTCGTGGGCGTGGTCTAGCGGGATTACCTGGCAGGATATCTGTATGGCGGCAGGCTGGGCCTCCCCGTCTATATTTATATGGTTTTATAACCTAGAGGTTCCCGCCTTGCAGGCTAAACTACTTTCGGTCTAAAAATCAGTACTGTCTGCCCCGTTGCTTCGGCTCAGAATACTGAAACTGCTTGAGCACCGCTCGCTGATCGATAAAATAACTCCATGGGCAATGAGTAAGACCCATACTGTTACCCAGTTAAGACCGAACATTTTCACCCTGACTGTGTGGAACACTGTTGATGTGATTAGCTCCCTTAGGATGCTACTTATTGGGGAATGATGCTTCCAGCCTCTCTTCTCAGACTCTCTGTGAGTCCCTGGTGATTATGCACTAAATGAGCCCCGGGCACCTGCCCTTGGGACTTTGGTGTTGGATCCCAGCACACACAGCGTTTTACACTGTGTTCCCCGTAGCATAAGATATTCCGCAGTATGAGAGAACCTCTCGTAAGAGAACGTACTCGGTTACTAACGTAACCTCGGTTCTCTCTAGAAGAGGGAACGAGTACTGCGTATCTTTGCCGTGCCTGCAACACGCTCTGGTTCGCTTCGGCGATGAAAAACCAGATTATATCAGCCCATCGAGCTGTATTTATAGGCCCAGGCCACGCCCGTTTCGGCGGGATGTGACGTAGTGGGCGCGAAGCCCCCCCTTTGGATCTGACGTCACGATGGGCCTCTCTCGATAGGCTGCTGCAGTTGCCGCAGGACAGCCAATAGGCACGCGAGCCGTCTTGCCTATGTCTGCATGCTGCCGCAACGCGTTTTACATTAATTCAAAATTAAGGATAATTTTTGGCTTCAATATCTTGTGGAACAGAGGTTTTCCCCTGTTATACTGTTTACTGTTGTAAATACACTGTTGTACACCATCAACAGTGTATTTACACAACAGTAATGTGTAATAACATAACATTATTTCATATTTGAATCACAGCTTAGGCTATAGGCTAGTGTTTTGACATCGACAGCCCAAGTGCATCTTACCTCAAACTTGCGACTAGTTAACTTTCTAAAAGTTAATCGCTTCTCGGGTCGATATTAACACACTGACAAAATTATATTCAGAATTTAAAAGATTATACCACTTTTTAATGCGTGATTGTGTAAAGGTGTTCACGAGATACCAACCTTTTGCGAACTTGCTTTCAACGTTGATCACTCATTCTCATGGAGACGCGGCGTGCACGGAGGGGGAGGGGTGTGTGTATGCGGCCTGCGCACGCGTGCATGTTAGTGACAGAGAGACTATTCACCTGGGTTTTTCCCGTCTTAGAATTTAGAGAACAAATGCTTAATTTGCATAAAAAAATTAAATCTTAGACAACTTGCAATGGTGTTTTTCTTAGTTATTATGTAATATGGAATACATCACATATCATATATACACTGGGAACATTTAAGAGTGATATTGATTGAATATTTATGTCGGGCTTAAAAAAAAGACACAAATAAAGCTTAATTTCACCTTAAAAGTTGGTATTTTGCATATATATACATAAAAAAGGCAGTGAGCTTCCATTATATCTTTGCTCTGACCCTTGACTATCGATCTAGAAACTTAATTTCCTCTTGCCTACTTACAAAAAAACTAGGGGAAAATGGTCCAACGACTGAGCAAGATAGGCAATTTGGTGGCCATTTTGATATGCAAATTAGAAGGTAAAAAAACTCAAAATTTCGCTTGGGTTCCAGTTTTTTTGGACTCAGCACCCTTGAAATATGTAAGGTAGGCCGGTTCCCAACTTGTACCCATAAATGCTCCTCACTTCTTAGAGAAGGCCATTTTTCTGAAATCCGTCTAGTCTAGAGCTCACTGACTGCAGTTCTTACCCAGTATTTTCTGAGGCTGAGAAAACGTAAATGGTAAGTGTGAATTCATAAAACTATTTTATGTTTGACAGAACATAACATCAACATTTATTTAATATGGTAGCAGGTTTTTTAAACCGTATTTTCTAGCCCGACGTTGTTTTCGAGCTGTTAAATTCCCGCTCCTACTCCTATTGCGCGCTGACAGCGTCCATCAGACAAAGGTAAGTGTTAAAGGGGAACAGGGTAACTCTAGCCATTTCTTCGCTGATTTTCACTTTTGTTGTCGCATGTTTTCTCAACGATCACCTACAGCTGTGGGGCGTATATTTCCCAATAATTTGAAAGCTTACAATCTCTAGTTTTCATATTTGGTGGCTGTTTTTTTATAAATTATGGAGGAGCAGTAATTTATCAATTTGCAACAAGAATGTTACATATTAATTAGGCGTGTTTAGGCCTTTATTTTGAAATAGCAATAAACATGAAAAATCATGAAAGATTGGTAGAAACCACCCATACTACTTCTGAATAGGATGTTTACTTCATAAATTGTATGAAAATTATGGAAAATGCATGGTTCTGATCACTCAAAACTTATGAAAATGGAGGTGCCCTTATATGGGTGGTGATGGCGCAATGGATAAGACACATGCCTTTGGCGTGGGAGACCCGGGTTCGAATCCACTGTGAGACACCAATATGTCCCTGAGCAAGACACTTAACCCCAAGTTGCTCCAGAGGCGTGCGACCTCTGACATATATATAGCAATTGTAAGTCGCTTTGGATAAAAGCGTCAGCTAAATGAATAAATGAATAACTAGCGTTAACCACTCTTGCTGACCAGCAGCAGAGCTTAGGTTAGAAGCCTCCAGTGAGTTCAATAATTTGGCGACTTTGCTCTCTTTTGACAGCGACATTTTTATTAATTAATTAAATTAAATTAATAATGTTTAATCTTTCTGAGATCTACAAGTTTGTTTACACAGAGCGCTGCGAGTCTGACAGGAGGATGGCTGGACCAATCGCGTGCCGCGGGGCTTCCCATTGACAAATGATCAGCGTTTGTGTACATTTCTAAACTTTTTGATTGGCTCAATACAACGTGTAACACCATTTGGAGAGCAGAGATAGTGACGTTTCAGGGGATACCCGGGAAATGCTCAGAGGTGACGAGAGGATGTGAGAAAAGCAATGTTCATTTCCAACGAATTTAGTAAAACTTTGTCAAGTTTAATAGTCATTTAAATACATTTTCTCAATTATCTGGACCACGAAACTTTGGAAGAGTATTTTTGAATGTCTTTTTTTTTTTTTTTTTTTTACATTATCGGCCCGTATCTTAAAATGGAACGTTGCGACTTCCGACTCATTTCGCCAGATCGGGTCACATATGGTTGTAAAAAAGCTCACTTGCGGCACCCTCCTCCCCCTTTCTACCACTGCTCATGTGCATATGTTATTATCGGAGCCGGCCAACTTTATCGTGTGGAGCTATGTCTACCGAGGTGGGTAATACAACATACACAGTATCATAGAACATTGACATGTATGTCGAATTGCAATAAAGCAGTTTGTATTTCTCGCTCGTTCTCGCTTCTCACGAGACTTCCTATTTCAACTTACCGGGAAGTTTGTCCCCATGTTGCAAAGTTGAAGGTTGGTTTTCCACCTGGGAACGCTGGGGGGAGCGGGGAAAGTCACCATTTTCACCAGAACAGGTTATTTAACCATCCAAATGATTTCTAAATAGTTTTATTAAGTTGAAATAGTTGTCAAGTTCCCCTTTAAGTGTGAATTCATAAAATAATTGTAAATAACATGTTTAGGCTACCATTAAAAAAAAATTCTGAACCGTATTTTCTAGCCCATGCCTTCAGTTAGTGCGCTGACAGCGACCTGTGTTTTCAGAGATTTCAGACGAACGAGTAAATTGATAAAACCTTTTGGTAACACTTTAAAATACGGATCCTTCATTAATGAATAACTACACAGGAACAAATGAGTAACACAATGTTAACAATCTAGTAACTACAGTTAACTAACAAGTAACTCTGATTAACAAATTAGTAATTAATAGCACACAGATTTAAGTGGTAGTTCACTATTAACTAATCAATAACTACTATTTTTTTAATACTTCCCAGAGAACTACTGAACT
Organism: Phoxinus phoxinus; assembly: GCF_949152265.1. NCBI lineage: Eukaryota > Metazoa > Chordata > Actinopteri > Cypriniformes > Leuciscidae > Phoxinus > Phoxinus phoxinus. Next base: position 12,738,894 of record NC_136877.1, on the reverse strand, counting down.
TTTTACAGATTTAAGTGGTAGTTCACTAATAACTAATCAATAACTACTATTTTTCAACACTTCCCAGAGAAATAATGAAAAAAATTCACAATTCATGCAAAACTTAATAACTAATGCAGGAAAAATTACTAGCACTAGATTAACATTACTGCTAGATACTGTACACTAATTATAAATATGTAATAGCGTAGTAGACTTATGATTTGGGAAAGCTGTCAATAATTAGCCTATGCACTGCTGTCTTTTAGAGAACTATTCATAAACTAAATAATTTTTAAGAATTGTTTTTATAAATGCACTTGTCTGGAACACTTACCCTGTGGCCGATTTTCCGGCATTCCTCTGGACTGGCTTTGAATAACTAGACTCATCATGATGAGTACTGGAACATACTGAGTCATCAGCCATCCAAATACCAGTTATTTTAGTATTTAACCTACCTCTCAAAAGTGTTTTTATGTATGTCTCTTTGCTCATATGTATATATATATATATATATATATATATATAAATATGTGTGTGTATATATATCCTGTGAATGATTAGATGATTCTACCCTTTCGGGTTGGCTCTTCATTTGTAACTACAGCATGGAATCATGATAACTAGTAATGACTCAAGTGTTAATGCATACTTCTATAGGAATTATTAATTATTTGGATCCGTATTCTAAAGTGAAGATCATGTTAACTAACTTGTAATGACTCAAGTGTTACTACATACTTCTATAGGAATACCAAACACAAGTCATTTCAAGCGTATGAGATATTGTTTGTGAACTTTTAAATACTATACTTTTAGAAAATTTCTTTAGAAGTATGCATTAACACTTGAGCCATTACTAGTTAGTTAACATGATCTTCACTTTAGAATACGGATCCAAATAATTAGTAGTTCCTATGGAGGTATGTAGTAACACTTGAGTCATTACTAGTTAGTTAACATGATTTTCACTTTAGAATACGGACCCAAATAATTAATAATTCCTATAGAAGTATGCATTAACACTTGAGTCATTACTAGTTAGTTAACATGATCTTCACTTTAGAATATGGATCCAAATAATTAATAATTCCTATAGAAGTATGTAGTAACACTTGAGTCATTACTAGTTATCATGATTCCATGCTGTAGTTACTAATGAAGAGCCAACCCGAAAGGGTAGAATCATCTAATCATTCACAGGATATATATACACACACATATATATATATATATATATATATATCTACATATGAGCAAAGAGACATACATAAAAACACTTTTGAGAGGTAGGTTAAATAATAAAATAACTGGTATTTGGATGGCTGATGACTCAGTATGTTCCAGTACTCACCATGATGAGTCTAGTTATTCAAAGCCAGTCCAGAGGAATGCCAGAAAATCGGCGACAGGATAAGTGTTCCAGACAAGTGCATTTATAAAAACAATTCTTAAAAATTATTTAGTTTATGAATAGTTCTCTAAAAGACAGCAGTGCATAGGCTAATTATTGACAGCTTTCCCAAATCATAAGTCTGCTACGCTATTACATATTTATAATTAGTGTACAGTATCTAGCAGTAATGTTAATCTAGTGCTAGTAATTTTTCCTGCATTAGTTATTAAGTTTTGCATGAATTGTGAATTATTTTCATTATTTCTCTGGGAAGTATAGAAAAATAGTAGTTATTGATTAGTTATTAGTGAACTACCACTTAAATCTGTAAAAAATTCAGTAGTTCTCTGGGAAGTATTAAAAAAATAGTAGTTATTGATTAGTTAATAGTGAACTACCACTTAAATCTGTGTGCTATTAATTACTAATTCGTTAATCAGAGTTACTTGTTAGTTAACTGTAGTTACTAGATTGTTAACATTGTGTTACTCATTTGTTCCTGTGTAGTTATTCATTAACGAAGGATCCGTATTTTTAAGTGTTACCAACCTTTTTAAGAGTATTTCTTTCCCAAAACATAAGATTAAGCATTGTTGATTTAAATTGAGTGTGTCTGTGTTGTAAAATTAGTCTAGCTATCTTAGTTTGGTAACTTAGTAACTGCTACATTTCTAAGAAGTTATCTATTAGTTAAATATTTACGTTCATTAATTAACGTTAGCCAAGTTAGTGTGTTTGAGTTGTTAATGTATTCCCTTTTGACAAATCACAGATAACTGTCCTCAGAGGCTTCAAATACTTACTGAAGGAAGAACTGCAGCTGACTTTCGATTCATGTGAGGCAGAAAAGGTGTGTTTTAGCAACGTAAATGGGTTGAGACTATGGGCACTTTTATGTACTTTGGTCATATTTTTTTTAAATGCATATAATGTTGGACAAATTCCTCTTTCTTTGTCAAATTAACAATAAAACCACCTTAAAAACTTTTTACCACCTTTCTATTATGATTTTTTCATACTTTTCAACCTCCTTATAGGTGTCAAAATCATAGTTTTTTTCCTTGTCCCACACCCAGACTTTTTACCTTCAACAATGAAAATACAGTTTAAAAATACTACTTATCTGGTAACTATGAATATACCTAAATTAAGCACTAGTAAACTAATTAAAATACATTATAGTATTTAATGTGAGACCACTATCAATATTACTTTTTATACAAAATATAGCTGTCCCACACAGTATTGGTGTCATTTCCACCACAACACTGTAATGTCCCTTTAAAAAGTTGTTTACAAAAAATTGTTTAGGTGGTTTCGATGGAAATCTTCAGTGACACCACATGTGCTCACATGTTGGATATGGAGGCAATTTAAATTTTCATCAAGAACAAAAGAGGAAAAATCAAGGTAAATCTTGCTTGAACAGTTTAAATATGTATTCTACGTAATTTCCAAAAATACTGTACCTTTAAGGGTGTTTTTAAAAAGTTACAAATTTAAGTTAAATATGAGTATTTTGCATACATGAAATGCTAAGTATTAATTCAAAGCTAATCAGTGATGCTATCTTCCATTTTTTCACAAAACAACTACAGAAATGTCACTTCCACCACACTGCCCTCTGTGGTGGAAATGACAGCATGTGGTGGAAATTACATTTATGGTTACAAAGTACAATTGATTGAATATATTATTATGTATTACAATACTTTTTATATTTATATTTATATCATGATATTATTATAGTATATATATATATCCCCCTCCTCCCTGAACTGCCACCTTATAGTGGTGGAGGGGTTTGAGTACCCGAATGATCCTAGGAGCTATGTTGTCCGGGGCTATATGCCCCTGTTCGGTGAGGCCATGGAGAAGGACTATCGGTTGGCCTCGAAGAGATTCTGGCAAAGTGTCCGGCGCCTCAGGAGGGAGAAGCAGTGCCCCACCAACACTGTTTACAGTGGAGGTGGGCAGCTGTTAACCCTCTGGGGTCTGAGGTGTTTTCTGGGTCCTGGAGGTGTTCTGCCATGCTCTAACATTTGTACTTATTTCTGTTACTTGTGACATTTTCATGGCTAAAGTCTTATTACACTGTATTTAGCACAAACTCTGCTACAATAATATGTCAGCAGCATGTATGTAAAAGTTTGTAGTTTTGAGATAATAACATTTATGCGTGGTTTGTGAAAATTACAAAAAAAAAAGTCGCTGCAATAAGGTCATGAAACCCTAACTGATTATTTATTCACAAGACTTTTGAAAATTGTATCACGTAGCCTAGAATATTTGCTCCAAAACTATGTGGAAATCATCCTTAATACTCATTCAGATAAGACAATATATTGATTTAAAATTTGTAAGACATGTCTTGTGTAAGAAAGCTTTATGCGAGTAGGCGTAAACCACCCCATGAATATTGAGTGTTTCACACCTGAGAATGACAAAGACCCTCCCAAAATGACCCTATTATGGGCTCTCAGGCACTATCATTATGAACAAAGAATGAGGAGATTTAAAAAAGAATGGCTTTTTGATTGTTTGGATTTATTTACAACACAACATAATCCAAAGATACATAACAAATGGCAAAAAAAGCACATTATTTAACACACTGAACTAAAGACAGAGACTTAACCAGTCACTCACCTTTGCCATTCCTGAAACATAGTACATACCTGTCATTTCCAAGATGTTTGATTTTTCACTTTACCATGTTCTGCTCATGTTGAAGTCAGCAGGACTGGTACCTAAAAAATAAAAACATAAAAAAAGCTGTAAACATGCTGATATCAAGAGAAAGGGTGCACGATTTTGGGAATAGCACAAACACACACACACACACACACACACACACACACACACACACACACACATATATATATACATATATATATATATATATATATATATATATATATATATATATATATATATATAATGAACACCAGGTTTGTTGTGCCTTGTAGGTGCAGGGCTGCATAAAATAATAATAACAATAGTATAGCAGGCATCGTTAAAAAGGAACACTTCAGTAACACTAGAGAAAAATATATTGATTATCATATGTTACTTCAAATGTTTACAATCGATATGACTATATGAAATGAGATTGGAGTAATAACATGAAGCCTAAGTTTGGTGCGTTTTGCCGATCGGGACGAATCACACAAGACTTAACACAGGCGCGCATGGACGTGTTTCGTTGTCACGGCTACATAAACAAATTTCCGCACACAGGAATACAGGTTATGGTAATATTTTACATGTATTTTAATCACAAAAACGAACATTTGCATCAAGTGAAAGCATCAGGCACATTGGCTACCTACATAATAAGATGTTTTAAATTTAAAATGTTCAATGCCTCACGCTGATGTGGGCGCGCTGATGTGTATCCATCCTCTATTTCAAACACACAGCACGACTGAGAACATTCACTGAAGCATCGAGCAACAGTTCGACTGCAATGTGAAGTTTATGCAACAATAACACCAACTAATATAATTCAGAATTATTTCTTACCTTAAAATCTTTCTTGTCTTCAAATCGCAATGTAAATCCAATGTAATCTCACAGCGTGTCTTCCAAACTCGACGACAGCAGAGGATGAAGTTCGGTGCATTGTTTTTGAGGTAATGATGTTCGCGTGATGCGTGGAATATTTGCATGTCAATATATTTTGCACTTGTGGGTGTGGTCACATTAAAATTAATGAGCATATGGAGCTTATATTATGACAAAATGATTTGAATTTGAATTGTGTAAATCTGAATTATTTGCAAGTGTAATCTAACAAAATTGAATTTTAGGTGGTAGTTTAAATAGTTCTGAATTTGAATTTTTTTAAACGAATATTGAACATTTGAAATTTTACAAATTGAAATGTTTTTATGGCTGAATTTTATAGACATGTATTTTCAAACAGTAATATTCAGTTTTAAAAAATTCAGATTCAAGTTTTCAAGATGAAGAAATTCAGAACTTCAAATTCAGTTTTCTAAAATTCAATGTCAAAAATTCAAGTTCAAAAATTCAGATCTGACAGAAAGTAGGTCACAGGTCATCCACAGGGAAGAGTAGATGATCTCAGAAAAGTCGAACAGAGTATTTTGGCCAATTGGGGACTGCGGAAGTTTTCCAGCGCGAACGTGGTGGTGGTTCAAGAGGTTGCCACTCTCTGACTCTTGTCATGAATCGCCCGGAGGTCTATTACATGTACGACGCAGTCTAGACCGGACGCGAACGGTGCGACGCGACCCGTGAAATCCCCAACAGCACACGGATTCCCCATCCTATTTCTGACCTAGTCCCAGCTCTTTGCAACAGTCGCTTCAAGCTGTGTTGCGTCGCGCCGCTCGCGTCCTGTCTGTGTAACTGAGGTCTAGTAGACAAGCTGGCGTTCTAATCAATTTTACACAAAATGTAGGCTACTTTAAAACAAACACCATGAGACCGCTTAGACAAATGTCCCACGTGCTGAGAACGCTAACCTAACATAAACACAAAATCATTCATGTTTAAGAATCTTAACGTTACCTCCGGGCGATTCATGACAAGAGTGGACATTAAAACGCTTACGTGAAAACCGCTTAACGTGGCTCACTGTACGAAGATAGTGATATTAAAGGACCAAACTCAGTACAAATCATATTAATAAACCATACTTTGTATAAAAAATCAGATGAGCCCAGAATACCTACGCAACGCGTTTAATTGTGCGTTAAGCATTTCCTTACCATAGAAAACCGTTATAAGAAAACGCTTAACGTGGCTCACTGTACAAAGACAGTGATATAAGGACCGTACACATCATATTAATAAACCATAGCCTACTATGTATAAAAAATCAGATGAGCCCAGAATATGAACGCAACGCGTTAAGCATTTCCTTACCATAGAAAACCTATAAGAAAACGCTTAACGTGGCTTACTGTACAAAGACAAGGACCAAACTCAGTAGCCTACGCATCATAATAATAAACCATGTATAAAAAATCAGATGAGCCCAGAATATGAACGCAACGTGTTTCATTACGCGTTAAGCAAATTCCTTAATAGAAAACCGATATGAAAACGCTTAACGTGGCTTACTGTACGAAGACAGTGATATTAAAGGACCAAACTCAGTACAAATCATATTAATAAACCACTTTGTATAAAAAATCAGATGAGCCCAGAATATGAACGCAACGCATTTAATTAAGCATGTTCTAATCATAGAAAACCGTTATAAGAAAACGCTTAACGTGGCTTAATAAACCTTAAATGGTCCTTAATAAACCATAGGCCTGCCTACTATGTATAACAAATCAGGTTTAAGGTTTATTAAGCCACGTTAAGTGTTTTCTTATAACGGTTTTCTATGGTAAGAACATGCTTAACGCGTAATTAAACGCATTGCGTTCATATTCTGGGCTCATCTGATTTTTTATAGGCTACATGTATGGTTTATTAATATGATGTGTACGGTCCTTATATCACTGTCTTTGTACAGTGAGCCACGTTAAGCGTTTTCTTATAACGGTTTTCTATGGTAAGGAAATGCTTAACGCACAATTAAACGCGTTGCGTAGGTATTCTGGGCTCATCTGATTTTTTATACAAAGTATGGTTTATTAATATGATTTGTACTGAGTTTGGTCCTTTAATATCACTATCTTCGTACAGTGAGCCACGTTAAGCGGTTTTCACGTAAGCGTTTTAATGTCCACTCTTGTCATGAATCGCCCGGAGGTAACGTTAAGATTCTTAAACGAGAATGATTTTGTGTTTATGTTAGGTTAGCGTTCTCAGCACGTGGGACATTTGTCTAAGCGGTCTCTGGTGTTTGTTTTAAAGTAGCCTACATTTTGTGTAAAATTGATTAGAACGCCAGCTTGTCTACTAGACCTCAGTTACACAGACAGGACGCGAGCGGCGCGACGCAACACAGCTTGAAGCGACTGTTGCAAAGAGCTGGGACTAGGTCAGAAATAGGATGGGGAATCCGTGTGCTGTTGGGGATTTCACGGGTCGCGTCGCACCGTTCGCGTCCGGTCTAGACTGCGTCGTACATGTAATAGACCTCCGGGCGATTCATGACAAGAGTCAGAGAGTGGCAACCTCTTGAACCACCACCACGTTCGCGCTGGAAAACTTCCGCAGTCCCCAATTGGCCAAAATACTCTGTTCGACTTTTCTGAGATCATCTACTCTTCCCTGTGGATGACCTGTGACCTACTTTCTGTCAGATCTGAATTTTTGAACTTGAATTTTTGACATTGAATTTTAGAAAACTGAATTTGAAGTTCTGAATTTCTTCATCTTGAAAACTTGAATCTGAATTTTTTAAAACTGAATATTACTGTTTGAAAATACATGTCTATAAAATTCAGCCATAAAAACATTTCAATTTGTAAAATTTCAAATGTTCAATATTCGTTTAAAAAAATTCAAATTCAGAACTATTTAAACTACCACCTAAAATTCAATTTTGTTAGATTACACTTGCAAATAATTCAGATTTACACAATTCAAATTCAAATCATTTTGTCATAATATAAGCTCCATATGAGCAAGGGTTTGAGAAACTGGATATCTTGTTGGTTTTCTATAAATTACTTAAACAGAGAATATTTGTTTTCGTTTTGAATCAGATCATTTAAAACTACACACTTAACTGTTTATAAAGATATGGAGCTTGCTGAGTTTTGTTTATGTTTATAGACGTGCTCAAGAAAAAAAAGTTCACGAGACGGAGATGCAGAAAGCACACCCTGTTTCATTTCTTTATTTTACAAAAGCACAACGTTTTGTTTTGATTGTAAGTGGACACATACAAAAGTAGACATCTCACAGATTCTTTTTTCATATTTCTTAAGTCTGTATGACCATAAATGACGGAGTATTTTAGGTACTTGAATTTTGACGGAGCCCTTCGCCACCAGTTCTCTTCATATTTTTTATGGACAGAATTTATAGGCGCAGCCAGGGGCCGGAGGGTGTCAGGTTTGGGCACCACACGATTTCGTCTCTGCTTTTTGCAGATGATGCTGTCGTGTTGGCCTCATCAGACCAGGACCTTCAGCATGCACTGGGATGGTTTGTAGCTGAGTGTGAAGCGGCTGTGATGAGAATCCAAATCCGAGTCCATGGTTCTCAGTTGGAAAAGGGTGGAGGAGGCCTCAAATGGAGGAGTTCAAGTATATTGGGGTATCTTGGGGTCTCGTTCATGAGTGAGGTAAGGATGGAACGGGAGATTGACAGACGGATAGGTGCAGCTTCTGCAGTAACACGGTCGATGTACCGGTCTGTCGTGGTGAAGAAGGAGCTGAGCTGCAAGGCGAAGCTCTTGATTTACCGGGGGTCATGACCGAAATGACAAGATCACGGATACAGGTGGCTGAAATGAGCTTTCTCTGCAGGGTGGCAGGGTGTTCACTTAGAGATAGGGTGAGGAGCTTGGTCACTCAGGAGGAGCTCAGAGTAGAGCCGCTGCTCCTCCACATTGAGAGGGGCCAGCTGAGGTGGCTCGGGCATCTGTTCCGGATGACTCCTGGACGCCTTCCCGGGGAGGTGTTCCGGGCACGTCCCACCGGGAGGAGACCCCGGGGAAGACCTAGGACACGCTTGAGGGATTATGTCTCCCAGGCCTGGGAACGCCTCTGTGTCTCCCGGGAAGAGCTGGAGGAAGTGTCTAGGGAGAGGGAAGTCTGGGCATCTCTGCTTAGACTGCTGCCCCCGTGACCCGGCCCCGGATAAGCGGAAGAAGATGGATGGATGGATGGATTATGATATTATTTTTATTTCTAAATTATATTACTTTTTTTATTAATTTATTTAATTTGTATTTTTATTTAAGTATACAACCATTCATCTGTGAGACAAATCAGTTTTATACATCAAACTCAGCAGTACACTAAAAACAGGTGGTTATGTTTAATGACTTTGTGAATCGAGTTTGATGTGTGATGATTTAAAAAAAAATCTAATAAATATCTCTACTGTTTTTATTATCTCTTTTATAAGCTCTTGCCCAAACCAATATTACATTTCAGAGTGTGACAGGTGTACAGTTCAGCATCTAGTCCTTAGGGCAGTTAATTTATCTAATTGACAAATGTATAATTATTGTACATTGTGGAAAAACAGATAAAACTAGTTACAAAAATTATCTTAGACAAATCTTGAGAGGAATAAGTTATTCTATTTTTAAATAACAGCTGTATATTGAGATGTGGTGGAAATTACATTTGTTCATGGCAGGTCGGAACATTTTTTAAAATATTAACAATTTCTCTTGTTAATATACTCGGTTACTAACGTAACCTCGGTTCTCTCTAGAGAGGGAACGAGTACTACGTAATATCTTACGCTAGGGGAAAAACTATTTTCCACGAGATATTGAAGCCAAAAATTATCCTTAATTTTGAAATAATGTAAAACGCGTTGCGGCAGCATGCAAACATAGGCAAGACGGCTCGCACGCCTATTGGCTGTCCTACGGCAACTGCAGCAGCCTATCAAGAGAGACCTCCCGCCGAAACAGGCGTGGTCTAGGTCAATAAATATAGCTCGACAGGCTGATATACTCTAATTTTCATCGCCGAAGCAAACCAGAGCGTGTTGCAGGCATGGCAAGATACGCAGTACTCGTTCCCTCTCTAGAGAAAACCGAGGTTACGTTAGTAACCGAGTACGTTCTGTTACGAGAGTACTCTCGTACTGCATAATATCTTACGCTAGGGGAACACCGTGTAAAACGCTGTGCGTGCTGAGATCCAACACCAAAGTCCCAAGGGCAGGTGCCCGGGGCTCATATAGTGCATGATCACCAGGGACTCGCACAGAGTCCGGGAAGAGGGGCTCAACAGCATAATTCCCGTAATGAGTAGCATCCTATAAGGAGCAAACTATAAAATAGTGTTCCACACAGCCAGGGCGAAAAAACTCGGCCTGGACTAATGGATATTATGGGACTTACATACTGCCCATAGAGTTTTCTTTATCGATCAGCGAGTGGCGCTCAAGCAGTTTCAGTATTCTGAGCCGATAGCAGTTTCAGTATTCTGAGCCGATAGCATCGAGGCAGACAGTACTGATTTATTTGACCGAAAGCAGCTTAGCCTGCAAGGCGGGAACCTCTAGGTTATAAAACCTTATAAATGTAGAAGGGGAGGCCCAGCCTGCCGCCATACAGATATCTTGCAAGGCAATCCCACTAGACCAAGCCCACGACGAGGCCATGCCCTTAGAGGCGTAAGCCAGCGCAATAGCATCAACTATCCATCTGGATAGACTCTGTTTCGACGCAGCTAGTCCCTTAGTACTCCCACCGAACGAAACAAAGAGCTGCTCCATCTGTCTGAAGACAGTCGAGCGAGACACATAAGCCCTTAATGCCCTGACTGGGCAAAGGAAGCTCACGTCCTTTTCCCCATTAGAGACCGGCAGGGCCAACAGGGAAATCACCTGTGCCCTAAACGGTGTGCTGAGGGATTTAGCAATGTTCCCGTGCCTTGGTTCGAGTATGACTTTCGAGTCATTTGGCCCAAATTCCATACACGTCGCGCTTACTGAGAGCGTTTGCAAGTCCCCTATACGCTTTACCGAAGCGAGAGCCAGAAGAAACACTGTCTTGAAAGACAGGTGTCTGATATCTGTTGATTGGATTGGCTCGAACAGGGCACCTTTCATGGCTTCCAAAACAAGTAGAAAGGTCCCACATGGGAACTGAGGGAGGTCTGGGAGGATTCAGCCGCTTAGCTCCTCTAAGGAAGTGGATGACCAGATCATTCCTTCCAAGTGACTGGCCAGGCGTTGATATAGTAAATACTGCTATGGCCGCCACATAAACCTTGAGCGTGGATGGGGTTCTGCCCTTATCCAGTAGCTCTTGCAGGAAGGAGAGAACCTCCGTCACCCCACAATCTGGGGGTGATATGCCACGAGCTGTGCACCAGCTAGAAAACACAGACCATTTCGAGGAATAGAGCTGTCTAGTAGACGGGGCCCTAGCCTGCGTGATCGTGTTTAACACTCCCACCGGGAGGTTAGCGGGTGTACCCGTTGATGGCCCACACATATAGGGCCCAAAGCTCTGGGTGAGGATGCCAGATCGAGCCCTTTGCCTGAGAGAGGAGGTCCCTCCTAACTGGTATTTATGGAGTTAGAATCATGACAAAACCTCGCACACGCACAAAACGTGTTTTACTCACACCCAACTATTCACAAACAAACTCAATGTGGTTTGCAAATACAAAACATCACTCACAAACTAATGCATTTTGTTCTGCAAATAAAAAACGTACCTTCAAACAAACACAGTATGTTTTACATATAGTCATGAAGTCATGCCTCTGGCAGGCTGAAGAAAGGGAGTTGTCTCCGCGTTGGTGGAAAACCACACTTCGCCGTTTCTCCCAATCCACCCAGACCCAGGATCCTCCGAATCCTCCTCGCCTTCAGTGGAAGCTAGAGAGGATGATGAGGGTGCCACATCCAAATCAGGATCTGCCTCTCCTGAGTCTGTGGTGTCAGAGGGAGAAGACAATACATCCTGCAGCTCGCTGGAGGGGTCGGGCTGCAGAATCATCTCTAAAACTTCACTACAAGTCAAGCCCTTTCTCATGTTGCTTGCTGCTCTTCTCACCATCAAATGACCAGCAGGCTTGCATGCAAGTGTTCAAATCCACTTGCTTAGTTTTTGTTTAGTCTGCATTTCTCACCATCAAAAGGCAGATGCATAAATACACTTACTTTGTTTTTGTTTACTCCATGTAGTTCTGAGAGCTGAGGTGCATATTTTGATTTTCTCAGACGCATCAAGGTGAGGTCTCTCACACACACACACACACACACACACACACACACACACACACACACACACACACACACACACACACATACCTACTTAACCACAATGTGAGGACGTATGACTGGGAACCCTACCTTTAGGGACACCCCTTTCTGAAGGGTCTAGAGACAAAAGAAAGATATGACTGCACTTCTGGAGAAGCTGTCATCACATTTATCACTTGATTTTATCAATAAAAGCCTTCCTTAAAGACCTGACATTTTGCCTTCACTTTGGGGACAGTATTTTTTATGTCCATTTTGGGGACATTAAACACAAACTCTGATGAAGTCATACTTTGAGGACCATGGTGATACACAGACTCTGGTTAAGGTATACTTTCAGGACATTGTTGCGAGGTTATATATTATTTATCCTAAGAAGTCACAGAAGTAGAATATTACAAATCAAAGTTCAAATACTGGACACTGAAATCAAGCTAGTGCAGAGATACAAGTGTAAGAGTAAACAGGTTTTTTTTTTTTTTTCCATTTCTTCAAGATCACTGTAAATGGGTAGCCTACATTTTTTGTCTGATTTGTAGCTTGAGATCAAGTGCCTTTGGCTGCTCAGTCGGGGAAGAACAATTAACATTCAGAAATATTATTGATTTGACTATTGACTATCAGAAGCAAAATATGAACATAATTAAGCTGAATAATGACACTATTGTCTTCAATTTCAACTGTAAAACAGCTCTACATAAGTAATTGTTGAAATTTGTAAGTTATTTTATGTGTGTGAAACTGCTTTAAAACGATCTGTATTGTGTAATGCGCTATAGAAATAAAGCTGACTTCACTTCATAGCAGAGAACACTTCACTGACCACAGCCTGCATCCTCTAGTTAATTTAGCATCGACTGCAAACTAATCATCACAAAAACATCTTAAGGAGTTTCTCACCAGAGTCATCTTTGGCTACACACTGGGGCTTTAAGACATTATGCATGTTCTTCTGTAAAGTGTACTAATTGTCAAAAAATAAAAACTCACACACACTCCGATTAAATGACTCTTTGGAGACTTGAGAGACACACACACACACTGATTAAATGACTCTTTGGGGACTCTAGTGATACACACACACTCCGATTAAATGACTTTTCGGGGACTCTAGTGATACACACTCCGATTAAATGACTCTTCGGGGACTCTAGTGATACACACTCTGATTAAATGACTCTTTGGGGACTCGAGAGACACACACACACTCCGATTAAATGACTCTTCGGGGACTCTAGTGATACACACTCTGATTAAATGACTCTTTGGGGACTCGAGAGACACACACACACACTGATTAAATGACTCTTTGGGGACTCTAGTGATACACACATACTCCGATTAAATGACTCTTTGGGGACTCGAGAGACACACACACACACTCCGATTAAATGACTCTTCGGGGACTCTAGTGATACACACTCCGATTAAATGACTCTTCGGGGACTCTAGTGATACACACTCCGATTAAATGACTCTTTGGGGACTCGAGAGACACACACACACACACTGATTAAATGACTCTTTGGGGACTCGAGAGACACACACACACTCCGATTAAATGACTCTTTGGGGACTTGAGAGACACACACTCCAATTAAACGACTCTTTAATATTAACAATCTTGAACACATTGTGTTGAAAGTGCACATTGCAGTTAATAACAGAAATTCTAAAAGATAAAAAAAGAACAACAATGAAAAATCAATTAACTTGGTGGGAATGATTCTCAGTGCCCAACTATCCTCCATACTTCATCCACCCTTCAAAATCTCTCTACTTCCTTCTTTACCTTCACTCCTCCCTCTTTCCGTCATCTTTACCTTCACTCCTCCCTCTTTCCATCCTCTTTACCTTCACTCCTCCCTCTTTCCATCCTCTTTACCTTCACTCCTCCCTCTTTCCATCCTCTTTACCTTCACTCCTCCCTCTTTCCATCCTCTTTACCTTCACTCCTCCCTCTTTCCATCCTCTTTACCTTCACTCCTCCCTCTTTCCATCATCTTTACCTTCACTCCTCCCTCTTTTCATGCTCTTTACCTTCACTCCTCCCTCTTTCCATCCTCTTTACCTTCACTCCTCCCTCTTTCCATCATCTTTACCTTCACTCCTCCCTCTTTCCATCCTCTTTACCTTCACTCCTCCCTCTTTCCATCCTCTTTACCTTCACTCCTCCCTCTTTCCATCCTCTTTACCTTCACTCCTCCCTCTTTTCATGCTCTTTACCTTCACTCCTCCCTCTTTCCATCCTCTTTACCTTCACTCCTCCCTCTTTCCATCATCTTTACCTTCACTCCTCCCTCTTTCCATCCTCTTTACCTTCACTCCTCCCTCTTTCCATCATCTTTACCTTCACTCCTCCCTCTTTCCATCCTCTTTACCTTCACTCCTCCCTCTTTCCATCATCTTTACCTTCACTCCTCCCTCTTTCCATCCTCTTTACCTTCACTCCTCCCTCTTTCCATCCTCTTTACCTTCACTCCTCCCTCTTTCCATCCTCTTTACCTTCACTCCTCCCTCTTTTCATGCTCTTTACCTTCACTCCTCCCTCTTTCCATCCTCTTTACCTTCACTCCTCCCTCTTTCCATCATCTTTACCTTCACTCCTCCCTCTTTCCATCCTCTTTACCTTCACTCCTCCCTCTTTCCATCCTCTTTACCTTCACTCCTCCCTCTTTCCATCCTCTTTACCTTCACCCCTTTCCATCCTCTTTACCTTCACTCCTCCCTCTTTCCATCCTCTTTACCTTCACTCCTCCCTCTTTCCATCCTCTTTACCTTCCCTCCTCCCTCTTTCCATCCTCTTTACCTTCACTCCTCCCTCTTTCCATCCTTTACCTTCACTCCTCCCTCTTTCCATCCTCTTTACCTTCCCTCCTCCCTCTTTCCATCCTCTTTACCTTCACTCCTCCCTCTTTCCATCCTCTTTACCTTCACTCCTCCCTCTTTCCATCCTCTTTACCTTCACTCCTACCCTTTTTATTCTCTTTACCTTCACCCCTTTCCATCCTCTTTACCTTCACTCCTCCCTCTTTCCATCCTCTTTACCTTCACTCCTCCCTCTTTTCATGCTCTTTACCTTCACTCCTCCCTCTTTCCATCCTCTTTACCTTCACTCCTCCCTCTTTCCATCCTCTTTACCTTCACTCCTACCCTTTTTATTCTCTTTACCTTCACTCCTCCCTCTTTCCATCATCTTTACCTTCACTCCTACCCTTTTTATTCTCTTTACCTTCACCCCTTTCCATCCTCTTTACCTTCACTCCTACCCTTTTTATTCTCTTTACCTTCACCCCTTTCCATCCTCTTTACCTTCACTCCTCCCTCTTTCCATCCTCTTTACCTTCACTCCTCCCTCTTTTCATGCTCTTTACCTTCACTCCTCCCTCTTTCCATCCTCTTTACCTTCACTCCTCCCTCTTTCCATCCTCTTTACCTTCACTCCTCCCTCTTTCCATCCTCTTTACCTTCACTCCTACCCTTTTTATTCTCTTTACCTTCACTCCCTCTTTTCATCCTTTATATTAGGTGTGTTGGACATCGGCTGCTGGATGTAACGGATCGGTGAGTTGCCGCGTGCAGGCGAGAGGAGCTGAAAACTGAAACTTAAAGTCGCTGCTTTCCGTAGTGACGCTCGCGCTGTGATTGCATACTTTACCACAGCTGAAGTGGAATAAATGCATTATTTTCCAAATACACAGATATTTCAGAGACATTTTCATACATTTATTGCTTAATACAGCGTCTGTTTGTACAAGAATAAAGTTCAACATAAGCCTAAATACCAATGAAGTGGGGTCTACATTGTATCAGTTTTATTTTGATAAACATGACACAATATAACATTGCGACTACATGAAAAGCTTTCAGTTATAAAAAAACGATTTGTGAGCATTAGTGGAACTGAAGGTTTGAGATCGTTGATCGTTGCCATGCGGTGGATTCGGCCAATCGTGGATCAGTTGTGTCGTCATCAGACCTCGTGAGTTGCTCTGGAGAAATTGCACTGGCTGAGTCCTGCTCTCCAATCGCTCTCACGAGACTGAAGCCATACGTCACAGTCACGGGGCGTCACTGTCTGAAGTCGGACACAAGTTCTAACCGGCATGCAAGTCAACTCAAGTCAGCCGCTGATCATGCACGATCCACAATTGGCCGAATCCACCGCATGGCAACGATCACGTGTTTATTCTCACACCTTCAGTTCCACTAATGCTGTCACCACAGTTCCACTGTTATTTTTATTACAGTGAAAGCTTTTCATGTAGTCGCAATGTTATATTGTGTCATGCTTATCAAAATAAAACTGATACAATGTAGACCCCACTTCATTGGTATTTAGGCTTATGTTGAACTTTATTCTTGTACAAACAGACGCTGTATTAAGCAATAAATGTATGAAAATGTCTATGAAATATCTGTATTTGGAAAATAATGCATTTATTCCACTTCAGCTGTGGTAAAGTATGCAATCACCGCATGAGCGTCTCAATTTTAATTTCTACACCCTATCCTAATTTCTTTTAATTTAGCTCCATTTCTTACAGAAAGAGCATAATGTGCAAAGTGTTGAAGTGTTTGTGCCTCCCTACATACCACCCTTACTTTTAAGAGTCGTGATCCTGTTCCGCACATAATTTTTCACACCAGTCCATGTTCGCTGCTTCAAAGCTTCTGGCTCTGCGTCACTACGGAAAGCAGAAAGTGTCCGACTCACGTCTCAGTTTTCAGCTCCTCTCGCCTGCACACGGCAACTCACCGATCCGTTACATCCAGCAGCCGATGTCCAACACACCTAATCACTCTTCCCAGTTGTTTTATCTTTACATTCTCCCATCCCTCTATGACAGAAATATCACAAAGTTTAACATGACGTTTCATCCAACTTCATTGTAACTGAACAAAAAAAACTGAATAATGAAAATTAACTATCTTACTATCCTCTCCTTCATTAGCCTTCTTATACTCCAACTTTTCACTTCTAATTCGGTTTCATTCTATCCTCAAAATATTTCTACACTTTAGCTCTATTTCTTACAAAAAAAGCATAATGTGCAAAGTGTTGGTGTTTGTGCCTCCCTACAAACCACCCTTTCTTTTAAGAGTCGTGATCCTGTTCCGCACATAATTTTTCACACCAGTCCATGTTCGCTGCTTCAAAGCTTCTGGCTCTGCGTGAATGCATCTTTCACAGTCTTGCTTACCAGGAACTTTGCATGTCTTGATGAACTTCATCATGTGTCTCTCTACTGCTTTTACCTCACTGTCCTCCCATTTCTTTTTTGGAGCGTTTGAAGAACCTATGAAATAATTAAAAAGTAAATTCTCATTACAACTAAATCAGTAAGTAAAGACCAAATCAAGACTGTGTCTTAATGTGTAGATTTTTTTCTTTTGGCTGGATATTGCTGCATGGAGATAATTCATGTTTATTTGATTATTGTTGTTTGTGCAATATAGAGATTTTTCTTACATTGATCCTCCTGTGAAACAGATTGATCAGATTGAACAGGTTGATCAGTCTCTGCTGGTGCTGTTGTCTGAGATAGGTCACTGTAATCCTCCTCATCACTTGACATGGAATCACCTTGGGCCTCAAGTTGCTCTAATTGACAAAAAAAATAACACTTTATTGCTTATACTTAGCATCTGTGACATAATTATATACATAATTTAGCAAATATGTACAGCACAAATACACACAGACAGTCCAAGTATACTCAACCATTTGGGTCGATTTCAATGTCATCAAGTTTCTTTCCTTTGTAGTCAGACAGTGTTCCTTTCTCCATGGCCATTAGGACTTTACTCATTTTTGCCAGCTGCAGTGTTCCCTCTGGTAACCGGTAATACTGTCTGTGGATTCTGATATCGTGACCAAGGAAATCAGCCAGTTGGTCTGCTTCATTCTCATCAAGATTAAGAATTTTAGACATGGTTGCTATGTGTTTCCTGAGCCTAGTTGATGACAGTGCTTCAGGGTTCTTTATGCCACATTCGCAAGCAGCTTTGTTGATGCACTCTCCTCCTCTGTAGGCCGACAATGCTCCACATCTGCCAAACATAAAGGGATTCTCTGCTGGAACACCACAAAGCTCACGCGTTTCAACGAGCAGCTCCATGGCAGAAACCATGGAAGGCTTGAGGAGCACAGGAACCTTTCTCCCTCGTTTACCACGGATCTCAACTCTTGTGAAGTGGAGACACAGCTTCCTCTCAAACTCAGACAGACAGATGGCAATGTCTTCGTGTAGCTCAGAAGTGTCCCTGCTTTTAAAAGCTGACAAAAGCATCCGGGATACTTCACCTTCTCTCCTTCGGTTGAACAGGATGACCTGAGACAGCGTGACCTTGGCTAGAGCAGTGTAGCTGTCAGCAGAAGGGCAAGATCTGAGCTTACTTAGGAGCCCATTGTGTTTCTTTTCAAGATGTGTGTGCAGGACTCTGACATCCTGAGTGAAAGGAATGATCTGTGGTGTGTTCCACTTGGCTTCTTTCAATGTAGTTATAGCACCAGCAGAAATGTACTCATTCCACCTTGCCTGGTGTATTTTCCTGAAGTCTCGGGCACACTCAGCACGCTCATGATCTCCATACATCATGGCATTGCTCTCAACAATACTAGAGATCTTGTTTAAAGAATGCCCAAGTTTGAGAGCTAAAGAAGGAATGCGGTAGGTGTTTTTCTCTTCATCGAAGCCAGACACAACTTTAACAGCTGCTATGACATGTTTGAAGTTTGCTGGTATGAAGAAGTCTACCATTGTTCTCAGTGGGGTAATCTTCCTTGCTTCAAGAAGAAGTCTGCCTACTTCTCTCATCTTCTGTCTGATGTAGTCATGTTTGGTCACATCAGACCCCATCCTGTTGAACATGTGCTCCCCCAGCTGCATGATGCATCTGTCAGTATGAACTACACGCGAAACTTCATCATAGTTCATAAAGGACAGTATTTTCTTGAAACCTTTGCTCACTTCTAAGCCGACTGGTGTGTTTAGAGCACACAGAGATCGAACTCTTTTCCTGCCCTTGGCATCATCATCTTTAGGTTTCAGGGGACAGTTTTTGATATGTTTCCAAAGGCTACGCTTGTTATAAAGCCCTTGGCAGTAAATGCAGTGAATGAATTCTTTGGCTCTTTGTCTATATTTTGGACGGTAGCAGGCAATCATCTCCCCATGTCCTTGTCTCACCACATCTGTGTTGTGGGCAAAGTTGCCCCTTTTTCTAAGGAGGTTTAACTGGACTCGTCTTTCTTTGGAATGTTTTGGAAATGCTACTGCCTTTACAACCCCCACTTCGTTGCGATGGACAAATTCAAGGTGTCTTGCCATTTTTGAATATGGCTTAGAGCAATAAAGGCAATACTGCTTCTTGTTGTATGTCTTGCGTTCCTGCTTTGGTGATGGCATTGACTGAATAAAAGTTTTATCACCAGATAAGGTGTTTGTCTCTTTAGATTGGCATTTCATCTTTTTTGGTGATGGTACTGTCATAGATTGATCAGATGAACTACCTGCCTCGTTGGGAGATGTTGGATGTATCAAAGCACTTTTGACCATGTCATGTCCAGAAGAACTACCATCCGATTCATCTGAGCTGATTTTTGGTATGTAGTCAACATCGCTGTAGTCTGTGACATCGCTGTAATCTGTTTCACAGTCGGCACTTCCTGAACACTGAATGAGAGAATTTAACACTTACTCATGACAGTGGTTCCTGTAACATTACATTTCATCATATTGCAGATAGCAAAGTCATAATTACCTGTCTTTTTCTTGATGGCCTTAAAGAGGATATCTGGAAAAAGGAGAAATACAAACAAATATAAATAATATACAATTTCATATAATCTATTGTTAGTTCTACCAGTGCAATACACCCCGACCATCCCAATAATTCAGCAAATGAATCTACCCACCTCCCTTAATGAGAGTGTCCCAGACACCTGTGATGAGTGAACCACAGGTGTTGATGCAGCACAAGGTGAAGATACGGGGGGAGCAGGCGAGGATGAGGATGATGAAGGCAGTGCAGGAGAAGGCGATGAGGGCTGCGCAGGCGAGGCTGTTGGTGATGTGGGTGGCGCAGGAGAAGGCGATGAGGGCTGCGCAGGCGAGGCTGTTGGTGACGTGGGTGGCGCAGGAGAAGGCGATGAGGGCTGCGCAGGCGAGGCTGTTGGTGACGTGGGTGGCGCAGGAGAAGGCGATGAGGGCTGCGCAGGCGAGGCTGTTGGTGACGTGGGTGGCGCAGGAGAAGGCGATGAGGGCTGCGCAGGCGAGGCTGTTGGTGACGTGGGTGGCGCAGGAGAAGGCGATGAGGGCTGCGCAGGCGAGGCTGTTGGTGACGTGGGTGGCGCAGGAGAAGGCGATGAGGGCTGCGCAGGCGAGGCTGTTGGTGACGTGGGTGGCGCAGGAGAAGGCGGTGAGGGCTGCGCAGGCGAGGCTGTTGGTGACGTGGGTGGCGCAGGAGAAGGCGGTGAGGGCTGCGCAGGCGAGGCTGTTGGTGACGTGGGTGGCGCAGGAGAAGGCGATGAGGGCTGCGCAGGCGAGGCTGTTGGTGACGTGGGTGGCGCAGGAGAAGGCGATGAGGGCTGCGCAGGCGAGGCTGTTGGTGACGTGGGTGGCGCAGGAGAAGGCGATGAGGGCTGCGCAGGCGAGGCTGTTGGTGACGTGGGTGGCGCAGGAGAAGGCGATGAGGGCTGCGCAGGCGAGGATGATGGTGACGTGGGTGGCGCAGGAGAAGGCGATGAGGGCTGCGCAGGCGAGGATGATGGTGACGTGGGTGGCGCAGGAGAAGGCGATGAGGGCTGCGCAGGCGAGGATGATGGTGACGTGGGTGGAGCAGGAGGTGGTGACTGTGATGAGGACAGGGCAGGATGGCATGAGGTAGATGAGGCCACTATACAAGTGGACAAAGCACAGGGTGCCGATGAAGAGGGTGCATCAGATGTGGATGCGACTGAGGATGACTGTCTTGATTGAAACCGCTTCTGCAGATATATAAAGAGCTATTTAGCTTAAACAAGAATAAAATGTACATTAACAATATTGAAAACTGTAGCAGCCATATAAGATAAGAAAAAACACTGTAGGGGTGAACAAAAAAAATAAAGAAACATGTTTTGCACATTTCAAAGCAAAGATCGTTAATAAGATAATAAAACTCTTAAAAAACAAACATTTATACAAACTTTACATACAAATTGTGACAATAGTCACGTTAATAGTTACATTGGTTCATACATTAAAACTGTAAACCAATAACTAGTTAAAGGATTAGTTCACTTCAGAATTAAAATTTCCTGATAATTTACTCACCCTCACACCATCCAAGATGTCCATGTCTTTCTTTAGTGGAAAAGAAATGAAGTTTTTTGAGGAAAACATTCCAGGATTTTTCTCCATATAGTGACTTCAATGGTCCACCGGGTCGAAGGTCCAGATGTGAGTTTCAGTGCAGCTTCAAAGTCTCAACACGATCCAGCCAAGGAATAAGAGACTTATCTAGACAAACCATTTGCCATTTTATAACAAAATAAACATTTATATACCACAAATGCCCGTCTTGCACTAGCTCTGATGCCCCACACATTACGTAATCACGATAAAAGGTCACGCGGAAGGCAGGCGAAAGTACCAACCTAGTGTTTACAAAGAGAACGTGCAAAGACTAAGACAAACGGCATTTCAGACGATTTTGAAGATGGAGGAGAGTTTTTCGGCCTATCCTACCTTTTTGAACTGGAACACGCATGACCTTTCAACCTGATGAAGTAATGTGTGGCGCATCGCAGAGCTAGTGCAAGACGAGCATTTGTGGTTTAAAAGTATATAAATGTTTATTTTGTTATGGCGGCTAGTTTGTCTAGATAAGACTCTTATTCCTCAGGAGTAAGGAATTACTTTTCTTATTCTTATCGCTGCATTGAAACTCACATTTGGACCTTAAACTGTCGGACCCCATTGAATTCACTATATGGAGAAAAATCTCCTCTTCTCCTGGAATGTTTTCCTCAAAAACAGTTATTTATATTCCATTAAAGAAAGAAAGACATGAACATCTTGGATGATGTGAGGGTGAGTAAATTATCAGGAACTTTTTAATCCTGAAGTTAACTACTCCTTTAACTAGCAGAGGTTGGTAGTAAGGCGCTACATTTTACTCCATAGCATCCTTCGGATGAGACGTTAAACCGAGGTCCTGACTCTCTGTGGTCATTAAAAATCCCACTGCACTTCTGGTAAAGAGTAGAGGTGTAACTCCAGTGTCCTGGAGTCCAGAACGAACGGCTTCGGAAGGTGAGGTAAACTAACAGACAGCATACCCTGAAGACCCAGATTAATTAATTGTTTCTGTTTCTCATAATTTATCCTTTTGCAATTTTTTTCTTATTCTAAATGCAATCAACATTTGATGTGTTTGGGGAATTTGGCTAACATTTTACATTTTAAATACATTCTGCTGAAATGAACGAAATGACTCGAAAAATTATTTGTTCATTTTGATGAACGAGATTCAAATATCCGAGTCAGTAAAATGATCCGAACTTCCGACTACTATTACACACGTGTGCTGGATGAAGTGGATATGCACCTACAATCAACTAAAACCAAACCTGTAAATGCATCCTATGGTTTCCCAGTGATAAAGATCTTTTCTAGTTGAACACCTGAGCAGTCAGTGGCTGCCTGTGTTGCGTGTTCATTATTTTGGGGGCAGAGCAATGAAGGGAGGAGTGTGTTTGAGTGTCGATTTCAAATATCAACAGTGTTTCTCAGAAATCACTTACTGCACTTTTAACTAGCTGGCAGTAAACATCAGTAGATAGTTGCTTCATGTATGACATGGTTACCATTTTATTCCTTGATGTTCTTGCTTTGACTGACTGCTCATGTGGACCATTGCTGTTCACCATGTCCAATTCAGGAGAGGAATCAGAAGCTGCACAATGGGGCTGGATATCAGAAAAGAAAGCAGTGTATATCAAATTCAGGATATTTGTAAAGGACAGAAAAACTTTGTTCACATTCATTCCTCTAGCTGTCCTACAATTTATCCATCATTCCTTTCACACACAACTCTATGCTAAAAGAGTCAATAATATAATGATATAATAATAATATAATGATACAGATGTTTTGAAGTGGACTTACCGATTTCTGCGGGCCCAAACTGCTGGCTGGCTTTTTATCAGTGGATTCTGCTGATGCTTGATTTAAAGGCTTGAGAAATATGAGACCACAATCACATGGTAACTAATCAGAATGAGAGTAAAAGATTATCATGAATTTACTGATTACTGATCAATCTCTTTAGCATTTTCTTGATAGTACCTTGATTCGCCATGGCCAATCTGAGTCTCCATAATTGTAAGTGATTTCCTCCCCTGGTAGAATGTCTCGTACAGCAAAGAGACAAAGGTGAGGTTTTCTGCTCACTTCAACGGTTCTCATTTTGCAAGTAGGATTTCTGGTCTCATCGTTGACAAGTCTTCCCAAGGACGTGTCTTCTTTAGATGCATCCATGCTACAAAGACATAACATTTCCACTCAAGACTTGTAATCTTAGTATGCTAGACATTTTTATATATATATGTATTATACACATTTTTATAACTGGTTCTGAGCTCCAGTCCTGGAAACCCACCGCTCTGTATATGTTGTATGTGTTTTAATACAAGTACTCGTGTTTAAATTCACCTTATTCAGATGATCAGTCATCATCAGAACACGGCTCTATTAACTCAACTGAGTATGTCAGGTGAAGGAGACATACAGAATGTGCAGAGAGGAGGGTCTGAGAACTAGCCTGGTAATACCAGACTCAGCTACTTCACTTTGCTTCGTAGACAGAGTCTGGAATGGCATAATAGAGAAGTGTTTTCTCTCTCGCTAGGGGGCGCTTGTCTGAAGTTTAAAATCATTGGTTACCCGTAAGCCAATCAGATAAGTTTAGTTAGGACGTATGTTATGCGCCTGTACAGCCGCATTGAACCACAGACATCATGCATCGAACTCAAATCTAAGATCGAACTTACACTGTAAACCTGCTGTAAACACATGATGATGCGAGCGAAATACCGGAGTGAACATGGCTGTAAACGACTTTTGCAGATTAGGCGTCGTTAATCTACGCATCCACGGTACAATCACGGCCTCTAAACTTATTTTTGACAGAGTGAAACAAGAAAATATTTGTAGCCAACTCTCAAATTTAGGATTATATCTTTTAAACTCAGCCAGTGCCGCTGCTAGCCATTTCGGTGCCCTAAGCATAATTCCTTTATGATGCGCTCTACCCCGAGAAGCTTCATGAGGCACACGCGCCTCTCTTGCTCTCTCTCCCTCTCTGCCGTGCACGCGCTACGCGGTTTGGAGCACAGTCTCTGTCTCGCGGGCGCGATCGCTCTAGATTCCGGAGATTTTAACTAATTCGCGGGCGTCAGTGAGCCGCTATCAATATGCGGGAGACTCCCGGAAACACTATTTTTTTGGTGCCTCCTCCGCTCTTGGTTCCCTACGCACAGCGCGTGGTGGGAGCGGCGGCACTGGTTCTCCATAACAGAGCGAATTGCATCCCGTGTCTCGTTTCGGTTTTCGATTTCTCTAACCTACCATGTAAAACTCGGCGCTTAGCGTCTACGTCACGGCTCTCAGCCCGCCCTCTGTTCGTTGATTGGCCCGGCCGTCCGAAGGCCGGTGGAAAACTGAAAGATAGGCCGCTATCTCAGACTGAATACAGGAGCGAAATGAAATTAGCGGAAGTAGGAAGTCTGACGTAGTCAGGCTATCTGAGAACCACTGATCTATATGATAGTTCACTGCAGCATCCTCTCAGTTCTCAGATAAACGCATCTAAAATTTACCATTTTGTTCTCTTTTGGGAATACAGGAAAAACAAATATTGATGACTCAAGGAAACTGCACTCAGTACTCTTCGTGTCAGTTCATGGTGAATTTTAAGTATTAGGGTGTGTTCACACCTGGCATGTTTGTTTAGACCGTTAGTGCTGTTCATTTGAATAAGTGTGAACGCTGCCATCTGAACTAGGGCTGCACGATATGAGGAAAAGCTGCGATGTGCGATAACATTGTTTAATATTGCGATAACGATATGACTTGCGATAAATGTGATTGTTAACTATACTGTTCCCATGTCTTAGTGCTTTAATAGGTTCTTTGCGTGATAGGTCAAACATTTATTACCTGCCTGGTTCAGAATAGGCTACACGATTTTGGCACGATCCGTTTGACGTATGGGTGTCGTGGTGATTCGTAATAACGACAACGGGCGTCGGGACGCAAGATTCGATCGTTTCATCTCGTATAGTGTGTCACAGTGGGCGACAACCTACGTCGCGTCTGCGATGCTTCATGACAGAAAGACTATAGCATGTTTAATTCTTTAACGGTCCTCCACGACGGGTTGAATATGTGAGCGAGGCGAGACGTGAGTGAGTGCAACAGTGAGTGTGTGTGTACGCCAGTGAGCGTGTGAGCGTATGTGTGTGTGTGTGTGTGTGTGCGTGCGTGCGTGAGTGAGCGAGTGAGTGAGCGAGGGACAGTGAGTGTGTGTTTGTGTGTCTGTGCGTGCGAGTGAATGTTTGCGAGTGAATGTGTGTGTGTGACGGCACGCGATGACTGGTCGGAAAGCAACGTGTTGTCTGTCATGTTTCTTGTCCACGACAAGATTTTAGGAGTCAAAAACGTGTAAGTTAGTGCTAATCTGAACCAGGCATTATTCATCGTGTCAGGCTGTCTGTTGCGATGTGTTCATCGCCGGAGTTCATATCGCGATGACGATGAAAATTCGATGTATCGTTCAGCCCTAATCTGAACCCTGGTGCCACCAAACAAACTGACCGAGACGCTGAAAAAATGGGTCTCAGTTGGCTTCCAAACGAACTCTGGTGCAGTTCGAATGAAATATTAACGTAACATGGACCAGAGACATGTAAACAACCAAAAACAGGAAGATGTGACCCTAAAAGGACAGACTGGTCAAGCATAACATGTTTGACGATAGAAATGCCAATCTGAACATTAAGCGTACACGGACCAAGCGAACCAAGCGAACAGAACTACAGGCATGAACTAAGTATTTTACAGTTCCAGATATTTTAGCATCCCTACTACATCAATCCAACAGTTCTATACTCACCACCAATTTTTGCCATGCCACTGAAAATCAAACAGGAACGTGTTCTCAGCTTCAGTGTAGTGTTCAGTTCGGTCAAGACTCTCCTGTGAACTCAGAAGTTCACCTCTGTATTCAAGAACAAAATCACCTCTGAAGAAAGCTCCAGCGGTGAAAACTCCACGACCTAAAGAGGAGAAATAGCTTCAGTTTCTTTAATGTCAACTATTATTTTGATTATTACTAAAAGTTCTCAACCATATTATGTACATTATATGATGTAAAAGGGAAATTACTGAAGGAAAATAGTCAATAGCCAGGCTAATCTCGAAGCATGCTTTGCTTTTTTTACTTTACATTATACTTTTAAGTCTTAAAAGTATACAGTTAAAATGTAATCAATTTTTTTTAGACAATCAATATTATCATGGCTATATATTGTTTAGAACAGAGTGCTGAAGTGATGACGTATTTTTGCAGACCAACCGGGTAGTTCACCTCCCCTGGTTCCCTCCACAAAAACCTTATAGGATTTGCAGAAAATAAGCTAAAGTTAGTCTATAAACTACACCACAGTTGCAAAACTTCAACTTCCTTATGATGAAGGTTCAACAACTCATCTAGAATGTGTCTCTGTTGCATTAATTTAAAAAACAATTATGTTTGTTTATTATTTGTATCTCTTTCGGATAGTTTTCTTTGTGGTATATGGATGTTTTATTTGGCTTCTATAGTTTAGATAAAAGTATAGAGGGTTTTTTTGTTGTTGTTGATAAATGTGCCTACAGGAACTCTAAAGCTTTAAGATCCATCTCCCTTTGTAATATATATAATGTTTTTGCATTCTTATAATGCATGTTGACTGATTGTGTGCCGTGTACATCCTTTAATCTACCTGTATAGAATAGTTTGCAAGAGTGCGATTATAAACACAACGAGGCTGTAAAAGTGACTAGATGAGTTTATCTGTTCAGTTGATGGTGTTTAATGTCCCAGACAACTTGTCTCCCATTTAGACGCTTGTTAGCAACTGTCTTTTACAAGACAAGTAAAGGCTTTTTAAAAAAAACACACAAGAGAGCATTACTGATGTATTTTATGTTGTAGAATAAACGTGATGTTTACTTGCACACCGATACGCTGATAAAAAACAACAAACAAAAAACACCTTATTGAAATAATCCATTCTGCCGTGCAAAGGCAAAGGACTGTGACTTAAATTGTGGTCGAAAATTCGTTATTTTTGGCACAATCGAGACCTCCTTTATCATGTGGATAAGTATCTTGAGTCAATTATATTGTTTTTTCAAAAAAAAGAATGGGTTGTCTTAACAGTAATTTCAAAAAGCCCACGAGAAACCAAGGCAGAACACCGTAACTCCAGTTACCGCTCTTTGGCTTTGTTTTGCAACGCTCAAATTGAGTTACGGTACTCTGCCTTTGTGTAGCCGCCCGTCAATATGAAGATACTGTGCCGGTGTTCTATCAAATAATGCCACCTATCAGATTGTACGGTGTTCTGCCTTTGTTTTACTGTCCATTAAAATTGTATTACAGTGTAGCCTGTGCACTTGGTACAGCTTCCATCAGTCCCTGTAGCTTCTGATGTCCCCAGAGCTTAGTCCTGCACAAACGCGGTCAGAACATTTAGTACGGTCTAAACCCACTCCATTGACAAACGTGCGATATCGATCGCGAAGGATATGACAGAAAAATTACACATGCCGTAGCAGATGAATACAACAAAGAACTAAAGCCCCGCCTCACCCAGATCGGGTACCGGACCTGGTTAAAACATTCATGCATTTAGCTGGCAGAGAGCCAAAACTGCACAGACGCCTTTAGCACCGCCCTGAACACCGTCGAGCCAACGCTGGACTAATAGCCTATGTCACAGGGAGTGATAATATAATGAAGCAACAAGTGCTGGTGCATACAACATCAGACCAGCTGTTACGCGAGTTATACCTACAATCACAGCGTCTGGAATAAATCCGCGGGACGAGCGAAGTGCACCACCACAATAACAGGGCAGACAGCTGAAACCACCACACACTGAAAAGACGCAGAACACAGAAGGTTGTGCTATAAATGCATTAGTCGTCGAGGTAGTCCAGAACGCACTCCCCACTGAGTCCCAAAGGGGAAATGGCATTCGTAATTTTCATGAACATACAAGGAGCGCGACACCTTCGAACACGAATCTCGGGAACCGCCTGTGATAAAGGGGTTATCTCAACGTTGAAGTGTATGCGTCTTTTAGATCCACCGCTATAAACCAGTCCCCGGGTCGAATGTGCGCAACAATCTGTTTTATCATTTTGAATGCGCTTAGCAAGTCTTATGTCACTCGATACCATACTCCTTACCACAATGGAGGTATTTTGTCATGTCTAATGTATTAATAATGCCATCAGAATGCAACCAAAGCACAGGATAGTAGGGGTGTAACGGTACATGTATTCGTACCGGACCGTTTCGGTACAGGACTTTCGGTACGGTGCACATGTGCACCGAATGCAATCTTTCACGTAAATTAGGCTAGTTTTGTGTGCGGAACATGCGTCAATTCCGAGTTTCCACACGAACATAGTAAGTGTCGGAAGTCTCCGCGTTGCACTGATTAAATCTGATTAATTGTTTTTGTGATTCAAATACATGTAAAAATTACCATAACATCTGTCTTCCTGTGTGCGGACATTTGTTTATGTTGCTGTGACAACGAAACACGTGCAAGCGCGCCTGTGTTAAGAACGCTAATGCGCTCATCTGTGGACATTTCCGAATGCCTTTCTGTTAAAAGCGGGCTTTCCACACAAACAAACGTACATGTGTCATTAGCATGAGAAAAAAAATTGGATTTTAACTCTCGGGTCGGGCTCGGACATAAATATCGCATAAATAAAGATCACCACATACACGGCACGCTCGCTTTAGCCCAGCCTCTCGCTAGCTAGCGTCATGGCCAATATTGGTTTGAGAGTATTTTATTTAGTGGAGAACTTTGCAGCAGTATTTTATTTCTTATTCTTTTTTTATTTTATATCTTTTTTATTTATTAGCCTAACGTTATATTTTATTAAAAAGTGTGTTTAAAAAAGTGTAAACAAATTGTTAAAAAAAAGTTTATAGTAAACAACCAGCAGTTTAATGTTTTGCATTTCTTTCCCTTACTGTACCGAAAATGAACCGAATCGTGACTTTAAAACCGAGGTACGTACCGAACCGTGATTTTTGCGTACCGTTACACCCCTACAGGATAGTAATAAGTAGATGGTTATAAGTAATTGTAAATCATACAAATTAAATGCCATGATCACTAGATTTTATACAGCTGTTACTATAATTATTTTGTTAATGGTGATCAGCAACCAAATATTGATAATGTGGAAGTTACTGCCTTTTGGATGACATCTCACTTGTTGCTGACAATACAAAGGCAGAGTACAGTAACTTTAAAATAGTGGTCAAAAGTCAAGGTTGCGCTCAAGATTTTTTTATGTAAATCATTTTCATTACTAAAACATCTAATTGCAAGATTTCCAGTGTCCTACCTATAATTAATGTAAATTTGGCGGGACAACTAAAAATCTTTAAAGTAATTTTTCTCAGTTCCACACACGAGTTAAGGTCTTTTGCCTTTGTAGGGCAGCACTGTCCTGGTTTACATGCAAACCAATAACCACATAAACCACAAGACTTTATAAGTAAATCAGGTAAATTATCTCAAAACCTAAACATTCGTGTATCTGACTGTGTATTCCATATGTCATGTCAGTTGTAATGTTAAAGGGTAAGTTCTGTATTTTACACTTAAAGCCCTGTTTTCAGATCGTTTCTGACGAAATAGAACGGTTAAGTTTAAAAGACACATGCTGCTGTCCCGAGAATTTTAGGTTTATTTCGCTCCCCCCCCCACCTCCACAATGGCTGTCTATGTGCATTGGAACATTCCTTCCTAAAACACATTAAACTTTCGTTTACAAAGACGTGAAACTCACCGAGTGGTCAGGGGTGTTCACTGATATGCTCACTCAAAAATCGCTGCAAAAGATGCTTTCTAACAGGTGTTTTACCATTAGTTGTAAAACTGTGGACCTATTTTTTTTCAAACGCATCACACCCATTCTTCCGTTGAGCAGGAAAACTACGATAAAACCTGTTGGAAAGCATCTTTTGCAGCGATTTTTGAGTGAGCATATCAGTGAACACCCCTGACCACTCGGTGAGTTTCACGTCTTTGTAAACGAAAGTTTAATGTGTTTTAGGAAGGAATGTTCCAGTGCACATAGACAGCCATTGTGGGGGTGGGGGGGGGAAAGCGAAATAAACCAAAAATTCTTGGGACAGGAGCATGTGTCCAAATTTTAATCTTAACCGTTCGATTTCATCAGATACGATCTGTAAACAGGGCTTTAAGTGTAAAATACCGAACTTGTCCTTTAAATAAAGCCAAGTGTATTCCAGAATTTTAACGGAAAACTTACATATTCTCCTCTCATGCAGTATCGGATGCAGTATTTTGACTGTACCCCTTCTGCATGAGATGAGAACACATTTTAAGAGTTTCTTGGGTCAAGAAAACACTCGCTCTGTCTGGATGTGCTTAAATCCACAGTATGTAAACTTTCCTGTCACACATCACACATGCTCACTTCAATAAGCCACAGAATGCAGGTGTTTACATGCAAATTTGGAATAAGGGGTAAAAATCTATCTGTGTCGATTGGCTTAAGCCGTTTATGATGACCTTAGTCTGCATTTACATGACCACAAGAACTGTCTGCTTATTATGCAATCGAGTTAAGAATGTGCAAGTAAACATTAACGTTAGGTTGATAGAACTGGAAGTGCAAACATTTAAATGTTGCTGTTTTAGGGCTCATGCCTGCAGAACTCTATTCAGGAATCTTGACTGCACAATAAAAAAAATAAAAAATATTTTTCAACTTGTGAAACATGGATATTAGTTGGCCTAATAACCATATGACTCGCCTCACATTAAATTCTCAGTTATGTAGATTAACATGATCAATAAACTGCTTAGTCATAAATACTTGCCTTTATATTTGCTGATGAACTGCTCTTGAAGCCCAGGCTTGTCGGTTTCACAGGCAATGTGGTGCTCAGCGTCCTGCAGAGGTTTTCTACGTCTTTTATTTCCCAGCATGCTGACTTTCTTTCTTGCAATGACTGGAAAAAATTTATAAAAAATATAAGGTGAATGAAATAAACAAGCATATTTAAACAATCTTGTTGATCTTACTGGATTTGTTCACCCAAAAACATACATAATTAACATACAATTACATTAATTGTTGTTCCAAATTAACCTCATGTTGTTCCAAACCTGTGTTGTGTTTTTTTCTGTTCAACACTAAAGTATATCTTTATATTATATCACAGAGCTCTATTCAATGACATCACATGTGACCAGTCTACAACAGGCATTTAGATAAAAAAGGGCAATGTCAATGATGCCAAAAACCATTGGTTCTTGTGTGTCCTGTGACCACAATTGACATAAATCTACTGTATATTCATATTTGATTTAAGAGCTACAGCATATGGGAAATTTTCAATAACCAGCTAGATTCATAGGGACTATTTTTAATGTGCTTTTTGTCTGCTTTGGAGCTTGAAACACAATAAAAATACTATAAAATGTCTATGTACCGTCATTGGGCAAAACAATCAATATAAAAATAATTAATAAATAATAAATAAAAAAACATTCCACTGATTTTTTTTTATAATTGAATAATGTATTACAATAATATATCAAATAATAATGATGTAAAAAATTAGCTATTTGACAACACTTCTGAGAAAAACAATGACATAGTAGACTATCACTGACTCGGTTGTTTTGGTTAATTTGTAGAATCTAAAGAACTATTATATAAAAAATAATAGCAAAATTATATTTACTG
The DNA here is from genome assembly GCF_949152265.1 of Phoxinus phoxinus. Taxonomy (NCBI): domain Eukaryota; kingdom Metazoa; phylum Chordata; class Actinopteri; order Cypriniformes; family Leuciscidae; genus Phoxinus; species Phoxinus phoxinus. The sequence goes on along the minus strand of NC_136877.1, from coordinate 12,706,602 downwards.
GTCAATGCCTACAAGTAACGTTAGACAACAAACTGTTTTCCTTATAGCAACAAATCATCAAATGAGAAGCAAACTCAAATATAAGCGATAAGTAAATAAAACTCTAAGCAAAAAAAATAATTAAACCAATAAAATAAACATACATCTTATTAACTTTCATATTTCTCAATGTATTTAGTTATCTTATCATGCATTTTCAGGACAAGTCTTGATCTCACCTTTCCTGCGTGGTGGAGGGTTGTCGTCTGTTCTATGGTCTGTTTCGCGTCTTGTCACGTGTGCATTTCCCGGGAAAACGCATCCACGCACGGTCGACACTTGCGTAAATGACGTAGTTACGTATTTTGATTTCACGTGTTTTTGTCGTTTCATCACGTGTCGTGTCCATAGACTGTAAAAAAATAGGTCGTGTCCCACAACTACTTCAGAATTTATTTGAGTTAAGATGGGGGAAGGGTGTGGATTATGTCAAGGCACTAAATTAAACTTTAATGTGTACTTTAACAGCATTATCTTCTTTTTATTTCTTTAATAAATTAATGGTATTTTTACATTAAAGGGCGAAGAAGCTGCTAGACCTTGTAAAAGTGCTTTAAAAACGCATAGCCACAACAGATTGTCGTCTTTTGAGCAGCACTTCTGATTAAGCTATATACCTGTCAGTCTGTTAGTTCATCTCTCTGTCACTGCAGTCAGTCCCAGTGGGGGAGGGCGCGCGCGCGATCAGAGTCAGTGCTGTGGGGGAAGGGCGCGCGCGCGATCAGTGCTGTGGGGGAAGGGCGGCTGATCTCAACATGAGCAGATCTCAGTCAGACTGGCAGTCAGAGGCAGAGCTAGGGCTAGGGCTAGGGTAGGGTTAGGGTTAGGGTTAGGGTTGGATATCCAATGGCTTTTAAAATCAAGTAAGAGCAAAATAAACCTGTAAACAAACATGTAAATGTGTCAGCTTGATTCATGATTATTTTAAACATTTTATTTTCTTTTGTATGACTATACTGCTCTGTCTCTCCCCCTCCCTCCCTCCCTCCCTCCCTCCCTCCCTCCCTCCCTCTCTCTCTCTCTCTCTCTCTCTCTCTCTCTCTCTCTCTCTCTCTCTCTCTCTCTCTCTCTCTCTCTCTCTCTATATATATATATATATATATATATATATATACAAGGGCGTAGATTTGGTTTGAACATTGGCGGGGTTTTTTTTTTCATGGTATAAATATTGTGTGGGGGGGGGGGGTTGTAGGGGTTATCTCCCCCACAAACTACGCCCCTGTATATATATATATATATATATATATAGAGAGAGAGAGAGAGAGAGAGAGAGAGAGAGAGAGAGAGAGAGAGAGAGAATGTTTGCTGTAACTCCACTCCTCTAGTATAGTTCTTATCAGTCGCTTTAGTACATTTCTTGAACCTTAAGATTTGCAAACCAGTAAGTGCATTTCTCAAAACAATTTGTACAAACAACAAAACACAATAGATTACCATCAAAAGCCTGTAACTTGCTCAAAATACTAGTACTAAATCAATTAACATATCAGTGTCATCAGAATGACAAGTCCTTGTGTGTCATTGTTTGCAAACAAGAATGTCAAAATGCTTAGTCAGGTTGTCAATATACTCTATCAATATTTTCAGAAATAAACTATGATTTTGATGACAATGATTGAAAATGCATAAGACTGCACTTAATATCTGTATGACACACATGTACGCATTACTCTAGATGAGACTGGACAGGATTCACAGATACACTGTTGGTCTGTCAAAAAATGACTGTACAATGTCATTGCGATATAAAGAAAAAGACTATGTCACACATATACTGTATGTACGTGTGTGTTTTACATTATGTCTCTATCAAGTATATTTACTGTATAATGTAAATTGCAAGTAGACTGCTGTAATATAGCATTACAGTAAGTCTACAGTTTATGGTATACAGTACAGTATGTGAACACTGTCTGATTACACACCTGTTTTGTCTACAAACGCTTGAATGATTGAGGACATACACGGTTGTTTTCCAAACATTCGGCTGCACCATTCGACCGCCTCTGCCATAAGGTTATGACTGAGAACATTATCTACAATAGTGGCCCTTATTTCTTCAGAAACACACAATCTTGGCCTGTTCTACCTCTTCCTCTGTTTTACCTCTGTACCCTTCCACCACACATACTTACTCCTCTTCTTCTTCTTCTTCTCGGCTGTTCTTCGGTTGTTCTTCCATTCTCAGAGTGTGTAACGTGTTGTGCTCTGTCTATTATGCTTCCCAAATGAGATGTACTCTGAGCTATTATAGAGAACTGGATGATCATTGATTGATCTAATGCTTTACATTCCCCTTCATTAGTGAAATTCAGAATTCACCTCTGCAATTCAACAAAATGTAAATGTAAATTCAGGACAAAAAAAATCTAATAGAATTGCATAGAAAATGTATTGACAGTTTATGACAACTATTTCATCCATTCTGCATTAATGACTTATGGAACTAATGCCTGTATGTTTTGAGGGGTAAGACTATTCAACAGAGAACCAGTATAATACATTTTGATCAACATGACATAAGAAATTAATAATGTAAGAAACAGCAGACACTTGTAGCCTACATCAATTGCATGAATGTAACAAAGCATTTGCAATTTGTTCAAATGAATGATTGATTTAATTATGATGTGCACAAGTGACTAGATAATGTGGAGGTTGAACAATAATTTTTGTTGTGATCTGAGAAATGCACCAAAGTGACTGAGAAAAACTGTAAAATAATATGATATAATTAGAATGTTTGCTGTGCTCTCCTCTATATAATATACTATAATATAAAGATAATGTTTGATGTAACTGCTCTCCTATATATAAAATATATATAAAGAGAATGTTTGCTGTTACTGGTTTCCTCTATATAATATAGGCTAAAGAGAATGTGTTGCTCTGTGTGTGTGACTGTTCTCCTGCTCGTGCGGTGGGTGGGGGAGGGGCGGCGGCCGCTCAGGGACATCGCGGATGAAAGAGAACGGCAGAACGCAAAGTAGGAGAAAACACTTAAAACAAATAAACTCACTCATAAAAGCAAGCGATTTAGCACGTTTTCGTTTTGTGGCTTGTGTATTTTTATTAAACAAACTCAGATGAATAAATCATCACACCCATATTGACAGATTTAAGCAGTTGTCCCGCTTTTGGAAGGAAATATGTACTTTTTAAATTCACATGACTTAATCTGTATGTCCCTTCCCCGCTTCAAACTCGTTCCTACATGATTAATAAACTCCTATTACTGTTCGTGCTGTAGTCACGGTGACGCGGGGAAGCGCGATCTTCACACACACACACACAGAGCAGAGACTGATGCGAGAGCAAAACGCGAGGATTAAAAGTTAAAAAAAACATGCTCATATAAGTCATGAGAGGTCCTGCTGCTCAGGGCAAATGAGTCTATTTTTATTTAAATACTAATTATTGGGAATTTTTCTATAATTTAATGTGGATTATCTGTCAATTCAGATCATAATCATGATCGTTTTTGCCTCCGCCATGTTTGTTGATGACGTGTTGGCCTCTGATTGGTCAGATCATCAAGTCCCGCTTTTGTAGTGCTCTGATTGGTCAGAATCCCCGAAGTGTGTATCTTTTCCGGAAGTGCAGTACTCCTAGAGGGCGCTGTGTTATACACACTTTAGTGGGGGGGCATACACACTTCACATACACAAATCACTTAAAAGTGATTTTTTGGGACAAGTGAGATTTTAAGTCTGGACACCATTTTAGAGTATGCTGAATGCCATTATATAGTCAAACAAATGAGGACATACAAAATGTCCTAAATTTTTTAGGTGGTCCTCAGTTTACTGGTGTGTATCCTGGTGAATGTACCCAAAAGGGACATAAGCACACACACACACACACACACACACACACACACACACTTTATTATGCTATTATACTCCATATAACTCCATGTAAAAGCCAGAAACTAAGCTTTTTTTTGCACAGGCCTATATAAAGGGTTAATGGTGCCACCTGGTTATCAACAGTAAAAATTACTAATTTTACCTCTTCCCAACAGGGAAAACCACCAACAATCAAAAATGCATGATTTTATGGTGTCATGGCTTTGCAATCAAAAAATGTGGTTATAATGGAAGTCAATGGGGCAAAAACAGCCACGAACAGTAAATGAGGGAGAAAACGTTAAAATCTGATGCTGCACAAAAACTAACAATGCATCAAAACCAATGTTGTTTCTAATCTTTGACATGTCCAAGACTGTGATAAAAGGTAAAAAAAAATCCAGTCCACAATCACATTTTATATTGAAAATAAGTAATTTTGTGTTTTTTCCCCTCCCAAATCAGTGACATAATTTATGAATTTGGCAATTAAAGAGTTAAAATCTTGATTTTTTTAAAAACATTTAGTAGTTTTGAACAGGACTGATGTTGATTAATAGATTTATGCAAAAAAAATGGCAAAAAAATATTTATCTGATCAATTTTTACAGCAGTTTAAAGTAGTGGCTGTTTTCAGCCACGAACATAACGAAAGGGTAGTGAATTTGCCCAGAGTGTACTGTTAAGTTTTTGAAAATTTTCAAAGCATTTTCCTAAAATATGTGTAAAAATAAGCTTTGTCACCAAAAATCATTCCATTTGCTGAAACACGGAAAAAGTTATGGCCAAAATAAGACTCAAAAATACCCCATAGTGGCTGAAAACAGCCCCAACAGCACATAAGGGTTAAATTAACAAATATGAAAATAAAACACAACTTAGACTTCACTGTATACATTGTACATTGATTCTTATTAAAGCTAGGCTACTATTAAAGTTCTCAGTCAAGAGTGAGTGATTTGCTCTTTGTATTTTGTCGTTTTATTAACAGGGATAGTTCTCCCCAAAAAATTAATTGTCATTGTAATTGTAACTTAGTCCAGTATCTCTGTTAACAGGCTTTTAGTGCATGTGCGCGTCGGGGTGTAACGTTATTGCGCTCAGAAAAGCGGCCGTTAGAACAGCGCATCAGCAGCGAATGACATGTTTAACCGGCAAGGCTTTAAAGCACATGCAAATAATTAATTTTTATGAACTACAGTGTCCCGTTCCTCTGCATTGCATGTGGATATACGTCGCGCTGTACAGCATGTTGAGACGGAGGCGCCAGAACTGCAAACTGATGGAACGCACGATCCTACGATATTTCTTCAAAAGCAGATCGTGGAGACATTTATCATCCACGATCAAGAGATAGGCCTATCGCACACCCCTACTTCAAGTTCTAATCAGCAACACACCTTTAACTTAATAAACAGTTGTTTGTGCCATGTAGAGGACGATGACACATCACCTAATAGTTTTAGTTTTTTTATTTAACATCACCTAACCGCGCGTTTCGCAAAATATGTGACATCACCTGTATGCGGCGATCTGATCTCACTGACCGACTACGCCGTTGTTTTTTATTAGTAATGGGGAGGGAAATAAATATATTCATGCATACGTTTGAGTCAAACTCTTTGGACAAAGCTTGAACAAAATGTAATACCTCATACAATCGGGATTAAGACTTTTTAGCCTAATACCTTTTAAGTTATTTCCCAAAATGGATTTATCAACTTTTAATACTTTTTAAGACCCCGCGGACACCCTGTTTGAACACGATGAGCGGCCAACAGGTGAGTTTACAGTCGTTGCTGGTGAAAAATCAAATGTTAGTATATATTTAGTTAGTAAATATCAAACTCCAGTCCAAAACGAGTCCAAAAGACGTATAATAGGTGGACCTGGCAACACGGAGGCTGCACCCGCGCCCTCACAACACGCTCTGAACAACACGTTCACTGTTCTAACGTTACCTTCTCGCAGCGACATGAATTGCAAACACTCATATGAAGTGTTTTTAAACGGCTAATTAATCATTCAGAGAGCTTGACATTTTTTTTAAAAATATAAATAAAAATGACCGCGGTCCGGACCTCGGTGACCTCATAGTCATAGCTAGCTACGGCCATTCACCCTACCCACGACAGACATGTCTGGAGTTTGATATTTACCAACTAAATATATACTAACATTTGATTTTTCACCAGCAACGACTGTAAACTCACCTGTTGGCCGCTCATCGTGTTCAAAAAACGTCCGCCACCACGTTAGCGTTTCTTCTTCTCTTCTCTTTCCATGTCCGTGGCGGCGTCAAGCAAGTCGGTAACAACGCCACCTGCTGTTGTGGACTGCGAATTACATGACCGTTTACTAGCGTGTGTGGATCTGAAGGCATTTGTGTGTGGATCAGCAAGGCGGAAAATTAGTGACAAAAGTCACGTGACAGTTTTTCGTACTTGTAGAATTTTGTTTTGTACTTGAAGGATTTTGTTTTGTACTTGTAGAATTTTGTTTTGTAATTGAAGGTTTTTTTTTTTTACTCGAAGGATTTTTTTTTGTACTTGAAAGATTTTAGTTTGTACTTGGAGGATATTTTTGTCATTGAAGAAATACGTTTCTTTGTATATGTAAAACATACTGTGTTTGTTTGAAGGTACGTTTTTTATTTGCAGAACAAAATGCATTAGTTTGTGAGTGATGTTTTGTATTTGCAAACCACATTGAGTTTGTTTGTGAATAGTTGGGTGTGAGTAAAACACGTTTTGTGCGTGTGCGAGGTTTTGTCATGATTCTAACTCCATAGGTATTGGCCATGGGGCAGTGCTTGTCAGCTGCATCGGAACTGGGAACCAGGCCTGGTTTCTCCAGAACGGAGCCACAAGGAGCACTAAGCATCCGTCCTCCCTGATTCGCTCTAATACCTGAGGCAGGAGCGTGACAGGGGGAAAAGCATAGAGCGGTCAGTGGGGCCAGATGTGGGCCAGCAAATACCTGCTCTTGGAAAAAACTCCGGACAGTGAGTGTTTTCTTGAGACGCAAACAGGTCTACCTTCGCCCTGCCGAATGTCTTCCACAGCAGTTGGACTGTCTGCAGGTGTAGAGACCATTCTCCTGCTGGAACATTGTTTCTGGACAGTCTGTCTGGTCCCACATTCAGGTGGCCTGGCACATGTGCTGCTCTCAACGAGCGCAGATTGTGCTGAGCCCAGACCAGGAGGTGTTCCGTCAGCCTGTAAAGGTTTCGGGACCTGATACCTCCTTGGCGATTTATATAGGCCACCACTGACATGGTCGTGGTGCCCTTTGATCTGGGGACAAAAGCGCCTCAGCGCGTTGTCGACTGCCATCATTTCTAGACAGTTTATGTGTAGAAGCTTTTCCCGTTCTGACCACTGGCCGAAAAACGGTCTGCCCTCGAGCAGCGCTTCCCATCCCGAGGTGGAGGCGTCCGTACACACCACCTTTACACTCGAGGAAGTCCCCAGGGTTACACCTGACCAGTACCAATCTGTCACTCTCCATGATTTCAGAGCTGAGACGCATTTCTGATCGACCTTGAGGCGGAAAAGAACGACCTTAACGCTCAACGCGGTACTCGTGCTTTTAGTCAGAACTGCAGTGGGCGCATGTGAAGCAAGCCCAATTGGAGTACAGATGATGCTGAGGCCATGAGACCCAGCATTTTTTGAAACTTTCTGAGCGGGACTATAGCGCCGCGGCAGAAGGTTTGTGTCATGCGCTGAATATTCAGTTTGCGCTGTGGTGATAGTCCAGTTACTTGAGTCCAGTTCCGTGCCCAGAAAAGATATCCTCTGACTGGGAGACAGTGAACTCTTCGCCCAATTGACTTTGAGACCTAGATTCTCGAGATGTTCGAGTAATATGGTCCTGTGTTCTATGAGCTCTAAGCGTGATCGAGCTAGAATCAGCCAATCGTCCAAGTTGTTCAAAACTCGCATGCCCTGAAGTTTCATCCTGAATGTACGGGGTGCTAAGGACAGGCCGAACGGTAGGACTGTGTGTTGATATGCCTGGCCCTGGAATGCAAATCTCAAAAATCACCTGTGACGTGACGCTATTTGTATTTGGAAATATGCGTCCTTCAGATCTATTGACATAAACTAGTCCCCTCTGCGAATTTGCGTGAGTATTTACCTGGTATTGAGCATTCTTAACCGGCGTTTCGAAAGCGCTTTGTTCTGCTGTCTTCGATCCAGAATGGACATACCTAGGTGACATTGATGTAACTGTCCCAGCAACCCCGAACGTCCTTGCTCTGGAATAATGATGCGGGCTCCCCACAGCACACACCCGTCTTGAACACTGAGCTCTTGTTGTCTCTGTTTATAAGGTGCAAACTCATTTGTATTACTGTGATCAGGCCACCCTTTAAGCACATACTCTCGGACCTCTAGAGAGGACAGGATCTCGAGTGGTCCAATGCTTGATTTGTTCTGATGTTGTCAAAGGACTAATAACACTGTCCAGCATTAAGACATAATCCCCTTTTGATTCTTTCTCTGGAATCTCCGAAACAGGAAGACGACTGAGGGCATCGGCATTTCCATTGTCCTTGCCAGCTCTGTAAGACATTACATACTCATATGCCCCCAACATCACTGCCCATCTCATAATTCTTATTCTTATAACAACATACCACCACTTTGCTGGCCAGACAAACTGCTCCAAGTATAATCAGAAAGGTTGTCATGAATGTTGTTATTTTCGTTCAGGGCGATGTTCAGATCTGTCAATGTCAGTGACAGCCCGGAGCTAACTAAATTTAATCTGTGTCACGTAAATTAGCGCAAACGTTGACGCTGACACTCGCCTCACATCAGACGCCGAAAACCAATAATTAAATACACAGGCATCCTACCATTTCATGCAATCCGATATAATCCATGGAAGATCCATAATCCATAGTAACGTCATCTGCTGTATCCACAACAATCCATACGTGTTTGAGCCATATTTCCTTCTTGCAGGTGTTCATGTCAGATCTTACACAAATCCATATAGCACTAGTTATCGCTAACGTCCGTACAAAGTAGGCTAACCTAAATGGTAAAAGTAATTCCAACTTTATTTCGGTTGACTCTGTCTATATTATCTCGGATAAACCCTTTAACTGTCAACACCCCCCAACCCTCGCCTCCCCTGCCTTTTTTAGCATAGACATGAAAATTACTATCCAAACATAAATGGTTGTAATTCAAGAATGCTTTGTAATAAACCTATGGACAAGTTGTGTTCCAAATTTTAGGTTGATATCAGTAAGATTGTATTTGGGCGCAGTAACATGGACAGCCAAGCTTCCTTACTAACCATATAAGGGCGCCTCCATTTTCATATGTGCTTTGAGTGATCTGAACCAAGTATTTCCATAATTTTCATACAATTTATGAAGTAGACATCCTATTCAGAAGTAGTATGGGTGGTTTGGCAGTATTTGATTTAATAATAAACGCATAAATCTCCTCTAATAAACGCATAAAAAGAGCATTTGTGCGTTATAGCTGGCAGCCGCATCACAAATCGAGAATCCATAATATTTTTGTTTATGTATAAAAAAAAAATCTGACTTTTTTTTTAATCAAATTTAATTGGTGTTATTTTTTTAACTCTTGGTATGAAAACAAACGGAGCTTTCTACCAATCTTTCATGATTTTTCATGTTTATTGCTATTTCAAAATAAAGGCCTAAACACGCCTAATGAATATGAAATAGTCTTGTTGCACATTGATAAATTACTGTTCCTCTGTCATTTATTTGAAAAAAACATAGAGATTGTAAGCTTTCAAATTATATAGTTTGTCAATATTACTTTAGGTTTTTACTAATATATTATTGTTCTAAAACTTCCTTCCTCGGGTGATTTGTTAGGTCCCTATATGCAAAATATAAAATTTGTTGTGTTGGGGAAAAGTATCAACTACACAGCCACTCTGCCTGACTCCAACACCACCGGAGAACTCGTCCAAGCCACTCTGCCTGACTCCAACAGCACCAGGGCCCTCGTCCCAGCCACTCTGCCTGTCTCCAACACCACCGGAGCCCTCGTCCCAGCCACTCTGCCTGCCTCCAACACCACCGGAGCCCTCGTACCAGCCACTCTGCCTGCCTCCAACACCACCGGATAACTCGTCCCAGCCACTCTGCCTGTCTCCAACACCACCGGAGAACTCGTCCCAGTCACTCTGCCTGTCTCCAACACCACCGGAGAACTCGTCCCAGCCACTCTGCCTGTCTCCAACACCACCGGAGAACTCGTCCCAGTCACTCTATCTGCCTCCAACACCACCAGGGCACTCGTCCCAGCCACTCTGCCTGTCTCCAACACCACCGGGGCCCTCGTCCCAGCCACTCCGCCTGCCTGTCTGCCTGCCTCCAACACCAACGCAGCCCTGTCTACCTTGGCCCCTCCGATGAGGGTACCATGTGGCCAGAAATGCAGGAGAAAATGTTCCGAGAAATTTAGTGAGGAATGGCGAAAGAGGATTTGGGCCATGTACTGGAACATGGACTACACTGAAAAACTTGCATTTATGTTCTGTAACATAACACAACTACTAACGGCAAGATTGTTTGTCCCAAAAGGAACAAGTCAACGCAGCAGAAACATCTTTTGTTTACAGGCTTAAAAATGAGGATCAGGTTCCACAGCAGGTCTGCAAGAATTTATTTTTGGCCACTTTGGGGTACCACCCAACAAATGACAGCCTGGTCCTGTCGGTGATGAGAAATGATATGGGAAATGAGAGGATCCCAAAGGATCAAAGCGGGAGACACACACCGGGCAACAAACTGGACCTGCAGCCATTGTTGGATCACATTGAGTCTTTTCACCCTTCCGTCAGTCATTATCGGAGGGAACATGCTCCCCTTTGCCGCTACCTCCCTAGTGACATTAGCATCAAACTCATGTATGCAGACTGGCTGGAAAAGGGCAACAGGTGCTTCTACGAAACATATCGCAAAGCAGTGCGGCAAAAAAACATCAGCTTCACAAAGCTTGGAGAGGAGGAATGTGAGGAGAGCTTACTGCATGAACAGCATGAACATGCTTGCGATGACGATGTCATGGACTGCTTGCAATGTGAGCGCTGGCGCAAACATAAAAATTCTGCTTTGCAGGGCAGACTCGCATATCAGGCTAACGCAGAGAAGGACTGGCAGGGAGACACATCAGTGAGGAGTGTGGACCTCCAGAAGGTTATTATGTTGCCACGCATGCCTGCCGTTAAAACTGCCATCTTCACCCGGCGTATAGTGGCATACCATGAGACCTTTGCTTCAGTGGGGAAGAAAGGGAATAAAAAACACACCATCTCTGAGGTCTGGCATGAGGGCATGGCGGGCAGAAGTGCTCAAGAAATAGCATCAGCTTATGTGATGGCATTGGAGAAAGACCGAGATGTCAGACACAGCATCTACTGGGTGGACAATTGTGCATCCCAGAACAAGAACTGGTGTCTGTTGAGTACGTTAGTCTGCACCATCAATGCTGCCACCTCGGAAAGGGAGGATATCACACTGAAGTATTTTGAAAAGGGACACACCTTCATGAGCGCCGACAGTTTTCACCATGGGGTAGAGCTGGAGATGAAGAGGAGGCCTGGCGGTGCTGTCTATGACTAGGACTTTTTAGTGTAGTGGCCACTTCCAACTCCGGAAAAGTTGAGGCTTTACATCTGAAAAATGCCAATGTACTGAATTGGAGGGATGGCCATTCCACCACGAAGGTCAAGACGGCCCACAAGTTGAGTGAGATGGCTGAAATTCAGCTGCGACGTGGGTCGAGGAGTTTATTTTACAAGCTCACCCACACAGATGAAAGCTTCATTGAATTGGACTTTCTCCAGAAGAAGTTCAGCACGAATGTAGCCTCTCTCCTCAGGTCACATGACCGGGGGATTGAAGAGCGCAAGAAGATTGAAATTATTTAAAAACTGTGTCCTCGTATGCCTTCCAGCAGAAGGGCCTTCTGGGTATCGCTGCCTGTGAACATGGAGGATGAGGAATGAGCAGTCTCTAATCTCTAATGTATAATGTCTAATGTTTAATTAATTATTACTCTATATCTTGCATTTAAATAAATATACATTTGTATTCAATTATAATTAAATTATCTTTATTTCTTGTATTCATTCATACTGTACATACTGTACTGCAAAGTAACTTATCTGTCATACTGTTTAACTGTGTTAGTGTTGCCGCACTATCCTGATCATTATAGCACTAAATAGGAACAACCAAATGTCTTCTATATAATTTAAAAGAAATACCATGATGACTAGACCTTGGTTAGGTGTTCTTATAATGGATGTAAGTATGGGGGACAGCAAGCAAATATTGATTATATGTCAGTTACTGCCTTTTGCCTTTGCACGACTCTTTATTTTTGGCACATGATACAAAGGCAGAGTACAGTAACTGCCAAACAAGGGTCAAAAGTCCATTCTGAGCTCAAGATTTTTTGCATACAAACATTTCTTCATTATAGCAACTAGTTGTCAAATTTTGGGAGTCCTACCTATAATACTTTTGTCTGGACAAAACAGAAACTTTAAAGTAATTTTTCTCAGTTTCAAACTCTAGCGAGTTAAGGTATTTTGCCTTTGCAGGGCAGTGTTCCTTTAAGGCAAATTTTTTTTGCCTTTTATGGCACCTATGATGTCATAAATGCTATAGGCAGCTTACAGAGCCTCACTGTACAGTCTTTCATTCTTCATTTTGTTCTTTATTGTGCATTGCTGGAAATTGTCATTTGTCATGTTCCATGTTGCACAGCAGCTCTGGAACAACTAGTTTATGTGAAGAAGCAAGAAGAATGACATGAATGTGAATTGACCATCGCGTTGAATGACTTTGCCAGTTTAACTTACACCAAATAGCATCACAGAACCATTTAGAGACAATCCATTTTACAGCCACCAACGTCTGTTCGACTGTGAAACACTCTATAAACTTTATTGTGTTTTCAAACATTTGGCACCAGCCCTTGCCTGGAGGCGTTCAGAATGATCGATGTCTCCTAAGTGTTTTTTTTTTTCTTTTTCTCCAGCATATTAAACAGACCAAGATTATCAGAGTTATAGGTGAAGCTCTCGGCGAGGAGATTAAAGTCTCTCGTAATTAGTTTCATCTTAAACTCGTGCATATTTTCCGGCGTGCACTGGTTTTGATGTATTGACTCTCCGGGCCACTAGGCAGAGTGGGGAAAAGCATTCTCGTCTTAATGAAATGTTTAGCATTTTCCATCTTGCTACTCTCCTAGTGTGCTGTAATGACCCCGGAGTCTGATCTCAGCGGGGACATGCCGGTGTGCAACGAGCTCCTCTGTTTTGGCTGATTATTTGGCCCTGTATTCTTCAACTTCCTGTTGAAAGTAAGGAAAGTTGTGGCTGTGACCAGAGGCTGATGCTATAGGCTGCAGTCTTTAGCATCCTTGTTAGTGCTAAACAAGTGGCCTTGTCCCACGCCAGACACCCTGGTTCAAATCCCGCTTGCAGCGAACATAGTAGGCCCAGTTACACTTCAAAAAGTTCATAAAGACATTGTAACATTAATCCATCCATAACAAATTTGGTATAGGATTTACTTACAATTGTCACTTACACCTGTATATTTCTAGTAAATTACACAAAGAAATACAAAGAAAAGACAAGTAGGCTAACACATTAAATTGGACGTGTAAAACATACTCTAACAATCATTGTTTTGTTTACAATTTCGAAAGATAATTTTTACAGTGTAGGAATTGAGTGGTTTAATCTAAGTCTTCTGAAAAGAGATGATTTATTTGATGAACCAATTTGATTTAGGCTTTTATTCACATATAAACATTGATCAACACATAGATATAGCTCAACAAATATGGTAAACGAAAATTCAAACATTGTATGATTAAGTATGTAAAATTGGCTTTACATACATAACCTTTTAGGTTATTTATGTATTTTGTAGTATTTTAAAAAATATGGCTTTGTCCTTGTGTTTGTTGGATAATCAGCTAATAATTTTTCATGATTTTCTAGAATTTCCTATTCATTTGTTGTGATTAAAGGTCCCGTTCTTCGTGATTCCATTTTTTTTTAACTTTAGCTAGTGTGTAATGTTGCTGTTAGAGCATAAATAATACCTGTAAAATTATAAAGCTCAAAGTTCAATGCCAAGCGAGATATTTGATTTAACAGAAGTCCCCTTTCAAAGCCTACAGCGAACGGCCGGTTCGGACTACATCCCTCTACTTCCTGCTTTAATGACATCAATAGAACAGTTTTTTGACTAACCTCCGCCAACAGGAATACACAAAAAAAGGGTGCGTGGTCTTGTTCCACTCCTACAGAGAAGAGGAAGAGTTGCGTTTGTAGAGTGTGTTTGTCGCCATGTCGTTGAGACGCTGTTATTTTTATCCCGGAGTCAAATCACCTTAACCCTCTAGTCTAGGGTATTTCATTTATGACTCACACTCAGGACTTTCGGGTCAAAAATGACCCGGAGGGCGCGATTCAGAATTTTTTTTTTCCAGCAAAATCAATTAAATGTATTTTTGTTCAATAATATATTTTTTTTCTTTGGTGTTTTGAGATAATTTGATGATAATAATTAATATGTATGCAATAATTATGATCCATTTTTTCCCCATTGAATATAATAGTTTTTTTTTATATATATGAATGCTGTATTTCAGGTTAAAGTAGAGACTAGGCCTATAGAAAACAATTTTTGAAGTCAGATTGGTGCCATCTGGTGGATGTAGTGAGCATAATTATTGTGCAATATCATATTTTAAAGGAACACTCTGACTTTTTGGGACTTTAGCCTATTCACCTTATCCCCCAGAGTTAGATAAGTCCATACATACCTTTTTCATCTCCGTGCGTACTATAAGTCTGTTTGACACACCCACCGCTAGCCTAGCTTAGCACAAAGACTGGATGTAAATGGTTGCAGCTAGCATACTAATCCAAATAAGTGACAAAATAACGCAAACATTTTCCTATTTACATGTTGTGATTTGTATAGTCACAGAGTGTACAAAAAACAAAGTCACATGAGACACAGACATATTTTAAGGGACTGTTCGTTATTTTTTTAAGGGGCCACCGGAGGAGTTTTGAGATCTATAGTCAAAAAAGACTTGACCCTCCCTTTGCCAGCAATAAATTTTTCTATGACCCTTAAAAATGATTGTGAAAAAAGGCATGACCCTCCCCGATCATTTATTGATTACTTCTGTACTGGTTTGCGCTTGGCAAAGATGTTCAGATATCTCTATGCCTCTACACCAAACGTTCATTAAAAGAGTCCTGCACACCCGCCTTTTTCAAACTGGCGCAGCGCTGACTCGCGATAGGTAGAAACTGCATGATTTGATTTGTTAAACATGAGGATTATCCACTCTAACGTTAACCTAGACAATTGTTCGCTGTTCTTAGGCGCATAACCAAGTGTGTGTGCGGAGTGTGTAGCGCGCCGCGCACTGCATGATATGGAGGCGCCGATGCGATTTGCATTTTCCTATCAACAGTGGAAACAACTTAAAATACTATATTTCTGGCCATACAGAAAAGAATAATGCATCAGTCGAAATACTTTTATTTGTGTAAACTCACAATAACAAGAAAACGTTTTGCTTTCGTAAAATAAAATAAAACAATCAGGGCGCGCTTTCATGGTCTCCGTGAACTGTAGCGCATCAAAAAAAAAGAAAAAAAAGAAAAGAAGCAGAAACATATCGTAGGCTATATAGCATACTAGCCTCAAATATATGAAAAAATATCTATATAAAGCTTGATATGTCCAATTTTAAACGAAAAAAATCAAATCGAAAGCAAATATCATTTGATTATGTAATCCGTATAGTATAAGATGCATTTCTCTTAAAGGCACACTTTACAGCGGAGATGTATGGAGACATGTTTGCAGCGGACACTGATTTAGAAAAAAAGAGTTTATTAATAAACAATTAAAATGCATCGTTATTTTTAAATATTTATTTATTATCATTAGCCTGCTTTTGCATCAAGATTATACATGCGCTTGAGCGCAGAATGGGCTATATCCCATGCAGTATTTAAGCAGAAATTAACGTGCGAGCGACAAATATGTATATGGCAACAATACATTTACTATATTTGACATTATTTAATTAGTAAGTATCCAGCTCTTTACATTACATTTTTTTGAGTTAACAATTAGGCTAGTTAATGAACTAATAAAATAATAGAACAAGTTAAGATGCTAACTATAATTCTATTTAGCATGACTTGTTCCACCACGCAAATGACTGTTTTTAAGGTGACAATCTGTTTTCACATCTTCACATTTGAAGATTTACTGTATCTTGAAGATTGTTGTATTGTGTTGTATCTTCTGTTATAAAGATTGACGTTATGTTAAAGGGATAGTTCACTTTCAAATTAAAATTCTGTCATCATTTACTCACCCTCAAGTTGTTTCAAACCTGTATTAATTTATTTCTTCTGCTGAACACAAAGAAAGATATTTTGAAGAATGTCAGTAACCAAACAGTAGTCTGTACCCATTGACTTCTATAGTATTTTTTTTCCTACTATGGAAGTCAATGGGTACAGACTACTGTTTGGTTTGGATACAGGTTTGAAACAACTTGAGGGTGAGTAAATGATGACAGAATTTTAATTTTAAAGTGAACTATCCCTTTAATTAAAAAAATGAGCACATAAGGTTGTTAAAATGTTCTGTTAGATGTTCTGTGTTTACTACTTTTTGAATTGTGTATAATAATATATCTAATGAAGATATATTAACAAAAAAATCATATATTATATATAAAACAGCCTAGGCTATATAAAATAAAATAAAGGTCCTCATTGGTTAATTTTGCCTGGGGCCCCCACTCAGTGTTGGTTCGCCTCTGTCTTGCGATGAATAAGGGGCTGTTTACACCTGGCCACTTCATGCGTGTTCTGTGATGGGATAGCTATCCGATCGTGAAAAGACCAGGTATAAATGCCCTCCGAAACGCATTCAAGACGGATTTGAATCCGATCGCTCAAACCACTTCAGGGGAGGTCTGGGCCACATTCCCGACAAAACTGGACATGTGTAAATGCATCTGGTTGTGGAAACCACATATGTAAATTGTACTCCTCCCAAAAAATGCAATAAAATAAAAAATAAACCTGAGAACGTGTTATAGACTATATGTCATGTTATAGCACGCTACAGCAACGCATCACTGCAGATGAGCCAACGTGCAAACTATTTGAAGAATTGAAGATAGGATTTAAAATCCGTTTTGCAAAAACGCATTTATGCGACCACACCAGGTGTAAATGGAATCGTTTTGATAAATCAGATAGCTATCCGATCTGAGAAAACGCATGAAGTGGCCATGTGTAAACAGCCCCAATGTAGCATTTTCTACGGAGTATTGGACTGGACATCAAAAAGTGCATTGGATTAGGTACAGATGGCTGCAGTGTCATGGTAGGGAAGAGGAATTCAGTGTACACTCACCTTCTCCAGAAAAACCCAAATCTCCAGCTGCTCAAGTGCGTGTGCCATTCCATACAGCTGTGTGTAAGCAAGGCAGTGGAGACCCTCCCACGCAACCTTGAATACTTAGTCTCTCATTCTCACAACTGGTTTTCCCACAGTGCTCTTCGCCGCCGTGAGTATGCAAAGATCTACAGCCTCATCAATCCTGGTGAAATCCCTTTGATGCTTGTACAGATGTCAGGTACATGGTGGCTTTCCATCCATGATTGCTGTTCGCGCATACTCAATCAGTGGGATGAACTGAAGCTTCACTTTCAGCTAACCAAAGACCACCAGAGATGTTATGATGCTGAAATCCTGCACCAGATGTACAGTGATCCTGTTAACAAACTGTACCTGCTGTTTTTAATGCCTTTTCTACAAGAATTCAACAGGATCAACAAGCTGTTCCAGCAGGACAGGGGCAATCCATTCAAAATGTTGGAGTGTCCGCTTCTTTTTTTCCGCTGCCTCATCTCCAGAGTGGTGAGACCTGGAATGATCCCCACTTGACATAACAGACCCCAGTGTTTTGTTACCTGTGGGTGCAGTCAATTATGGGGTCACCTTCATGATGGCATTGGATGAGGCAAGAATGGAGAGCACAGCTGAGAGAAATAAGAAGAGCAGGTGCCGTGACTTCTTGGTGGAAGCGGGCAGACAAGTGCAACAGAGACTCCCAGCTAACATCCAGATATGGAAATCTATGACTGTGTTCAGTCCGACTGTCATCCTGTCACAAACTAAACCACAGCTCAGCTCAGTCTCAATGCTGAAGCTCTACTCTGGTGATCTTGCAGCTCTTGAAACACAGTATCAGGCTATTGCATATCTCCCATGGACAAACAAGGAGGACAGCCAGGCAGAGGCCTTTTGGGTTGAAGTGCTCAATTACAAAGACAGCAGTGGAGACCACACTTTCAAAAAACTTGCCCTCTTTTCTCTGTCATTGCTTGCAATGCCTTTGAGCAATGCTGATGTAGAACGAGTGTTCTCACAGATGAGCATGGTCAAGTCCAAACTGAGGAACAGAATGGGACAAGAAACTCTCAGCAGCATACTCCACATAAAATACGGACTGAGAAGACAAGGCTTGTGCTGCAAGGACTTTGCCCCAAGCCAAGAGATGTTCCAGCGTTTCAATAGTCGCATGTACTCTGTGAGTGGAGCATCAGAGAGCAGGGAGACGGATGCAGATGAAGACAGTGAAGATGAATTTTAATTAAGGTAAGCACTGTTACTGTATCTTTTTTATTAGAGCCAGGATATGATGCTAAGAAGGAAAGTTGTTTTTGATGAATGATGATAATCCTCAAAGTACTGTAATATTTAACCCTCTGGGGTCTAAGGTGTTTTTGGGGTCCTTGAGATGTTTTGACATGCCCTGATATTTGTATTTTTTCCAGTTGCTTATAAACATATTAATGGCAAAGGTGTAATTACACTCTATTTAGCACGAACATGGCTATCATAATATGTGAGCAACATGTATGTACATGTTTGCATTTTTGAGAGAATATTATTTATGCGTGGTTATTCAAAAAACTCAAACTTACATTTTCTGATATAAGACCACAAACAACCAACTTCACATATTCCCACAATACTTTTGACTAATGGATGTTGTCAGCTAAAGTGTTTACTTCAAAATGATCTGAAAATCATCCGGGCTAATCGTTCACATTAAACAATAGATTGATTTAAATTTTCTAAGACACTTTTTGTTTGGAAAGGCAATATGCAGGTGGGCGTGAATGATCCAACAAGGTCATGAATAATGTCCTCATTCACACCTGAAGACAAAGACCTGCTAATGCTGCATACTAATGAGCATTTCATAGGTGTCACTGAGCCACAAGATAGAATGCAAAGACAACACGCACACACACATACACATACACACACACACACATATATATATATATATATATATACATACACACACACACACATATATATACACACACACACACATACATACATACATATATATATATATATATATATATATATATATATATATATATATATATATATATATATATATATATAACTACAGAATTGGTTCAGAGTTGGAAACATCTTGAAAAAAGTGTATTTTTGCACAAACTGTGTATGCTTGCAAATTGTATAATATCCAAGGTAAACATTTCTAGTAATTGTGCAGTTAATTCTCATTCGTATTTTCAGAAAGTTTTGGATGTAGGCTATCCTCTCCCCAAATTTGTCACTAATAAAACACAAAAATAATTTAAAGAGAAGGCTTATATTGATCATTTAAGATTTTGTTTGCACCTTGTAAATTAGGTTTTGATGTGGCAGTAAAAACTTTATAATCTATCCAAAACGAAATGTTGTCTTTCATATTTCGTCTGTAACATAGGCTATCGTCTTTTATAGGTTAATATATATTAGCCTAGGGCATAAATGTTAATTTGCAGTTTAATATGTTGCTTATACAAAGACATTTTATTTCAACGTATTCAGTCGATTTTTACTCATCTCAGTAGGCAATATAGATAGTTTGCTAAAAGCGATATTCATTCACACAGACACGCGCGAGCTGTAGTAAACAACAACATGCATATGTGCCATTCATTCATTCAAACACAGAAACGCGATTCAAATTTAAACAGTCTTTTGCGGTTTACAGACACCATTTCATATCGCGATTAGAACAAAGCACTTACTGATCTGCAGGATCCGTTGTTAGGCTACTCCAGCACGTTTGAGGTAAAATTTCCAGGATTATCACGATATTATTATTCCTCACAGCGAGTGTGTTGTCCAGCTGTTGTGGGCGTTGACTGGTTGGCATGTGTTGCTCCAGATAATCTGTGTTTGAATAGCTCGCGCTCATCATGGGCGTGTCACATTAGCGGAGTAATGAGCTGGCAAAACGATAATGAGAACGGGTGGCAGTCTAGACAAACTCCTACATTTAAATAGTTTATATACTGTCTATTGTTTAAATAACATATAGAAAATATCTGCTTGACAACTTATTATGGAGCTGGGATCAAGTCCAAATAAGCAACTACACTTTAGAAACAAGCCCAAAAAACCGCGACCCGCGACTATCAATATTTGTAAGCGACTTAACAAAAAAACAAGCCCAAAGCCGCTTATAATAAGCGGACTTGGCAACACTGACCCCTTCACTGTTGAGTCCTTTTTTTCCTGCATCCTGGCTGATTTGTATATTGTATGCACAAAAAAACTCTGTATTTTCATATTTTTGCCAATTTCCCATTAATTTCCTATGAGGGTCATTTTTGACCCGAAGGTCCTGAGTGTGACTATTTATTTTACGACCACTTAGACTTATCAAATCCTGTCCCCAATTTTTTTGGGTGTTCATATACCAAGTACCAATAAAGTCACCAAGTTTCGGACCATTTCGATGAAGCTACGATTTTTAACCCAGTTCCCACAGGACTTCAGCGCGAGACTACAGCTAGCCGTCTAAAACACTATTTGGGTGAATTTATACAATGGCTAAGTTGCTAAACGCATCTTGTTGCATTTTGTGTCTGTTAAGAGGCACAAAAACACTCTTTATGAATATGCCCCCATAACTACCGTTTTAGCTGAGTGGGAGCTCTGGGTATTAGCGGTAGCAGCTCCGTGTTGCAAGCACCAATCCGGTTCGTTCTTTTTTTTTATAGACAGTACTCACAAAGGTATAACGATCAAGATTAACTTAAAAATTGCCCGGAGTTCTCCTTTAACTAATGTAGTTTGTGTTTGGAAATTGGTTTTGACATGCAAGTAATTTTGCCGCCGCCACTAAACAGACCATGTCACATTGGGTCAGGGATGCTATTGCTCTTGCCTATGAGGCGCGCGGCCAAGCTTCGCCAACGGGTCTAAGGGCTCACTCCACCAGAGAGGTCGCCTCCTCTGCTGCCTTGGCAAGAGGTGCCCCCTTGCAGTTTGTTTGTGATGCGGCAAGCTGGTCCTCTCCGCACACATTCATAAGATTTATAGTTTGGATGTTCATACCACTCCGGGCTCTCACGTCCTTGAGTCGACATCGCAAGCTAATGTCTAGGGCTTTCCTGCGTTTCTTGTGAGCACACCTACACAGCCGTAGGGAGTCCAGACACCTTCAAGCACGGCGGCGTGGGTATTCTCGTTCCCAATGCGCTAAGCAGCTTAGCATCGATTGTAGCTTTTGAAAGGGAACGTTCCGGGTTACTTGACTGTAACCCTATTCCCTGAAAAAGCGGAACGAGATGCTGCGCTACTTTGCCGTGCTGATGATGTCCCAGGACTGCTCTTCAGACAAAATATCCTGACGATGCACCTGCGGCTCATCTAATTATAGCCTTGCGTCGCTGGTGCGCGCCGATGACATCATCGACCGAGGCTATATTACTTCCGGTCGATTCCATCGACGTGTTTACACACTATATTTACAGCAGGTCACGATTAAAGACGTTCCCAATGCACTAAGCAGCGCAGCATTTCGTTCCGCTTTTTCAGGGAACAGGGTTACAGTCAAGTAACCCAGAACATACTAGTGACATCATAAGAAGAATGGCATCTACGCTAATTTTAGTGTCTTTGTTTATCCCGAGGTTTTCCCGCAGCCTGCCGGATCCAGGCCGTATCCAGATCTGACGAAGGACCTTTGCCTGGACCCGATGACAACGCATTGCTAAAGTGCCAACTAGTCTATCCCTATGGAGGATCCCTTTATCATTCTACAGATAAAGCATAGTTGAAAATTCGCGTATCTCCCCCATAGTGATAAAATTAAATTCTGTATTGAAATTTATAGTCAGGACAAGTAGTTTGTATAGGCTTGGTTTGTAGAGCATTACAAACATGCGCACATATATTCAAACGCACATAACTATAGAATTAATTATTGATGCGCACGTGAGCGCCATCAGCGTTTCTCACAGGTTCGCATTTAACCCTCTGGGGACCAAAAACGCGCGGGCGCGTTTTGCTCGTTTTTTTTTTACATAGCAGCAAAATAGACATAAAATACTCTGTCATTTTTGGTCATACAGACTTAAGAAATATAAAAAAATAAGCTGTTAAATGTCTACTTTTTTATGTGTCCACTTACAATCGAAATAAAACATTGTGCTTTTGTAAAATAAAGAAAGTATACAGGGTGTGCTTTCTGCCTCTCCGTCTCCGTGAACTTTTTTTCTAATGCACGTCTGTAAACTTAAACAAAACTCAGCGAATACTATTCACTCATGAGCAATATATCTTTATAATCATTTAAGTGTGTAGTTTTAAATTATCTAATTCAAAACTAAAACAAATATTCTCTGTTTATGTAATCTATATAAAAAGAGCGAGTTCTCATTTCAGCTCATTATACCTCCTTATCTTTTAATGTGACCACGCCCACGCAGAGCGCGCGCTATTCAAATGCAAATTATCTGAGGCAATACATGCAAACCGGCCACATCAGCTCGATAAAACACACCAAGTTTAATCAGATGAATGTACTGTGTCATCTTTGCGAGGCTGTGAGGAATAATCCTGGGAAAATTACCTCAGAAGTGCTGGTTTCACTTTGAGGAGCAATGGATTCAGTTGAGGATTAGTGGTAAGTTTTTTATTCTTATATGCTTTGTTGTAATCGCGATATGGAATAGTGTCTGTAAACCGCAAAAAGACTGTTTAAATATGAATCGCGTTTGTGTGTGTGATGAATGAACGGCATATGCGCGCTGTTGATTAACGTTACTAGTTGTGGATAGACTATAAAGTTTTTACTGTAAAATAGACATCAAATAAGCTTTTGTTAGCCAGTTTCTGCTCATATGTTAAATATATAGTATGTTTTGTCAAAAATAAACTCATAAACTATAGATGTTATAGTGTTTGTTCCAATGTAACGACATCAAACTAATGAATCCTTAACTTTGAAATATGTATGAAAAAAAGAAAGACTACACTTGAAATATTGTTAAAATTGTAATTGTTGTTGATTTACATGTGAACACTTTTTAATAAAATAGCAAAAATATATTTACAAGGTAGATGTAAAATAATCTTTATAGGTCAATATAAGCCTTCTCATTAAATTATGTATTGTTTTTTATTAGTGACACATTTGGGCAAAGGATGTATTCCAAAACTTTCTGAAAATACAGTTACTAGAAATGTTTACCTTGGATATTATACAATTTGCATGTATAAAAAAATTGTAAAAAAAAAAAAAAGTTTCCAAATCTAACTTTGAACTTAGAATGGCTCATATAGCCTATTTGAACAGGATTGGTTTCCAGGTATGACTATGTACTAAAAATGTGCTTTTGACTTTAATTTATATTTGGATTATATATATATATATATATATATATATATATATATATATATATATATATATTGTCCTCACATTTCTTCTTGTGTGACACACCTGGATGGCTCATTATGCAAGCTCATTATGCGGGGTCATTATGCGGGGGGCATTGTCTTCTCAGGTGTGAACTAGGGATGGCGAAAACGAAAAAAAATCTTGACCGACCACCGAGCCTCATTAGCCGGTTGAAACCGGTTAACCGATTAGTTTAAAATATGCTACGCTATTTGAAATAACCGCCATTTCGAGCCGCGCCTGCAATTTCACAACTCTGTCGCATCTCTCCGCCGCTCTGCCTCCCGCTCACACACACAGCGCCGGCGCCGTCCTTCCACTCACGTCACTTTTTAAAAATCCCCAACAGCGCAAACGCGGCGCCGAGGAGCTTGTATGTAATCGGAGGACAAATGGCTCCTTAGTTTCGAAATGGTTCGGGTACAAGGTGATCGCGTTGAAAATAAAGGCGTTTGTCTAGCGCTAGAAGCTCATTTGAAACATTGCCGCGGCTCATTTCAGAAAATGACAGCTCCGAACCGAAGAGACGCCACTTTAGTTTGAGGTAACGTTAGTGCTAACAATAATAAAGAAAGATGATGATCGTCACCTTATCTGTTACCACTGAAATGTATTTGTAATGTATTTTCATATTTAAACACTGTATCACACAAGTTGCAACTTACGTTATATCTGTGTCGTTCTGTTTGGTGAAATGGTCCCACACACTCTTCTCTGCACGCTTCCTCCTGTCGTCTGCGCTGGCTCTAACCTCGAGTGTGTTAGCCTGTAGCCTTTACTTTTTGCAAACCTTGTGAGCGCGCGAACCCAAACGCTGTGACCTCGCGCCGAATGTTTTTATTGGTTTATTAAGTACAAACGGGCGAGTTATGAAAGATTGAGTGAGAGGGATTTGTTCACTTCACACAAAAAGATATTGGAATGAGATGCTAACTGTAGTAGCGTTTAGTCCACTGTCTATAATAGACTAATTTAGAGATCACTTTTTTTTTTTTTTAACCGACTGCCGAAAACTTTGATCGGTTAATGTTGATACGGTCAACCATCGGTCAAACGGTCATCGGTTAACATCCCTAGTGTGAACCACTTACTATTCATCATGGTGTTGGATCGTCGACGCCCCTGCGCATATTGCCTTCCCAAACAAAAAGTGTTTTACAAAATGTAAATCAATGTATTGTTTTATGTGAATGATTAGGCAGGATGTTTTTCACATCATTTTGAAGCCAGAACTCGAAGCGACATCATCCATTAGTCAAAAGTCTTCGGAACACATGCGTTTTGTGGTCTCATTTCAGCAACTTT
Organism: Phoxinus phoxinus; assembly: GCF_949152265.1. NCBI lineage: Eukaryota > Metazoa > Chordata > Actinopteri > Cypriniformes > Leuciscidae > Phoxinus > Phoxinus phoxinus. The sequence goes on along the minus strand of NC_136877.1, from coordinate 12,681,536 downwards.
CATTTTTATTTTTTTCAATAACCATGCATAAACATTATTCTCTTAAAAATACAAACATGTACATACATGTTGCTCACATATTATGGTAGCCCCGTTTGTGCTATATAGAGTGAATTTCAGTGTTTGGAATAACGGCGTTTAAAATAACGGCGTTAGGTAACGACGTTATTTTTTCAGTAACGGGGTAATCTAACTAATTACTTTTCCCGTCGTTACAACGCCGTTAACGTTACTAGATGTTAAATGCGGTGCGTTATATGCATTGATTGAATAAACTGTGTAATCCGATTCCGAACGCACCCCTTACTCACAGCTAGTGAGGAGGTGGGTTAATAACGATGCAAGCGATTATGATTGGCTAAGGCAGAGTCATGTTTCATGGTAGCCAATCAGAGCCAATGTTTTTACACGCATGCCAGCACACGCGCCAGGCGCCACACACACACAACCGCTAAACAGATTTGACGGAGCAGCAGAGATGGCGAGTCAGGAGGAATCCGATGAAAAGTTGGTGGAGATATAAGCACTACTTCAAATTAATTGTGGTCAAAGGCAAGAACGTGCATGTAATGTGTACATTATGTCCAGGAGCGAAGACTTTGTCGACATCCGTTGTAAGCCACTCTAATTTAATGAAGCATCTCACATTGACACGCGCATCTACAAAGCTAGTGGCAAAAAACACAGATGCTAGTTCGCCAGGTTGTTTTCTTGACCAGTTGTCTCTGATTGAGAGAGTTTGCTTTAATTCGCTAGAGTTAAATGCACTTTATATGGTGTAGGGCTAACTGTTTACTTTTCTTACAAAGATAATACTTGAAGTGCAGGATAAACCTCTTGCTGTCTGTCGACGTGCAATAAATATCGAAAGTTATTTACAAACACCCGTCTGTTCTACTCATTTCAACTGACTTGTGAAAACTGCTCACAAAAATCCAAATTCTTTGGATTATAGCAAAATAAAAATTAACTGTAACGCAAATAGTTACTTTCCCTGGTAACGAGTTACTTTTATTATAGAGTAATTCAGTTACTAACTCAGTTACTTTTTGGAACAAGTAGTGAGTAACTATAACTAATTACTTTTTTAAAGTAACGTTCCCAACACTGGTGAATTTACACCTTTGCCATTAACATGTTTATAAATAACTGAAAAAAGCACAAATGTCAGGGCATTTCAAAACATTCCAAGGGCCCCAAAAACACCTTGGTCCCCAGAGGGTTAAAGTCTGTGTAGAGAGAAGGGTGTCGTCTTAGCGGCCCCTAATCTAATAACAAATTATCCTTTCGACGGAAGTGAATCAATCAAAACTAACTTTAGCTGGAAAGTAACATTATTCAAGAACCCCTATAAAGCCAAAACAATCTGTTACCTTAAATTATACGTTTATCTCTGTAAAGCAGCTTTGAAACAATCTACATTGTTAAAAGCACTATATAAATGAAGATGACTTGACTTGACTTGACTTCTACTTGATTTTGAACTTGATTTAATATTACTCAAATAAAAGTAGAAGTGCATACTTAAAGGTATATTAATAAGGATTTGAAGTCAAAGTGCATGTGGACTACTCAGAGGGGTAAAGGATCAGCCAATCAAAGAATACGCTTATTTTTAAGATATATTTATTCTTGCATGTAACAAGGAACCAAAGGCTTTTCAGGAAAGGTGAAACGTAATATTTTTTTATGATTGCTGTAAATGTATTATTTATTAAAGGTGTTTTAACCCATTTAATCCCAATTTTTTTCCCAGAGATGACATATATGAGTTGGTGTGGTATTTGTAAGTATATTAAACAATCAATGTCAATAATGTAAAAAAATATTTGAAAAGTCCATGAAAAAATTAGTTTTATCTCTATCTACAATTGTGACCGGTGGTAGAACACAGGGAGCCTATGGTGTATATTAGAGGTGGGCGATATGGCAAAAATATCATATCACGATTTTTTTCAGGAAAATCACGATTCACGATTTTATCACGATTCCTTTTCATGTTGGTTTTACTATTTTGCAAGTGACCGAGCATCACAGCCAAACTAATGTCCCTATTTTAAAAACAAAGCCTTAGGTAACAAAATATAAAATAAAAAAAGAATGGCAGACATTTAGGCCAAAGTGGCGAAGATAAAAAATATTTGTCATTGTCTTTGTTATTAAAAATTAAGAACAAAGATACACATACACAACTTAATATACAAATTAAATAAACAGTGCTTTATTTTTTCAGCTACAGGTGTATTTAACAGCATTGAAGAAAGTAATTAAATGAACAAATATGAAAATAAAACACAACATATACTTCACTGTATAAAATTTACATTGATTCTTATTAAAGCTACTATTAAAGTTCTCAGTCAAGAGTGAGTGAGATGCTCTTTGTATTTTGTTGTTTTATTAACAGACATAGTTCTCCCAAAAAAATTAATTCTCTCAAGCCGCTTTAAACCCGAATAAGTCGAAAGCCGAATATACCCGAAAATAAAAGTTATTTGGAGGAATGTGGGTAACCAAACAGTTGATGTACCCCAGTGACTTCCATAATAGTTTTTTCCTACTAATCAATGGGGACCAGCAACCGCACGGTTAGCCACACTCCTCAAAATATCTTCTTTTGTGTTCAGCACAAGAAATAAATTAATACAGGTTTGGAACAGCATTAGAGTGAGTAAATAATGACATAATGTTTGTTTTTGGGTAACTGTCCCTTTCAGGACAAGCGGCAGCATGTTTACTATTAGGGCTACTGTCACTTTAAGATCTGCGCGCAACGAGTCACGCGCATTTGACAAGCCGATTTTCATTTTTCTATTGTTCTTTCACTTTAGACATAACCAACTTTGTTTATGTAAACCTTGTGTGTATTTGACAGTATTAGCGCAATAAGACTCGAAAGATAACTTAGTTCAGTAACGGGCGCTGTTATACAGGCTTTTAGTGCATGTGCGCGTCGGGTGTATTGCGCTCAGAAAAGCGCTCGTTAGAACAGCGCATCAGCAGCGAATGACATGTTTAACCGGCAAGGCTTTAAAGCACATGCAAATAATTCATTTTTATGAACTACAGTGTCCCGTTCCTCTGCATTTCATGTGGATATACGTCGCGCTGTACAGCATGTTGAGACGGAGGCGCCAGAACTGCAAACTGATAAAATGGACGATCCTACGATATTTCTTCAAAAGCAGATCGTGGAGACATTTTAATCGTCCACGATCAAAAATCGTAATATCGCACACCCCTAGTGTATATAAATAAATAAAAATTTCCAGAAATTAGTTTAAAGACTGGATTCAATTGTTGAAGTGTTTTATTCGATTAACAAATAGGTAAACATTGTCTAGCTCGGTTTCAAAAATGACAAAATAGCAATCATATGCAGCAGCATGGCACAAATATTTTAATAAAATTGATAAAATAACAAATGATAGGAAATTGCTTAGAATGTAATCATTATAAATGACACAAAATACTTAAAATTACAAAATGAAAAAAAAACTTACAGAAATAAAATAATAAATTAAAGTAACACCATGTAGTTTTTACTCTCGGGGTTCTCCTACAGTTGGGAAACAGTATTGTCTTCTACTACTGTCGCAAAATCTGTCATGGTTACACCAGGGGATATACGTGCATTTGTTGACAAGCCGATACCCCCGAACTCTGCAGAAGGAGTTCTCACGTCTTGGGCAGACTGCCTGCGTTGCGTGTGAAAGGTCTTCATCCCAGGTACAGTGGCATATAGGTCAGCATGTCATGTGAATATAATTTCATGGGTTTTATTTTTTTCAAATGCCAAAAGATCGTGTAGCTCACGTTTACAAGCCAGCGTCATTATAGTAGCCTATTGGCTACTGTTTTACATGGATATGCTAATTCAATTCAATGTTTGTGTGGTAGGTAATAGCCATATATCGTCAATATTATAATATCAAGCTACCATAGATGAATCTGCAAATTTGAAAAATCTATTTGCATTATAGCCTGATGCAAGACACTTTCACCAGAAAAATAAATTAAAAAACATGACTATCAGCAGTCATTAGGATAGTTATCCTAAAATATGATTTTGTCTGTCTAATCATGTAGCTATTACTAGTCCGACAGCATGACGGCCAAGTCAGCATCGGTCCCTCCTCCTCCTTTAGCTGACGCCAGCGAGCGAACGCTGGACCAATATTGATACTCGTCCGGACTTTGATTTTATCTCTTCCTAGTCTCTTCCGACAAAACCTCTGCCTTCTTCGGTTTAGTTGCTGCTTCGGCCGTGACAACAACATACAGACGCTACCTGCCGGCAAACAAACGCTAGTTGGGCTCTCACATCCAAATTTGAGGAAGTGGGGGGGAAGTGAGGTATGCCGTAAAGCAGTCGAATTTTGTAGTTCTTTTTGTGCTCGGGTTACTACCCCAACCCCGAAGTTCCGTAGTGCCAGTAAAAGTGATACAGACCCCGTCAAGCTATGGCAGACGTGTCATTCAACCTATTGTAAGTTGACCATCACAAGGGTCTTGGAAATATATTATGAAGATTGAAAAACTACTTGGTGTTGCTTTAAAACAAATAAATAAACAAATGAATATAAATAAACAAATTATTAAATATGAGCCTATGGTATAGGAAACATGTAACAATGCCAAGGAACATGTAACAATTCATTAATAACAAGAAATCATCACAAAAATGATCAATCAACAGTCACAACTATGTGCTGGTGTGGAACTCATGTAACTCATAGATTAGATATCACAACATAACAGTGGAATTATAAAAAAAATCACAACTGTGCCCTGGTGTGGAACTCATTGATTAGATAACAACTCCCACAGATGTTATGAAACGTCTTGAAGCACTCAATATGCTTTGGCCTGGCACACTTTTCACAACCAAATGAGGTGCGACCATCACAGACACAACATCTGAGAAACCCATTTCCTTCAAAACAAAATTAATAATTACACAATGATTTCTCTTTTGTATAGCTTAGGCACTGGCAATAATGAATAAACACAATTTCAAGTACAGAGGGAAGACAAGGATGAATCTAGGGGTAGATTTAAGATTGTGTATTTTACAAAATAATATATTACAACTGAACTTGAACACACACAAAAACAAATGTGTTCATGACATGAACCACATAGATAGTTTGTGCTATCTTCATGGACAACATCATCACTGACTCCTAAGTGAGAGAAAGAGAAGTGAATGAAATAAGGAACATTTAGTTGAACACATTCTACTCTCTAATATTAAATTTCATATTCAAAAGATCTTAGTTACCACAGAGTGCACACACATATACGATACAAAAATAATGATATCAATCTTCATACCAATTAATGTTCATAATACTATTATTGCATACTGTTCAAAGATTTGGAAAAAATAGATTTTGATGTTGTGGGAACAAAGGTTCTTGAAACACTCATGTCAATAAAGCCCATCTGAACTGAGAAAAAAATATATATATATAATTTAAAGCACAAATTGTGGTGTAAACTTAACCAATTTATTTATTTATCTTTTGAACTATAACTATAACTAACTTTAACTATACCCTGAGCTGTGTCCTTGAAAGCAATTCATATAGAGTACAGTACACAGTAAATGACACAATCTAACACGTGGTATTTTATTATTTATTTATATTTAATTTAATTATTATGATGGCCTCTCTGTTATGTCTGAGTCTGACAATTAAAATGTAATACGTCTCAACCAACATTATAAAACCATGTCAAAATAAAGAGACGTACTCATAACATGTATTGTGGGTAACGTTAAACGGGCTGACTGTTTAACTGAATTAAAATGGAAAAACAATGAGTAATTAACAAGCTTTCAGAACGAACATGCTACAGTTTATTGTGCTGTCAATAAGTCAACACAGGCTTATCATGCAACAGTTCCGTTAAATGAATGTGCTATTTAGCAGCTATGCATTCAAGACTATCCCTCAGACGGTCCTCGGTCGTTTCTGACCTAAATATTTTCTGTTTTGAATTTTTAAAAATCACAGCTTCATCTGAATGTTATGAAACTTGGTGACTTGGTGAACTTGATACTTGGTGAAAAAAGTACACCGCAGGAAAGGGGGGAAACTCTACAACATCAAGAGTGCAAAACAGACACACCCACCCACACACACACACACATACAAACACACTTTTAGACACATACACACCAATAAATTCAGATTACAAAAAATATGTTTTGAATTTTTAAAAATCACAGCTTCATCGGAATGTTACGAAACTTGGTGACTTTTATGGCATTATGTATGTGAACACACAAAAAAATTGAGGTCATGATCCGAGCATGTTAAGTGGTCATAAAAAAATAGTTACACTTTTGGTCTTTGGTCAAAAATGACCCCCATAGGAAATGAATGGGAAATTGACAAAAACACAAAAATTCACCAAAAAAAATATTATTATTATTTTTTTTAAGTACACAGCAGTAAAGGGGTGACACTCTAAAACATCTAGAGAGAAAAAACAATTAAATTGTTTTTTTTTAATAATAAAAATAAATAAATATTTTTTTTAATTTTTTTTATATATATTAAAAAAATATATATTTATATTTATATTAAACATCATTATATCACTAAGCCATGATGACATATTAGGTGGATTGTGTGATTTCCACTCTAGGATAATTCTTCTAGGCTTTCTAACACAATGTTTAGGTTTGACTAATCATAATGCAAAAACTAACACTTTAAATCACTATTTCTAAAAATATATATATCTAAAACTTGATAAGAAATATTTTTTGAGATTGTTTAAATATATATTCAAATCAACAAAAAAAAAAAAAAAAAAAAGTAAATGTGTCCATTAAACAGCTGGAGAAGTCACATGCCTCTCCATAGAGTGCTGTTTATGCCATCTAGTGGTTACAACATGGCTCTACGCTTTCTCTCCATACTCTCACCAGATGGAGCTAATCTGCTTCAACCATTTTTTTTTTGAAGGCCTAGACTCTATATTAAACTAAAATACTGCATAAAAAAAAAAAAAAAATTAAAAAAAATTAAAAATGTTGTATTATTTTCAATGGCAAAATAGACCATAAATATTGCATCAATATTAATAAATTCAATCAAATTATCTCAAAATACAAAATTAAAAAGAAAAAATATTATAGAACAAAAATAAATTGCATTGGTTTTACTGGGATGGAGGAAATTGAATTTTTAGGTGTCCGGTCACTTCTGACCGGGAAGGCCCAGGAGGTGACTCCGAAACGAAGACCGTCTGAGGGCTATTTAGCAAATCACCATCACGTTGGCTACGTTAACTTTCCAATGAAATGCATCACAATTGTTTTTAAAGTTATACAAATAAAAATTGATTCGCATTTGATACTCACACTCTGATTGTCATCCATCTTCGCTGGTCCTCTAATTCGGTAGGTGGCGTTGTCACTAAAAACCTAGGGTCCTAGAAATGCGGTCCTAAAATTGCGGTCCTGAAAATGCAGCCTCCGGTTTTGCAGGCAGATGCTACTCCTTTGTGTGGTGATTCTTCTCTGCTGAAGACTGTTCGAAACAACTCACGTTGTGTCTGAAAAAGGTGCCATTTTGCAGTATATTTGTGCACACATGAACGCCGCAATTTGGCACAGGGACAATGCCATGTGTTTAATTTTGAGTCATACACAACCATTACACGTCCCAACCGGCTATGATAGGAGACACTGGGTGCAAATACTGAAATTAACTTTCATGCCATTTGACCAGGAAACTATAAAGCACCCCTAAACGCAGTGCGTGACAGCATCTGATAAGCCTGAAGCAAGTCGATCAGGGCATGCAGGAAGTATGGCAGGCGAACGCAGCTGAAGTTTGAACAGAGAGTGGTATGCAATTGCTGTTTGCAAGCTGCTGCCGAGTAAGGCATATCTTCTTCTTTTCATTACTAAACCACTTTGCTTTTACCATCTCGGTTAAAATCTCCTCTTTCAGGGAGACTGGTTCTGCAGAAGATGTACAGTAAGTTACAGAGCGGATGTGTTTGAACTGATATGATGACAGGCCACTCCTCTGTCAAACTTCCATGTTGACCTGACATTCATGTGATTCACAGATGACCTTATTGTGGCAATACAGAGAGCAAAACAGTACTGAGGAGGTTATAATCTAGGTGAAACCTGCCCCAAAAACACAGACTACGCCACCCTGGGAGTTTCGCCCAGAGAATGATTTTCTTTAGTTCCTAATTGAACTACTATTGATTCACTTAAGGACACACAGGTAAGTAAACAAACCAGCCAGAGACGAGGTTCAATTTCTAAAAAGAGATCACAAATTTTATTCACTAATTAAAACCCAATTCAGAACACATTCATACTTGCTGCTGAGGCTTACTCGTGGGGGAGTAAGGAGTCACAAAGGCACAAAGGAATCCCAGGAAAGGCCACCACGTGAACACACACAAACACTGAAAAACACAAGTGAACACAGCCAAAGAAAACGGGGTAGACAACACAGCACGCAGGAAGGGGATACCACCACCCGGACACCAACACCACCCACTTCGGCTCTCAGCAACTGAAACAGACACAAACACACAATCAACAGGGGATTCACTCAAACAAAAGAAAGAATCAATGTAATCTTTAAATGAAGAAAACAAATTGAAAATCTTAAATACAAAATAACCAAACGGCCAGAACCAGCAATTGTTCCAAGAGGCAGTACACTAGAAGTAAGATGTAAATTCTAAGACACTTCTCAGTAAACAAAGAAAATAACACAAAATAAACAGGGTAAAGTACAATGAAACCTTGGCCAAGGAAAACAAATCCAATAATAAAACGGAAAACAAAATATTTAAATGTATTAGCTGGATTGGTTTATCTAACGAGATAAACCAATATCACTGATAAAGAAACAAACTAGAAATACAAAAAAAAACTAAACTGAAAGCAAAATAATACAAAATAAATATAGATACTTAACCCAAATTTTAACTGAAAAGAGCCAACCCCTTCAGCTGCATTTAAACAGTTAAAATACTAGCCCACGTCGAGCTAGAGGCTCGCACATTCAACCGTATGGCCGTGATTGCCCAAGGGCCGTGAAGGCAGAACGGTTGGACAGCGATCGGCAACGTTCCGTGCAAAAATGTTCAAAACGTGCACGTTAGATGAGTGTGACTCAGACGTGTAACCATCAAGTAAAGTTGATGACAATGTTCCAAATTAGCGCGTTAGGCCAGCAACAGTCCAGGACGGCGTGCAGAAATCAGATTAGGTTACAGTTATGGATACAATGTTCAAAAAAATGCACGTTTAACAAGCAGCAATCCAGGCAAAACAGCAGCTAGTGAATAAAGCTCTGCAACTGACGTCAATCTCCCGATGAACCAGCCCCGTTCCTGTTGTTTATAAAAAAAATTAATTAACCCCAAATCAAACAAATAAATCCGACATCATGTATCCTACATACCGATCCAGCAGCGTTTTAGATCACCCAGGAGGAAACCGCTCAACGGGTACAAACAGTACAGGCAGCTTTCAGTGCTAACATCCACTTATGTGTTGAATGTCACGACAGAGGGAAGGACTGGCCCACCAACCGGAGATCTACGATCGTTCAATGGATAGTAAACATAACGGCAGCCCATAACAGTGAAATCGGTTCAGAGACAGCAGAGTCGCTACTTTACCCGTGGACGCGCAGCAGCAAAACACAGAGTGAGTGACCCGGAAGTATGACGCTCTTCCGTCACCAGCGAGCGAGAGGGCAGTCAGAAAGACTACTACCTGTATTTATGGGGAGGGCTATGGCACTGATTGGCCAAAAGAACGCAGAGTGGTTATGAGTTAAACTCATACTGCTACATTATGGTGTTCTCCCCATGTCTTGAGCTGAATATGAAGAGGAACACTGTGACCCTTGGTAACTTTAAGGACTCTTAATATGCCATTTGTCCTGTCAATGCACTGGCTTGCAAGATGGAATGTGGCTTTAATGTCCTGGCTGTTCTGTGTGTTTGTGGTCAATGTGTTTTTTTTGTGTTTTTTTTTCTATTAATGAGGATATTGCAAACTTGGCTTTTTTAATATATATATATATATATATATATATATCACAGGCTGCACACAAACCCTTCCTGAAGAGACTGCTGCAGTGGCTGGAGAAGGTGTGGTCAGCGCTGCAGTGGCTGAAGAAGGTGTGGTCAGCGCTGCTGTTGCTGGAGAAGGTGTGGTCAGCGCTGCAGTGGCTGGAGAAGGTGTGGTCAGCACTGCTGTTGCTGGAGAAGGTGTGGTCAGCGCTGCAGTGGCTGGAGAAGGCGTGGTCAGCGCTGCAGTGGCTGGAGAAGGTGTGGTCAGCGATGCAGTGGTTGGAGAAGGTGTGGTCAGCGATGCAGTGGCTGGTGATACAATTGTGGCTGAAGTTGGAAGCAGGTTTTTTTTGCAAACCTGTACATGCGTCTCAAAATCCCTTCTCCTTAAAACTGTAGTATCACAGTATGGGCAGTGGTGATGCAGTGCTGTTCTACATCCCAGTCCACATCTGTGTATAGTGAAGCCTAAAATAAATTAGTATACTGGTAAACTATTATGCTATAATATATTGGGTGTACATATATTAAACAAATAACTCAAAATATTCATACCTCCATAGACAACTGCCTTCTTGAAGTGGATTTGAACATGACTTTTTAATTTGACTAGTTTGGCTGGCTTAAATACACTGGCCGAGCAAAAAGGGCAGTGGTAATAGCTGCAGCACTTGTTGCACTGCTGCAGCTCAGGTAATGAGTCACCTCTCTGAATCATTATATGTCTCTAAAAGAGATGAAAGCACCACACAATAATCTCAACATTAAAACAACTCAACTATAAGGTAACATTAATTCACAAACAATGCATAACAGAGGAATGTGGAACAAACACTTTAACACCTTCACAAGAAAAAACGTCTTCAAAACGTCACCGCAAGGCCCATTTACAACACGGAAAAATTAATCGAACCATCCGTAGAAAAAAAAATTAATACAATAAAGTATGACAACATATTCAAGCTTCAATAAGATGATAAAGTCAAGCACAAATTAAATATTTAGCAGATAAACGCTAAACTTATTATATGCGATAATTTTTCACCACATGATGTCAAAAACATTAGACAACTCACGTGCTCTCCGCCATGCTTGTCTCATTGTCAATAACTCCGCCCCTCACTTCCGGTTCTGGCGCTGGGGTTCTGAAACTGGTGGTGCTGCGGGTCTGCAGCTGGATATGTCTCCCTGCCACTCAGCTGATCCGTAACTCCCCCTAATACCAATTAAGCAAGACATATACAGTATTGTTCAAAATAATAGCAGTACAATGTGACTAACCAGAATAATCAAGGTTTTTAGTATATTTTTTATTGCTACGTGGCAAACAAGTTACCAGTAGGTTCAGTAGATTCTCAGAAAACAAATGAGACCCAGCATTCATGATATGCACGCTCTTAAGGCTGTGCAATTGGGCAATTAGTTGAATTAGTTGTAAGGGGTGTGTTAAAAAAAATAGCAGTGTGGCATTCAATCACTGAGGTCATCAATTTTGTGAAGAATCAGGTGGCCCCTATTTAAGGATGAAGCCAACACTTGTTGAACATGCATTTGAAAGCTGAGGAAAATGGGTCGTTCAAGACATTGTTCAGAAGAACAGCGTACTTTGATTAAAAAGTTGATTGGAGAGGGGAAAACCTATAAAGAGGTGCAAAAAATGATAGGCTATTCAGCTAAAATGATCTCCAATGCCTTAAAATGGAGAGCAAAACCAGAGAGACGTGGAAGAAAACGGAAGACAACCATCAAAATGGATAGAAGAATAACCAGAATGGCAAAGGCTCAGCCAATGATCACCTCCAGGATGATCAAAGACAGTCTGGAGTTACCTGTAAGTACTGTGACAGTTAGAAGACGTCTGTGTGAAGCTAATCTATTTTCAAGAATCCCCCGCAAAGTCTCTCTGTTAAAAAAAAGGCATGTGGAGAAGAGGTTACAATTTGCCAAAGAACACATCAACTGGCCTAAAGAGAAATGGACGAACATTTTGTGGACTGATGAGAGTAAAATTGTTCTTTTTGGGTCCAAGGGCCACAGGCAGTTTGTGAGACGACCCCCAAACTCTGAATTCAAGCCACAGTACACAGTGAAGACAGTGAAGCATGGAGGTGCAAGCATCATGATATGGGCATGTTTCTCCTACTATGGTTTTGGGCCTATTTATCGCATACCAGGGATCATGGATCAGTTTGCATATGTTAAAATACTTGAAGAGGTCATGTTGCCCTATGCTGAAGAGGACATGCCCTTGAAATGGTTGTTTCAACAAGACAATGAACCAAAACACACTAGTAAACGGGCAAAGTCTTGGTTCCAAACCAACAAAATTAATGTTATGGAGTGGCCAGCCCAATCTCCAGACCTTAATCCAATTGAGAACTTGTGGGGTGATATCAAAAATGCTGTTTCTGAAGCAAAACCAAGAAATGTGAATGAATTGTGGAATGTTGTTAAAGAATCATGGAGTGGAATAACAGCTGAGAGGTGCCACAAGTTGGTTGACTCCATGCCACACAGATGTCAAGCAGTTTTAAAAAACTGTGGTCATACAACTAAATATTAGTTAAGTGATTCACAGGATTGCTAAATCCCAGAAAAAAAAATTGTTTGTACAAAATAGTTTTGAGTTTGTACAGTCAAAGGTAGACACTGCTATTTTTTTTTAACACACCCCTTTCAACTAATTGCCCAATTGCACAGCCTTAAGAGCGTGCATATCATGAATGCTGGGTCTTGTTTGTTTTCTGAGAATCTACTGAACCTACTGGTAACTTGTTTGCCACGTAGCAATAAAAAATATACTAAAAACCTTGATTATTCTGGTTAGTCACATTGTACTGCTATTATTTTGAACAATACTGTAAGTTAATCCACTTATTTGCCTTACTCTGTCGCACAGACATGTGCTTACACATCCTCCATCCCCAGCTCATCCTTATGCATGTGCATGATTATTTAATTGCTTATACATGGAGATAAACTATCTATCTATCCAGCTTATTGTAACTCATTATTGTCCAAACTCATTACTTGTGTTACTTCCGTGGACATATGCTACTGTTGCTTATAAATTTCTGGTAATTGCCTTAGGCTTCAAGTGGTTCAAACCTCAGCAAGGTTTGCTGTGGACAGCTAGGAAGCTCTGTATCCAGAAGCTCTGGACAGTATCAGAGCCTCTACTTTCATTTTAATCAAAGAGTGGTCCTAACTGAACTAGTTTTCCTGTCTTCATTGGACTTTCCCTCTGTCTATCTGACAGTAAAATCTCCAATGCTCAAACTTTTAAATCTCTTTTAAACTTTAAGGCCAGACTTTTTCAGATCAAAGTTGATCTAGTTTTAAATTACCTTTCAAATTACAAATTTACAATTATATTTAGAAGTACAAATATTCTATGTAGTTTCTCCATTAATATGAGCTTATGTTGTAGTACGTAGTCATATCCTTGTGGATAGACGTCATTAAAGTCATCATGAAACAGAAGTTGCGATAGTCTTCTAGATAGGGGGAGGAGGTGGGAATGGGATTGTGGTTTGATATTGGTCGATCTCGACAGATTGTTATGCCCTCAATAGTAGTTTTTGTGTGGGAAGCACGGTGGCTCAGTGGGTAGAAGTGTTGCCTTACAGCAAGAAGGTCCTTGGTTTGAGTCACAGCTTAACCAGGAAGCCTTTCTGTGTGGAGTTTGCATGTTCTTCCCTGTGTCTGCATGGGTTTCCTCCGGGTTGTACTGTTTCCCCCACAATCCAAAGACATGCAGGTTAGTTGAATTGGAGAGTAAAAATTGCAGGTTGAGAGAGTGAGAGTCCCTGTGATGGACTGGATGCTTTTACACACCACATGATGGCGCCATGATTCAACTAGAACATTTTGTGTTCTGTAAATAATGGAAAAATCATGGACAAAGGGACACAAGGACAAAATTATCACTTCAGCTGAATAAAATGTATTTAAATGGTAAATGGACTGCATTTATATAGCGCTTTAACAGACCCATGGCCACCAAAGCACTTTAAATATTGCCTCACATTCACCCATTCATTCACTTATTCATTTTTTATTGTTAGTATTATTTTAAATACATGCTCTTGGAAAATACATGAAATTTAACCGGTCTTCAGCATGAACTCACAATGTAAAACTGCCAAACAAAGTGTTTAAAAATGCAATGAATTAAAAATATATACATTTAAATTGAAAGGCAGATGTGTGTAATGTATCAAACAATACAAAAAGTAAATTTTCCATTAAGAAATATCTATCAAAGTAGTGTCTTCACTTTGTGTCTCTTACACAACTCCGTCAGGATTATAATTCTGAATAAATCAGGCTATGTCATGGTAACAGGCTATATCATAACTCTGAGGAGCCCTTTCCGATCTAACAGTAGGACACTTCGTTTTATATATTTTTTTATATTTTATACAAACAATGTTGAAGTGTCTGCAGTCTTTAACATGTCAACTTCGTCATCCCAGTGAAATAGTTTCTGTAAATAATTGTGGGAGAAATCTTGCCATTTTTTATGTTTTTTAAGGCAGCTACAATTCAGGTAAAAAAAATAATGGCTCCTCTGTAGAACCCGTGGTCAAGGTGGAAAAATATTCAGTTTTGTCAACTCTGACAGACGTCAACTCCGTCAGGTTTTATGTCTGATGGAGTTGACCTGTAAGCTGACGAAGTTGCCAAGTTCTCACAATTTTTTTTAAATGCATATTTATTTATATAAATTTAAAATATACATTTGCTTATGGGGAATTATTCTAATTCATTCTTATTAATTTCCTGATTTTATTTACATATGTATTTGGCCCCATTTACATGCCTTATATACACAGCATCTTTACATCTACAGTAACCATGAAATCAAAATGGATGATTGTTTTTTTTTTAATGGAATATTGCTGTTTATATTATAAATTAATTTGTACACATCTTTTTTTCTTCTTCTTTTTTGTACAACCTGTCACTCACATGAGATCACAGAAATAGCAAACACCGATGTAATGGATTTCATAGAGAGAGAACATGTCCAACGACATTTCCCACAACTTAAGTCATGCAGGTCAGGCACAAATAAAATGTGTGCAGTTTATGCGGTTTAAAGAAAGGCTACAGATTCAGAACATTTATGTTGCTGCTACAGGGCGACAACTAATAATGCTTACTATTATCACTCAATCAAAAGCTTATTGTATTCTTTGAGCTATCTGGAGACCCAGAATGAGATGTACTGTATCGCTAAAAGGAGAAAAAAAAAACACTGGAAAGATTGTTGTATTCAATTAAATAGTAGTTAAAAAATTAGATAGTTGTCTTAATTTGTTGTCTTGTCAATCAGCTGTTGTAACCTTCAGTTGGACCTTTGTCAACTGCATCAGTTTTTGTCAACTCCCTCAGTATTGATGAAGTTTTCTATTAATAAAATAAATAAATAAATAAATTCATGTATTGTGTTAAAATATTAAAACATCAACTGAACTGCATGATATTATTTCTGATTTACCTAATAACATATATGTTTAATATGAAAAAGGAAGGTAGATATTTAAGGAATTTATGATCTGAATTGTTCATAATAACCATAATCCAGAACAAAAAAACCTCCTTTACTGAATAGTATTACATAATTGAAGACTTTACACTGTTGTTGGATGGATCAAATAAAAACCTTTTAATGCATCTGACAGTTTAGTAAAAAAAAAAAAAAAAAATTCCAGAAAAACCTGTTCCCGTACATGTTTAATTAGCTGAGACCTTTGCGTTTATCTTGATATATATATATAATATATATTTGGATTAGTATGCTAGCTGCAACCATTTACATCCAGTCTTTGTGCTAAGCTAGGCTAGCGGTGGGTGCGTCAAACAGACTTATAGCACGCACGGAGATGAAAAAGGTATGTATGGACTTATCTAACTCTGGGGGATAAGTTGAATAGGCTAAAGTCCCAAAAAGTCGGAGTGTTCCTTTAAATCAAGGTGTTCCACAGGGATTAGTTCTCGGTCCATTACTGTTTATAATTTACATTTTGCCTCTCGGGCAAATTATTCGCCGCCATGGTTTTCAATACCACTGTTATGCCGACGATATTTAGATTTATACCGCTTGCCGTCCGGACTCTATTCACCTAGTCTCGCGTAGCCAGACCTTCAGACTGACGGCTGAAAGTCTGGAATTCATAGCAGCTTTCTTTGGCCAAGGCCCGCCCATAAGGCCGTTTGACCGACATGTCAAACAACCAATTACAGTTCGTTTCGTTCAGCGTCACGTTTCGGGGCGTGGAAATGTCCCCACAACAACAGACCAGCGTACAACAAGTCTCCACTAAGTGCCTCAAACAAAACTCCTGGACATCTCTTAAAGAGTCTATGCCGTGAACCTCGCATACTTTTGAGAATCCTACGTTTAGCTGATCTTGATAAATGCTCATTGTCACTCATGTAAACACAACAGTTTTTCTTCCGCAATCACATGTCTGCGCTTTGTTTCCCGGCGGACCGAAAATAAATGCGACACTCGCGCCCCCCGGAAATCCGATAAAATTCAACCAATCAGATGACGACTTCGACATTCCTGAAGTGTTTCCAGTTAAGTGTACCATATGCATCAGACGTCTAGCCAACGTTCCGTGGGCGTGACGTCTGAGGCTGAGACTACTATTCACCAGACTACATCACTATCCTCATGTATTGATGAATTAAAGACCTGGCTGAACTGAAACTTTCTCAGTTTGAATCTGACTAAAACAGAAATCTTAATTACTTTGTGCGTCTAAAAAAGTGTATGTACAGTATTTGGCTGAGTGCCCCGGAGAGTCACACCGGCCATCTCCACAGAGAACAACTTCTTCTTGTGATTTCATTGTAGTTAACACTGTACTCTGCTCTTTAATCCACGTTTTTTGAATGACAGGAAACACAAACTTCTTCCTCAGTGATGTGTATGTGTCTTCACTTATTGTTTTGAGGTTCATGTTACTACAGAAACGCTCAAATTTAGCAAAATGTATGCCACTGAAGAAAACTGATGCTGTTAAAAGCAGGTTTCCTGTCCCTTTGGTCCCACTCAGAGTAGGCTGAGACTGCCATCTCTAACTACAGCTGTTAGCACATGTGATCTCAAGAGTCAACTGTGATCCTTCAATTTTTAGCTCTTTCACTTCTTCCTGGACAATCAGGGCGCCACACTTTAAACAACGCTGAAGCAATTGGTTTAACTGTTCCTCAAAAACTAGAAAAAGCCTAATTTCTTTATGCGTGTTGGTTGAAGCTTGTGATTCCTGGGTGCTTTGAGAAAACTCAGATGAACTTACAATGTATTCCGGATCAAAGTGACTGTACTGTGGTTGACTCTGTTCGCCAAGTTCATCATCTGAGAGAAACAAATCTTGGGAGTTATCAATGTCATCCTCCTGTACACGTTTGCCCATCTCAATTTCATGTTTACCTGTGTAACTATGGTCCTTTTTTACCGGGTAGTACACATCAGCTGGCCACTGTACCGCTGCATCCGACTGGTTAACATCCGTCTGCGTTGCTGCATCAACCATACTAGGAGAACACTGTAGGCCTAACGTTACAGTGGATTCATTAACAGCATCTGGTGGATTGTCGGTTACCTCCATGATCGGCGTAGTGTCAGATGATTCGTCTTCCGCGACTGCAACTGCAGGAGCGGGTTGTTTACATCCTAGCAGTAGAGTGTCCAGAGTCGCTTGCCTTTGTCGTTTGTTAGCGCGGCTTTCACTCGCTATGCGCGGACGCTTATGCTTCTGGTGGGGGGAAATTGAAGGCACGGCATTTGGTTTTAGTCTTCGCTTGTAACTAGCTGGACCTGTGAGCTCTTTTAGCCGACTAAATGCCTCAAACGCATCAGGGCTGAAGTGACGGGAACACAGCCGTGGGTCTTTAGGGAGTTGTACTCGTCCGCAAGCAACTTCCCACTCTTTTCTTATTTTCTTCTCCTTTGGAAAGGAGTGGAGGCTTACATCACTCCCCCTGTTGCCTTTGGACTGGAAATTACAACCAAACGCTGCACAATGTGGCATTATATTCACTTTTAGGATGTAACTACAGTTAAACTTAGCGCCATTAGCTCACCTCTCTCTGTTCTGAACACAACCAATATGCGTCATCGACCCAGAATGCATTGCGCGTGCAAAAATAATGGCGGCCTTCGTAGTTCAAATTCTGTAAACACTGTGGAGATTTTTTTAAATAATGAAAATATTTTATGTATTTCTAACTATATATTTTTGTAGGAGAGAGCAGTTGTAGCATATTTAGGCCTTTGTGTCTTAATAGTCGGGGTTCCTTTTAACAACATTTTAATAACGACAGATGCTGGCGATACCATGGCTTTAGTGCTATTAGACTTGAGTTCAGCTTTTGACTTTGTAGATCACAAGATTATCCTATCACGGCTTGAACGTTCGATCGGTATCTCAGGTATGGTACTCAAATGGTTCCAGTCTTTCCTATCAAACAGAAGTTTTTCTGTTAGATTAGGTACTCATCTATCTTCTGACTCACTGTCACGGAACACACACAGGAGAGAGAGGATCCAAGTGCAGTATTTATTATTAAGGGGTAATCCGTACTCACAATCCAGTCCAGGCAGAGGTCAAAACCATGTAAGCAATCCACAGACACAAGACAGGGACAAGAAACGGGTAGTAACAGGAACGGAAGTGTGGGGACATTAAACAAGGACTCCGTGACAAACACTGAAACTGACAGGGTATATATACACAAGGGCTAATTAAGGTGACAAGAAACAGCTGAACATAATGAACACTAAGTGACAGACAGGATCATGGGAAATGTAGTGAGAATGTGGATGACACCGTGGGGAAGAGGACATCTAGTGGACACCAGGAATACACAAACCAGACACTGTGACATAATCCCCCCTCTACGGAGCGGCTACCAGACGCTCCAAGACCCACAAAAAAACAAAAACAAAACAAGAGTCCAGGCGGGAGGTAGAATGGTGGAGGATCAGGGGGAGGGATGGAGGGCCAGGACCATGAAGGGGAACAGGAACAGGGGATGACAATCTAACCGGCGGCCGTGGCGAAGCAGACAGTCCATCGGGCGGCCAGGGCGGAGACGACAGTCCATCTGGCGGCCAGGGCGGAGACGACAGTCCATCTGGCGGCCAGGGCGGAGACGACAGTCCATCTGGCGGCCAGGGCGGAGACGACAGTCCATCTGGCGGCCAGGGCGGAGACGACAGTCCATCTGGCGGCCAGGGCGGAGACGACAGTCCATCTGGCGGCCAGGGCGGAGACGACAGTCCATCTGGCGGCCAGGGCGGAGACGACAGTCCATCTGGCGGCCAGGGCGGAGACGACAGTCCATCTGGCGGCCAGGGCGGAGACGACAGTTCATCTGGCGGCCAGGGCGGAGACGACAGTCCATCTGGCGGCCAGGGCGGAGACGACAGTCCATCTGGCGGCCAGGGCGGTGAAGACCCCTCGGGCGGCCAGGGCGGTGAAGACCCCTCGGGCGGCCACGGCGGTGAAGACCCCTCGGGCGGCCACGGCGGAGACGACCACTCGGGCGGCCACGGCGGTGAAGACCCCTCGGGCGGCCAGGGCGGTGAAGACCCCTCGGGCGGCCAGGGCGGTGAAGACCCCTCGGGCGGCCAGGGCGGTGAAGACCCCTCGGGCGGCCACGGCGGAGACGACCACTCGGGCGGCCACGGCGGTGAAGACCAAGGCGGAACAGAGACAGACCCTGGCTCAGGAACTGGAACAGGCACCACCGGCTCAGGAACTGCAACAGACACCACCGGCTCAGGAACTGCAACAGACACCACCGGCTCAGGAACTGCAACAGACACCACCGGCTCAGGAACTGCAACAGACACCACCGGCTCAGGAACTGCAACAGACACCACCGGCTCAGGAACTGCAACAGACACCACCGGCTCAGGAACTGCAACAGACACCACCGGCTCAGGAACTGCAACAAACACCACCGGCTCAGGAACTGCAACAGACACCACCGGCTCAGGAACTGCAACAGACACCACCGGCTCAGGAACTGCAACAGACACCACCGGCTCAGGAACAACAACAGCAACCGGCTCAGGAACAGCAAAAGACACCGGCTCAGGAACAGCAACAGACACCACCGGCTCAGGAACAACAACAGCAACCACCGGCTCAGGAACAGCAACAGGCACCACCGGCTCAGGAACTGCAACAGGCACCACCGGCTCAGGAACTGCAACAGGCACCACCGGCTCAGGAACTGCAACAGGCACCACCGGCTCAGGAACTGCAACAGGCACCACCGGCTCAGGAACTGCAACAGGCACCACCGGCTCAGGAACTGCAACAGGCACCACCGGCTCAGGAACTGCAACAGGCACCACCGGCTCAGGAACTGCAACAGGCACCACCGGCTCAGGAACTGCAACAGGCACCACCGGCTCAGGAACTGCAACAGGCACCACCGGCTCAGGAACTGCAACAGGCACCACCGGCTCAGGAACTGCAACAGGCACCACCGGCTCAGGAACTGCAACAGGCACCACCGGCTCAGGAACTGCAACAGGCACCACCGGCTCAGGAAGTGCAACAGGCACCACCGGCTCAGGAACTGCAACAGGCACCACCGGCTCAGGAACAGCAACAGACAGCGGCTCAGACACCGGCTCAGGAACCAGGGCGAGCAACTGGGACGGTACCGGCAGGTCGAGCAGCTCGGGCGGGGCCGGCAGGGCGAGCAGCTCGGGCGGGGCCGGCAGGGCGAGCAGCTCGGGCGGGGCCGGCAGGGCGAGCAGCTCGGGCGGGGCCGGCAGGGCGAGCAGCTCGGGCGGGGCCGGCAGGGCGAGCAGCTCGGGCGGCGCGGCAGGGATGGCAGTTACCTCCGGGCTGGTCTCTGGGTTAGAACCCACCAGACGACCCGATGAAGAGGTTCCTCTCCTTCTCCTCCTCCGTCTCCGGACCACCGAAATCGGAACAGCAGACACTGGCTCCGACTCAGGAACAGCAGACACTGGCTCCGACTCAGGAACAGCAGACACTGGCTCCGACTCAGGAACAGCAGACACTGGCTCCGACTCAGGAACAGCAGACACTGGCTCCGACTCAGGAACAGCAGACACTGGCTCCGACTCAGGAACAGCAGACACTGGCTCCGACTCAGGAACAGCAGACACTGGCTCCGACTCAGGAACAGCAGACACTGGCTCCGACTCAGGAACAGCAGACACTGGCTCCGACTCAGGAACAGCAGACACTGGCATGTCCAGGATCCGAGCCAGACGCTCCAAATAGTCCAACATACCCTTGGCGGCCCCACAAATGGGCATCTCTAGACCAGTCTCAAACTGGGCAGACGGGACGTGAACAAACTCTGGCTGGGCAGACGGGACGTGAACAAACTCTGGCTGGGCAGACGGGACGTGAACAAACTCTGGCTGGGCAGACGTGCGTTTTCCCCTTCTCCGCCCGCGATGGCGAGATGGTGGCTCTAATCCGTCCCTCACCAGTCCAGGGACGAAGGGGGGCCAAGGTGGAGGGTGGTGTTGGCCTTGATCTCGACCACCTCCTCCTCTGTGACCTCCCCGGGTCCCACGAAAAATGGCTAGGCGGGTCCCCTCAAAACAATCCCTCCTCTCCCGCTCGATGGCTGGGGAAGAGAAGTTGGAACACATACCGCTGGATCCTTGCATTGTGACGGAGTCCTTCTGTCACGGAACACACACAGGAGAGAGAGGATCCAAGTGCAGTATTTATTATTAAGGGGTAATCCGTACTCACAATCCAGTCCAGGCAGAGGTCAAAACCATGTAAGCAATCCACAGACACAAGACAGGGACAAGAAACGGGTAGTAACAGGAACGGAAGTGTGGGGACATTAAACAAGGACTCCGTGACAAACACTGAAACTGACAGGGTATATATACACAAGGGCTAATTAAGGTGACAAGAAACAGCTGAACATAATGAACACTAAGTGACAGACAGGATCATGGGAAATGTAGTGAGAATGTGGATGACACCGTGGGGAAGAGGACATCTAGTGGACACCAGGAATACACAAACCAGACACTGTGACACTCACTTAAATTGTGGGGTACCCCAGGGATCGATTCTGGCACCCCTACTGTTCTCATTGTACATGCTTCCTTTGGGATCAATCATGAGTAGACTTGGTGTGTCGTACTGTTATGCGGACGATACCCAACTCTACATACCTTGGTACAAGAGTGCAACTGGAGACTTTTTGAGGCTGGGCTATTCTGGACAGGTCTGTTCACTCTGTGGCGGTGTGACAGCGGGAATAAGGGAATTGGAAATGATGACATCTTTATTAGAGCAGACTATTTGTGGTGAGTATTGGAAGATCCAAATAGGAAATGCACTAATAGTTTCATGTGGGTTTAGGAATGACAGCAGAATGTATAGTGATAATACAAATGATAATAAAATGAATATAAGAAGACTTTTGTGTGATTTTATAATAATTTATTGGAAACTAGTTGAGATAAAAATAAGTCTAATACTGTAAGTTAAAATCTGGATGTGATTTGGAGAGAATGACTTTGACATGAGCACATCTCTGCTGCTCTTCAGTGTGACTGTGAGCTATAATGTTTCTGTTTTTACCCTACTTTCTTTGTAAAGTATCTTCTTATTAAACTGTCTGTACACTTACAAAGTTCTCAATGCTTCGGTTTGCATGTAAGGACACTCATTATGCTACAGTGTTAGTGTGGGGCTAATTTGAGCCTTGTTAGTGGTATTAACTTTTTGCTTATTATATGCCCCATGCATATACTAGCGTTATTAGCTAAACTGTTTTTAGAGATAAAACTCTTTACATTCGATTATCATGAAAACAAATCAAAGGGAACGATTTAGTCGGTACCAATGTGTTATTACACCCGAGGTTCATTTTGCGCCGGAGTTCTCCTTTAAGCTTCACAGACCATATTACTACAATGGCCCAGCCCTGCAGATTTGCTTTATGCAACATCAAGAAGATCAGACCATTCCTATCAGAGCAGGCCACACAACCCGTTGCTCCAAGCTCTTGTTCTCTCCAGACTAGACTATTGTAATAAAAAAAGAAAAAATGTCCCGGGTGCTCAAAGAGTTCAACATAAGGAAGTTTTTTTGAAGGTGCTCTTTGGGGTTGGGAATTCAACAAAATGTAATAGAAGGAAATCCAAGGCACTCTTCTTTGGAAATATATAAAAAGCCTTTATTAGATTGTCTATTTCATAGTAGAAAATTTAAAAAACATGGGGGAAAAAACAACCCACGCGTAGCGGCACAATCAGACTATTGTAATGTTCTCTTAGCAGGCCTTCCGACATGTTCTTTTTTTTTTTTTTTTTTAACAAACAACATGCAGACCAAAGTAGTGCATTAACAAACAATCTGGTAATTCCATAATTTAAATAAAAGTGTGTGTGTGTGTGTGTGTGTGTGTGTGTGTGTGTGTGTGTGTGTGTGTGTGTGTGTGTGTGTGTGTGTGTGTAAGTAAAGTAGCCATTTATTATTTATTACCATCTTCATTACCATCACCACCACTCCTCACTACCATCTTACTTCCAACATTGCATTAGTCAAATTTTAAAATACAATATAATAAGATACAAGATAACCCTCCCCCACATCTCTTCAGTCCCTATTTTCTCCTATACTTTTTTTTCTTTCTCTTTCTCTTTCTTTCCTCCTTTTGTATGTTATGTGTAGTGTCTAAGGTGCATTAAAAGAAGGGGTACAGTGTGAGAGTGTCTCACTTCTCGCCTGTCTTGCCTGCCTGAGTGATTGTGATTATTTATTTTTCAATGTATACATATGTAAAAAAAATTTTTCTTCCTTTTTTTCTTCTTCTTCCTTTCCTCCCTCCCTTTCCTTCCTTTCGCCCCTCTTCCTTCTTCCTTATTCTACATTGTGGTGCATTAAAAAACACATGAAAAGACTGGGGGGGAATTGGACATAATCAATTGATTTAACCATAGCAGTAGTGATAACAATGAACACCAGGTTAGTAATTCCCAAACAACAATAACAATAATAATAATAATGATGGTGATGATGGTAATGGTGATAACAATGATGAGGGCAACGACAGTAACAATAGCAGTTACAACAATAATAAAAATAATAATAGTAATCATAATAATAACTGTAATAAAAAATAATAATAAAAAAAAAAAAATGACACTAATGACAAGAAAAAAAATGCAGTAATATCCGTGGGTTGATTAAGGGATGGGAGGAGTCGGAGTTGAAAGGAGAGATGGGATTCATAGTTGTAAGAGGTCAGAAAGTGTTGGATGGCAGAGGTCGGTTTCAGATGCATAATTATAAGAGGGAGATTTTTCCAGTGGTTAATGTGTATGTTATTACGAGTTTTCCAGTTCATGAGGATAGTTTTCTTGGCGATGGTTAGAGCTATGAGGAGCATTTTAGAGTTTATAGTTTTATCAGTAATTATTGTGATGTCCCCCAGCAAGCAAAGAGAGGTTGATAGTGGGATATGGCAACCCACTATAGTGGATAGTGACTGTGTGACCTCTTCCCAAAAGTGTTTGATTGGAGTGCAGTGCCAGGTTGCATGAATGTATGTATCTGTAGAATTGTTATTGCAATGTGTGCAAATTTCTGATGTGAGACCCATTTTAGCTAATCTATTGCCCGTGTAATGTGTTCTATGAAGTGTTTTGTATTGTATTAATTGAAGATTGGCATTTTTGGACATGAGATAGATGTTTTTACAGATTTGGGTCCAGAAGTTGGCATCAGGGGCTATTGAGAGATCATTTTCCCATTCTATTGTTGGTAAGTATATGGTCTGAAGTTGATTTGAAATGATTTTATATATTTTAGATGTTTTTTACATATTTTTTCTGATGTTTATTTTTGCCCGAACAGAAGATTTGAGTTGGAGGTATTTTAAAAATTCACTGTCCCCGATGCCAAACTCCTGGGCCAATTGCGGAAATGTAGTTAATGTGTTAGATTTGAAAATATGGTTAATGTGGGTGATACCCCTTTCAGCCCATGTGCGAAAATTCAGTATTTTTTTATTGCTTGTGAAGTCACGGTTGTTCCACAGTGGGGTGAGATTAGATGGAGCTAGTGTAGAAATTTCCACCAGGCTGTCAGAGTGGAAGCAATAGTTACGGCATTAAAACATGCGTGTTGTTTGATTGATTTGGTGAGGAATGGTATGTCAGCTATATTTAATTCTTTGCATAGTGATTTTTTTTTATATCTAGCCATATAATATCGGATTGGGTAGGGTGGATCCATTTGTATATGTATTGTAGTTGGTTAGCCATTGAATAATACTGAAAATTTGGTGCTTCTAGTCCTCCTTGAAACTTGTTTTTTTGTAGTGTGGTGAGTTTTATCCTTGGCGTTTTATTTTTCCAGTAGAAGTGAGTGATAATGGAGTCTAGCGATTTAAACCAGGTGAGTGTGGGGTGGGTTGGAATCATTGATAATAGATAGTTAATTTTTGGTAAAATTGTCATCTTTATTGCTGCTATCCTGCCAATTATGGAGATTGGAAGGTTAAGCCATCGTAGCAAGTCTTCTTCTATTATTCTTTAACAGTGGTGTGAAGTTGAGTGATACCAACTCTGACAGTCTGGAGGAAATCTTAATGCCTAAGTAAGTGATGTGATCATGACATATAGGTATTGGTGATTGGTGGGGTGCCATATCCCATTTGGTTTTATGTAAAGGGAGGATGAAAGATTTGTTCCAGTTTATTGCATAATCTGAAATTTTTGAGAAGGACTGAATTGTTTTAATTATTTCTTGAGTAGATGCTAGAGGTTCTTGTATAAATAATAGAATATAATCTGCATAGAGTGATATTTTATGTGTTTGTTGTGATGTTTCAATACCTTTGATTGCTGGGTTTTGGCAGATAGCTGCTGCTAAGGGTTCAATAAAAATAGTGAATAGAGATGGAGAGAGCGGACATCCCTGCCTCGTCCCCCTGTGCAGTGTAAAGCTTTGTGATGTTAGTCCATTGGTTGTGACTGTGGCATATGGTGATGTGCATAAAATCTTGATCCATTTAATAAATGACTCTCCAAAGCCAAATTTTTGTAGTGTGGTGAATAAAAATTTCCAGTTGACCCTATCAAAAGCTTTTTCAGCATCTAATGTGGCAATGAGCGTATCTTTCTGTTGTATTGATGAGTAGTGCATTAAATTGTATAATCTGCGGGTATTGTTGGATGCGTATCTACCTTTTATAAAGCCAGTCTGATCAGGATGGATGATATATCTGGTATAATTTTTTCAATTCTATAGGATAGGCTAATGCTTTGCTAATGATTTTTATGTCTACATTTATAAGTGAAATAGGACGGTAGTTAGATGTGAGGGTGTGGTCTTTGTTAGGTTTGGGGATGAGTGATATAAGCGCTGTATTCATGTAGGATGGGAATTTAGCATTTTGTTTTATTTCCGTTATTGTTCTACTGAATAATGGGTATAGAATTGACCAAAAATGTTCGTAGAACTCAGCAGGGAAGCCATCCGGTCCTGGTGCTTTATTATTTTGCATGTGTTTTAGCGTGGAGTTAAGTTATTTTTCAGTGATTGGTAATTCGAGACAGGTAATTTGTTCCGGGTTGAGTTTCGGTAGAATGGTGTTATCAAGGAATTGGTTTATGTCTTCTTGGCTTGGGTCCAGATCGGATGAATATAATTTTGTATAGTATTCTTCAAATATTTTGTTTATCTCACTTGGTGAATTGGTTAGCTTCCCTGCTGAGTTTCTAATGGAGGTTATAGCTGTTTTTTCTTTATTTCTTTTAATTTGACTGGCTAAATATTTTCCGGATTTATTACTATGATGAAATGTTTCGTGACGAAATCTGTGAATCAGAAACTGGTTTCTTTTGTTTAATATTTCATTAAGCAAGAATTTATTTTTTCTTAATTCTTTATAGATAGTTTTTGATTGGTTGTTTGCATGTAAAATTTATATTTTTTTTTATTTTTTCTTCCAATTGGACTTCTTTTTCTTTTTCTTTTTCCTTCTTTTTTTATGAACTGAATATGATATAATTTCCCCCCGTAATACTACTTTCCATGTTTCCCAGAGCAGTGATGCTGGTGACTTTGGAGAGTCATTTGTTTCAAGGAAGAATGCCCTCTCTCTCTTGAAGTAGCTGTCAAATTCTGGATCTTTCAAGAGAGATGTATTAAAACGCCATCTGGTGGGGTGCTTCTGTATTGCAGGTGGGTTCCATATGAGAGTTACCAGAGAATGGTCACTAATGTTGATGGGATGAAATTTGGTTTCTATGATATTTGGTATGATTGAATTACTGGTTAGAAAGAAATCAATACGGGAGTAGGTTTGGTGGACATTAGAATAAAAAGTGTATTCTCTGGCGAGTGGGTGTTGTAGCCTCCAACCATCGCCAAGACCAAAATCACTCATGAACTGTTTTATTGTTTTGGAGGACTGCCCGGATTTGCCTGTATGTTTTGACCTGTCCAATGATGGATTGATTACAGTGTTATAGTCTCCCCCTATAATTATTGGACCGCTGGAAAGGTTAGAAAAAGAGGAAAATAAATTTGAAAAGAAGGAGGGATCATCAGAATTTGGTCCATAAATGTTGCCAATTATGATTGGATTATTATTGATTGAAATGTTAATAATGATAAATCGGCCTTCGGGATCTAAAATGGTTTTATGGTGGATAAATTGTATTTTTTTTGTTTATGAAGATGCACACTCCTCTTTGTTTTGAATTATAGTAGGAGGAAAAACAGTGGTTAAAATGTGTAGTTTTTAAGCTGTTTTGTGTAGATTGTGAGAAGTGTGTTTCTTGTATTAGACATATATCAGCTTGCGTATTTTTTAGGTAATTTAGGACTTTGTTTTTTTTTATTTGTGAGGCAACTCCACGAATGTTCCAAGTTAAGAATTTTAATTGCATGGACCTATAGTATGTATTTCATAATTACGATATGTGAGAATAAGTCTGTATGTATGGATGTGAGTGTGGTTGTGTGTGTGTGTTTACTTGTAGATCTACAATACCAAATGACAAACAAAACAGGACAAACATAAATACCTATAACCAACAACAAAACATGTAAACAATGAGCAAAAAAGGCTAATTTGGTGCATTTAGTATATAATGTGTGTGGGTGGTGCAATTAGTTTAATGTAAGAGTATAGATTGACATATTCGACAAATTGATAAATCGAAAAAAAATTACAATGAGAGAAGAGCAGGGGTCTATTACCTATACATCATTTTACAGTTTCTAAAATTAGTAAAGCCAGGGAGTAGTGTCCTTGTCTCTGAACAATTGTCCATCAATATATAGTTTGTCTACTGTAATGATTACTTTATTACCTTGATTGATCATTGTCTTGCGGATGGGGAAGAGTAGCTTACGTCTGCGGATGATCTCTTGTGGAAATTGGTCGTTGAGTCCGTAATGAGTCCCTTTTAGCTGCCGACCCTGTCGCTGAACCAGTATTTTTTGTTTGAAATGTTTGAATTTGGCGATGATTGGCCGGGGTCGGGGGGAGTTTCTGTCCTAACCGGTGTACGCGATGGAAAGTGATGGACTCAACAGTCTCTGGTGTAAGTTTGAGCTGGTTAACCATGAAGTCCTTAACAGATTTTTCAGGGTCTTCAGTGGATGATTCGGCAATGCCGGAAAATATTAGATTATCTCTCATACTTCGTGACTGTAAATCCAGGATGGTTTCTTGCATAGCTTTGTTCTCAGCGGCGACGGAGGTGAGTTGAGTGTTTACAGTGGAAAGTTTAGCAGTGAGTGTGTCCACGATGCTTTTAAATGATTTGTTTTCTTCTGTGAGCGAATCGACTTGTTGTTGACTGTATTCCAGGCTATGGCGGAGATTTTGGAATTCTTTATGAAGTACTTCGATTAGTGAGAGTCTAGAATCCAAGTTAGATAGGCGCTCGTTGATTGATAAAAGTATGTCAGAACAGCAGTTTGTTTTGATAGGAGTGGATGTTGGTGATGTTAGCGTCAATGAAGAATCAGTTGATATGGGAGAGTCCGAAGTGTGCGTTTTTTTGGCTTTGCGTGATCGGCCCATTGTACATAGTTTATTGAAGCATTTGTCAATGTAGTCCTCCAGGTAGTCCAGGTATGACTCGTAATCCAGGTTTTAATCCAAGTTTTTTTGAAGGGGGGTTTGTTGAAAAAAAAAAAATTTGAAAAAAAAGTTTGTTGTCTTTCTAGCAGCAGCAGCGCGCTGCCATGTTGAATCACGCACCCATCACACAACACAACTATCCTCACGTCATCACGTTCCTTCCGACATGTTCTATCAAGCCTTTGCAACTGATCCAGAATGCAAATGATGCAAAATGATTAAATATAAATGTAAATTAATATTTTTTCTGTATATTTGATCCAATAAATGCTGGCTTGGTTAGCATAGGAGACTTCATTTAAAAAAACATTTAAACTAGTAATGTCTCCAAATCTTTGACCAGTACTGTACATTACATGTACCACTGTTTTGGAGAAGAGTCACAGCTATTGCTTTCCTCAATTCTTCCACTCCTTCTGGTGTGTTAAGGAAAACAATTGGCTCCTCGCTAAGTACAAATTCAGCAAATTAAAAAGGAAAAATAACGCACAAAAAAAAAAATATTGTAAAGTAAAATAAAACATGAATTTGACATTAGCAGACCATGTACACCATAATTAGCAACTTAATTGAGTTTCCCGAGATCATACTTTAGGCCATTGACAGTTTGGGACAATGCCATAAATGATCTATTAAATATCACTTACTTTCAAAGCAAAGACACCGCAGGATGTGCCATCTTGTTGTTTTGGGTGAGGCAGCGTATCGCAGGACCACCTTGAAAAATTGCATCCCTTTTGTCGCATAAAAGCCCTTAACAAATGAAAATATTGTCAATATTGTGATACTGGAACAACTCATTTTACTGTAGAAATACTGTAGAGATGAGTTATGCACACCAGAAACACTTTTTTTTTTTATTAACAACCTAAAAGACCTTGTCATATCCTGGCATCGTTTCTGTTTTGCAGAACTGTCTCCCAGAGGATCAAGGAACAAAGCCCTCCTTTGAGATGGCAGCATAACCTTTAAAGATTTTAAAAAGTGTTGACCAGACATCTCAAACAGACTCTTTCAAGAATTCCCCAAATATGTCAGTGCACCCCAACTGTTATAACGGCTCCAAATTCATTATAAATATTCATGTCATATTTCCCCTACACATGTAAAGTGATTTTTTTTCATTTGTTTACCACAAGTGTCCAGTGGTGGTGGTCATTCACAATGCCAACGAGGTACTTGTACAATTTGGGATTAACCTGAATTTCAAAAAAGAGGTGTTGGTATCTTCTTGGACCTATCAAAAGCATTTGACACCATTGACTTTAATATCTTATTGCACAAATTACATCACTATGGTATCAGAGGTCTCGCACTTGAATGGTTCAGAAGTTATCTAAATGAGAGTTATTTAAATAAAATCGTTGCAAAAGAAAGCCATACGGGCTCTGTCCTGGTCAGTGGTCAGAGACAAATTCTACGACCCGCCCTCTATTCTATCGCTTTAAGTTATTGAGACTAGCTGAGCTAAATGAATATCATAATGCTTGTTTAATGTTTCAAATTGTAAATAACATGAACCCTAGATTGAGTAATCTTGTTCCTATCTCCAGCTCCCAGCATATATACCAAACGAGAATCAAACCACTTATATTTGGTAAATATCGCAGACATGTGCGCGCCAGTATGAGTGTTGTTTGTAGGGGGCCGCAGATTTGGAACAGGGTTGATGATGGTATTAAGGTGTTGCCCTCTATCTCCAACTTCAAAAGACAATTAAAACATAATTTTTTATTAACCTATATCTAATTTTCCAAAACTGATCTTCATGGATTACTGGGATGAGTGTATGTTTGTATGTATATGTTTGTATGTATGAGTAAGTATGTTGTTGTAACGTATGTTATAGTACATTTTGTGTGTATCTATTGTGTCTCACTGCACCTTGTCTGTAACTAACCATTTAAGAACTATGGGCCCCTACTTATAAGCTTTTTTTTTTTTGCTTCTTTGGGAGACCCATTTCACTGTACCTAATCTACTGTGTACCTTAAAACAGTATTATTGTAATGTTTTGAAGAGGTACTGAATGAATGAATAAATATATATGAATATATAAATATATAGGACTGAAATATGTTCTGAATTTGATGTTTCATAATTGGTACATAAATAAACCTGAGCAAACCAACCTTTCATTTTGATCCGTTTCCATTCCAAATGTTGGTCATTTCGAATGAGTAAATTTGGAATGCTTGCTCTTTTGATTGTGTATTGAAACGCCTCACAAGAAGACGCATGTATGCATTAATAACCTTAAACAAGGAAGCAAAACAATGAGGGATTAGCAGTGGAAGTTAAAGGGATGGTTCGGAGTAAAATCAACCTAGGGTCATTTGCACCATGAAATTGAGCAAAACACGCCCCAGAAGCCTTTTTTCCCTTGCTTGAACAATATTAAAATTAGAGTTTATTTAGAGTTATCAGCCGTATGGCTTAGTGCAGGCGGTAACGGCTCCATATATGTATCTCGTAAATTAACTCACTATGAATGCCTAGAATGGTACCAAACTTCTACAGTAGTACAAAGTCTGTAGGTTCTGTACTCATCAAACAAGGCATTGGAAAGTTTGTAGGAGTTTATTTAAATAACTCTTGCCTGACGGCAAATGCTACTGCTAATATGGATGTTGACGTCACTTCTGAGTTGAAAAAAGCACCTAAAAGACCTGACAGAAAGCAATGCATAAGTAAGTAGTGTAAAGACGCCCAGTTCCAGGAATGCACTAATATTTTGTTAACAATTATGCAATACTGCACTAAGCCATACAGCTGATAACTTTAAATAAGCTCTAATTTTAATATTGTTTAATAAGGCAAGGGAAAAAAGGCTTCTGTGGGGTGTTTGGCTCGATGTCATGGTGCAAATGACCCTAGGTTGATTTTACTCCGAACCATCCCTTTGACATTTGATATCTACAATTTAAATCATAGAACATTTAAAAAGACTTAAACATCTTACCTCACTTTCAAGCTCATTATTTGGGGCAGTTTTATTAATGTCTTTTAAAAATATTTTATACGGCCCAATTCTGGAGAGCAGCACAGACATCTTTTCCTGCTCATGCCTCTTGAACAACTGTATTGATAGATGTCATAAGACATTTTAAATGTGAGAAAACATGATTTTTTTTTACTTTCATTGGTTTATACCTTTACTTTGTTCTGATGCTGACTTACTGCTGATGAGTTGATGCTGCACTGCTGTTGCTGGGGTGGTTGGTGATGATGAGACAGATCTAGCAGGGGAGACAGGTGATGTTTTTTTTAAAAAAAAATTTTTAATCTTTATTGTTAAAATTTTCAAATACAACGTTATACAAAAACATCAATATTACGAATTATGTATTTTTTATCTTTTTTTTTATTATTGAAATATGTATCAAATAACAATCAAATATAAAGAACAGAACACATAGAGCTTCTACATGAATTAAATTATATCAAGTATATATAAAGCTTCACACATATAAAAATAAATAAATAAAAATAATAATAAACAATAAATAAATAAATAAAAGACGTACAGAGAGGAAACATTATGCATCAGTGGTATTATTAAAAATATCATCATAATATTTCAAGAATCTGTCACTTTTCTTGTTTTTAATCAACCTTAGAGACTTCAGAAATGTATCAATTTCGATTAAGAAATGCGGAAAAGCAGGCTGCGATTTAGAGAATTTTTGCTTGTGAATAAAACATTTTCCAAACAAAATAAAAAAATTAACAATGTAACTAATTGAAGTACTAGCTTTATCTTCTTTATAGTAACAAATTATATCCTTTAATTGAAAGAATTTGGAAGAATCAAGGTGCTTGCCAATATGAAGATATTCCAGAAGTTTTGGGTTTTTTCACATTGGAAAAATAAATGGATCAGTGTTTCCTCCTTATTCCCACAAAATGAGCAAGAACTGTCAACATCCATATATTTTGCAACAGTATCATTGACTGGGTATATTTTATGTAAGATCTTGAAATGAACTTCCTTAATCTTATTTGAAATACAATACTTATGAGGTAACAACCAGGCTTCCTTCCAGTCTATACTTTCAATAAAAGAGGCCCAATAAAATTTGCCTTTAGCAACATTATATTTTTTACTCTGAAAAATATGTTGAATATGCTTATTATTACATTTCTTACTAAGTATATTTATCATCTAAGATCAAATCAGGTTCTTTGGTGACACTCTTACTAAAGGTTAGATGACATTTAACAAGATGACTTAGACCAGAAGGAATTGCTTTAAGCACTGCATTATATTCTTTAAATGGTAAAGGAAAATTATGAACAGACATAAATTCTTCATAAGATAAGAAATTACCAGATTTATCAAAAATTGAGAGAATACCAATTATATTCCTGTTAAACCATGTAGAGAGAAAAACAGATTTATTCCTAATCCTTATATTAGAGTTGTTCCATAGAAAGGTTTTATGAGGTGAAAAATTGTGGGTGTAGCATAACTTCCAAGCAAGAAGGGCCTGCTGATGAAATTTAGAAAGTGCAACTGGCAATCTGTTCGGCAAGTAGTTACATTTCAATATAAAGGGGAGGCCACTAATTTTGGTAAAGATATGATTCGGGATAAAAAACCATATAGAATTAGGATTTGTTAAGCATTTTTTGATCCAATTTATCCTAAAGGTGTTCACTGTATCACTAAAATCTAACACTTCAAGTCCACCTTTTTTTCGACAATTTGAAAGGACTGTTTTTTTGAGCTTGTGACAGTGCTTTAAGTGGGCCGGTACGCGCCGGTACTCAGTACCGCCACTTCCAAATATAGCTCTTGAGCGTACCGCCACCTCTCCGTGCGCCCAGAACGTGCTTTTAGCGTACCGGTACTCTCATTTGCACATTTGTTTTAATCCTTTGGCTGCGCTGCCACTTTTCAGAGCGCCCTTCACAATGCACGCTTCCTAATTCGTCCCACCGAGAGCAGAGACTACAATACCCATACACCCTTGAGTTTTACAAGTGAAAAGCGCATGCGTCGCTTTTGCCGTTGTCATGTCAACAACTCAACGTGGTCCGGAGAGGGTGTGTGAAACGCGCAACCATATAGTAATATAAACGTATAATAGCTGCAGTGATCGATCGGTTAAAATACAATGAACACTTAATATGCTCTCCTGGCTTCAGACTAGTAAAAGAACAAGGTCAGAATCAGAGGACTCGCTGGCTGACACCCCACCAAGCCAGAATGATATCGCTGCAGGTCAGACGCAAGCTAATGAAAGCAGCGCTTGTGCCGCGGACGACGGCATTTGTGGCGACGCGGACGAGATTGACACCACTTCTACCCATGACAACAGCCGCGTTAGCGAGCATGCGTGGCCAGAATGTTGGTCCCAAGCACAAGTCCGGTATTTCTCCACAAATTACAAGTGGCTGATGAGCAGAAATCAAAAGTTGGGTTGTAGTG
Source organism: Phoxinus phoxinus (assembly GCF_949152265.1). Lineage (NCBI taxonomy): Eukaryota > Metazoa > Chordata > Actinopteri > Cypriniformes > Leuciscidae > Phoxinus > Phoxinus phoxinus. Next base: position 12,646,864 of record NC_136877.1, on the reverse strand, counting down.
TGTGTAGTCAAGTTTGTGCTCGCGTGGACATGCAGCAAGGGCAGAGAGTGTCACAGGAGTGGAGTGGGTGCTTAATCTCGTCTTTTGGAAGGGACAAGGCTGCACAACAAAACTCACTACGAAAGAAAATAAAAGAGCACAGAGACTCAATTTATCACAAGAAAGCAGTTGAAATAAAAGAGAAGGCAACACAAAATACAATGCAAAAACACATTGAAGATATGAGAAAGGCTGACTACGCTTCAACTTGCAATGTGTTTAGAACAGCTTATAAGATTGGCAAGCATGGGCGTCCCTTTACAGACATGCCAATAGATGTCCAGTTGCAAGTCTTAAATGGTGTCAAGATGGGCAGAGTTTTGCACTCTAATAACTCATGTGCAAATATACTGGATCACATTGCAGCTGAAATGAAAAAGAAGGTAGTCAATGACATAGTGATGAATGAAAGAAAATTGTGTGTGCTCATTGATGAATCCACTACTATAAGTGGAAAGTCTGTGCTTGTCGTGTGCCTGCGGTCAGCTATTTCCAGTGAAAATCCAGACACAATATTTTTTGAACTGATTGAGCTGCAGGGGACCACAGCAAAGGACATCACTGAAGCACTGTTAGGATGTCTTCATAATAATGGCTTTGACCCTCACTACCTACAGGAACATTTGTTGGCATTTGCTTGTGATGGAGCCTCAGTGATGCTTGGGAGGAAAGCAGGAGTTGCTGCGCAGCTTTGTTCCAAATTCCCTTACCTGTTTGTCTGGCATTGTTCCAATCACAGACTGGAACTGGCAGTTTGTGATGTTTTGAAGGAGGTAGGAGGAATCAACCACTTTAAAATATTTTTAGATCAGCTTTACTCCCTCTACCATGCATCCCCAAAAAACCAAAGGGAGTTAACCGAGAGTGCTCACAATGTTGGACAACGTCTCCTTGTGATAGGCCGTGTTTTATCAGTGCGTTGGGTTGCTTCGAGTGAGAGAACAGTGAAAGCAGTATGGGAGAACTACCAAGCTCTGCAGGTACACTTTACAAGTGCTGCTGCTGATTCCAACAGGGACTCGAGAGAGAGAGCAAAATACAAAGGACTCAATGATGTTCTCACTACTGTTTCTTTTGTGGTCAATCTTGGCATCATGTATGACGCTCTCACAGAACTCAGTGACCTCTCAAGAATGCTCCAGAGACGGGACATGACTTTGGATCAAGCCGACAGGCAGCTGGACCGACAAATCCGGGTGTTTGAGTCAATGGTATCCACACCTGGTCCCTACACACAAACTGCCATTGAAGCTGAAAAGAAGAAAATCTTCAGAAATGTATGCCTGCATGAAAATCAGAGAGTTATCAAAATCAACCATGGGCAATTTTTCCGTAGCCTGGCTGAAAATGTTAAGTGCAGGATGACTCCAACAACTTCCTCACATGTCAGTAGAACCTCATCTGAAAAGACAGATAGTCACCTCCTCTCAGACATCAAGGTCCTCCAGTCTGACTCCTGGCCTGCATCTCTAGATATTCAATATGGGGATGCAGCGGTCAGACGTTTATGTCAGAGATTCAGAGTTGGGGAGAGGGAAAGTGTCCTAGGATTTAGGGAGTATAAAGACCTCAAAGCTTCCAAGACACCAGAAGCCCTGAAGCCTCTCCTAAAAGCTGTCCACACCATTGCAGTATCAACAAGTGAATGCGAGCGAGCTTTCAGCTCAATGAATGATACTTTGACAGATAAAAGAAACTCTCTCGACATCAAAAGGCTTTCAAATCTGATCTTCCTGAAATGCAACGGACCACCCTTGGATCAGTTTAATGCACAAACATATGTGCAGACATGGCTGGCACTAGGGAGGAGAAGTGCAGCATCCACAAACTGCGAAGCCCAAAGTGAAAGGAAAGTGGAGCCCAAAACGTGCTGGAGCCTTTTCTCGGTAAAATGATTTGTACAGTATTTCTCATTTTTTATTTTGTGTAGTGTGATAGTATTTTGCTGACTCTGCTTTTTTATATTTTTCAGGGGTAAAGAAATGAACCATCTTCAAGACTCATGTTTATGTCCTACTGTTCTATGGTTACTATGTTATATAATTTATTTTATGTATATTTTGTTCAAATTTTTTTCAATAACCTTTTGCACATTTTATTTATGTTCAGTAGCTCTTTTTACAGTAGCTCTTTCTAAGGGTATTTTTTCAATACCCTTTTGCACATTTTATTTATGTTCAGTAGCTCTTTTTACAGTAGCTCTTTCTAAGGGTATTTTTTCAATACCCTTTTGCACATTTTATTTATGTTCAGTAGCTCTTTTTACAGTAGCTCTTTCTAAGGGTATTTTTTCAATACCCTTTTGCACATTTTATTTATGTTCAGTAGCTCTTTCTAGCTCAAGCAAATCCACAAACTAATAAAAGGATATATTATTTTGTATAAGGTTGTCTGTTGACTTCTTTATAAAAAACCCATTCAATATAATTGTTGTTACCCTTAGGGGAGGAGGGGAGTCAGCAAAAAAAGAAAAGAAAAAAAGAGTACCGGCACCTCTTTTGGCCCACTTAAAGCACTGGCTTGTGAGGTTTGTTTTTCCATATGAAGTCTAGAAAATTTTTGTTAATTCCTTTAGCAGTAGAGTCATTGACAAAAAGAGAAAGAGAAGGATATACAAAACGAGATAATCCTTCTGCTTTGGACAAAAGAACCCTCCCATAAAGGGAAAGGTATCTTTGGAGCCAAAGATTAAAGATGGTTTTGGTTTTCTTGACCCGTCCAGAAAAATTTAGCTGTTGTCAAGCTGTTAATTTTTTTGTTAAATAAATACCAAGATACCTTACAGTCTCTTTAACAGAGATACGATTGAAGAATCGTCACTTTTATAGAGCGTCATTATCTCACACTTGGACATATTCAGTTTCAATCCAGAAGCACATGAAAATTGCTCAATTACACTTATAGCCTTGGTTAATTGACTCTTATCTTTTAAAAAGAGAGTTGTGTCATCAGCCAACTGGGAGATTTTAATTTCTCTATCAAAGATGGATATACCTTCCAAGCTTTGTTCATAGATAATACTTAATGATAAAAGTTCTGTAACTAAAATAAACAAAAAGGGGGAAATAGGACAGCCCTGTCTAACACCACGGGTAATGAAAAATCTCTTAGAAGTATTAAAGCTAATTAAGACAGAGCTGCTAATGTCTTTATAAAAACATTTCAATAATATTAACAAAAAAGTCACCAAAACCAAATAACTTGAGAGTCTGCAAAATAAATTCATGCTCCAGGGTGTCAAAAGCTTTATAAAAGTCTAGGAAAAGAATCATGGCTTTAGAATGTATAAAATCCGTATAGTCCAAAAGATCTAAAATAAGTCTTATGTTGTTACTAATATGTCTATCTTTTATAAAACCTGATTGTGTCTCTGCAACAAACTGATTAAGTTTGACCTTTAATCTATTAGCAAAAACCAAGGCTAAAATTTTATAATCGATAGTTAGGAGCGTAATTGGACGCCAATTATCTATTAAAAGAGTGTCCTTGTCTGGTTTGGGGATAAGGGAGATAGTGCCTTGTTTCATTGAAGCTAACATTTCTTTTGAATCAATACATTCTTTATACATACAAAGCAATGGTTATTTGATTAACTCCCAAAAATGAATATAAAACTCAACAGTTAATCCATCATTGCCTGGAGATTTTCCTTTCTTCATTGAGTGAAGCGCTATTCGAATCTCCTCAATAGTCAAATCAGAATCACAGAAGGCTTTAAAGTCATTATCAATAACTGGAACATGAGCTTGAACTTTCTTAATAAAATTGTTGCAATTGTGACTATCAAACACAGATGTGTAAATGTTTTTGTAGAAGTCTGTGACAAAATTAGATATCAAATTAGGATCTGTGCAGTTGACACCATTAATATTAAGAACAGTCAAAGAATTTAGTTTGCAGATCCTCTTCTCTAAAGCGAAAAAATAACTAGAATTTACTTCTCCTTCTTCCAGCCATTTAGCCCTAGACCTAACAAAGGCACCTTTGGCAATATCTAGATATGCTTGATTAATTTGTAGATTTAATTGTTTTAATTCTAACTCCTCTTCCTGAGATAGATTACCTATCAATAAAGAATTTACTCTTTCCATTTGTTTAGTTATTTTTTGACGTTTTTAAATCTTTACTTCTTTTTATAGCTATTTGTCTAGCTCTGTATTTAAAAAAATCCCAATTGGCTCTGTACTCATTATGAATTTTATCAGAAAACATGGTTAATTAATTTTTTTATATTGTCATTGAAGATCTTATCATTTAAAAGACAGTTATTAAATTTCCAATAACCACGTAACTTCCGACTGTCATCATTACAGCCTAATTTTAAGATGATTTGTTTGTGATCAGAAAGGGGAGCGTACGAATGAGATACACTTTTAACAAATTGCAGGGCTGAAGATGAAACTAAAAATAAATCAATTCTAGATTTTAAAGACATTTTACCATTTGACCAAGTAAAGTCCTGTGTGTCAGGATGAAAAAAACGCCAAGGATCTGTGAGGGAGAGAGAAGAACATATTGATAAAATATTATTAGAATTATGATTAATATTGAGACCTTCATTGCTTCTAGGAGGAAATCTGTCCAGTGTGTTATCTAAACATTCATTAAAATCACCGCCTAAAATTAGAAAGGAGCCCGGGTGTTTATTCAGCAATTCTGTCAATTTACAAGTAATTTGAGAAAATAATATTTTGTTAGCAGAGAGGGAGTTACAGCCATATACATTGCAAATAATAAAAGTTGAGTTATCTTGCTTTAACGTCATAATAATCCATCTACCTTCACTTGAAGTTATTACCTCCAGAATTTGTCCCTTAAATTTGTGCAGAAGAATTGAAACCCCAGCTGAGTGATTAGAACCATGGCTATAATAAATTAAATTTCCCCATTGATTCTTCCAGAATTTAACATCCAACTGAAAAAAAATTTAATCAGTTTCGCAGCTTTTACAAAATAAAAAAAATAGCTTTCCTCTTTACCACATCACGCATACCTCTAACATTTAAGGACATAATAGAAAATTAACTGAACTTGAAATCCATAACAAGTAGGGAAAAAAAGAAAAAAGAAAAAACGAGAAAAATAAAGTATGTACTACCAACGACTGAAGAAACTGTACGGAAACCTTACCTTAAAGGAAGGAATAATATACAACCTACTGAGGTCATAGAACAAACAAAATGACTTATCTTTAACTTAGATAATCACTTCTTAAATATGACTCCCCCACCCCGGGGAAAAATAAAATAAAAAATGGCAAAATAACTGGCAAACTGTGCAAACATATTAATCAGTGCTAACGAAAATCAAAACAAGATAAGAGTAAAGTTTAGAAATAAGTATTAAGATTGGAACATTAATAAATCAGTCTTTGACCAAACATATGAGGCATTCAGCTAAAATACAATAGCTTAACACCCCCTCAACCCAGAAAGAACGGAAGAGTGCAAAGCAAACTACTTCACATCGGCGAAATCAAATCTCTTCCCGTCAATTAGAGCAAACGATCCACGGAAAGAGGCCTTTTTCCCTTCATCTCGGGCTTTCTTTACCATGGGCCAAAGTTTTTCTCTTGCCACCCTGTCCTCTGGGGATAAGGCCTCAGTGAGTCGCAGCTTGTTGTCGCGGAGGAACTTGCAACATCTGGCACCTTGCCAGACAGCATCCCGCTAACGACGAAGAGCAAATAGGATAATTATAGATCTGTGTGCACCATAATTTATTCGCGGCCCGAGACGATGGGCGATATCCACTGCATCCTCCATCCTCTCACTGATTCCAGGTACCACCTTGCCAAGGATATTGATTGCAACACACCGGCTATCCTCTCCATCTTTTTCCTGCACCCCGTGCAGCTTCAGCGTCCACCTCCAACTGTACCGCTTGCAGTCTCCAACCTCTTCTTTCAAAGTTGTGTTCACCTGTTTAAGATTCTGGATCTCAGCAGACACGACTTTCAACGCCTCCTTGTGACTAGTCACCTCAGTAACAAGCTGATGTACGGTCGAAGACAAACTTTCAATCTGCGTTACAGTAACGGCGGTTGTCTTGTCGATTGTTGAAATTTTTTGGAACATCTCATCGCGAAACTCGCGAATAGCCGCCAAAATTTCAGCAGACGGGTCATGGCCCTCACTGTGCTCGCGCTTAGACTTTTTCAAAGTTGGCTTAATGGGGGTGTCAGGAAGAGGAGTAGCAAGGAGATCACAAAGTTTGGGTTGAGAGTCAAACCATTTGTTCGTTGTCTCTTCCATCTTCGATTCGTTTTTGTCCTCTGATGAAAAGGTAGCTTCCAGGGTAACGTTACATGCACTTTGAACATGATCCATATTTGACTCACGTGCAGGCACTGACACGGTAGCAACTGGAGCTTGTTTATGTTTTCTTCTGCCCATAAATTCGGTTCAAAGTGAGAGATTAATCACCAATCTCATGTATTTGTTCATTCATATAAAATATGTACACTATGCTGGTTGTAATATCATCCAACCTAAAACTTTCCGGACGACACTTCAGAAACACCTCCTACCTCGCTGCCATCTTGGCGCGACTCAGACAGGTGATGCTGCCAGTTTGGTGATAGTAGGTGATGATGAAACAGATATAGCGGGGGAGAAAGGTGATGCTGCCACTTTGGAGATGATAGGTGAGGGTGGCACAGATCCAGATGCAAAGACAGGCGATGCAGTCACAGGTGATGCAGCCACTTTGGAGATTGTAGGTGAGGGTGGCACAGATCCAGATGTGGAGGCAGGAGATGCGGCCACTTTGGAGATGATAGGTGAGGATGGCACAGATCCAGATGTGGAGGCAGGAGATGCAGCCACTTTGGAGATTGTAGGTGATAATGAAACCGATATAGCGGGGGAGACAGGTGATGCTCCCACTTTGGAGATGATAGGTGAGGATGGCACATATCCAGATGCAAAGACAGGTGATGCAGCCACTTTGGAGATAGTAGGTGAAGATGGCACAGATCCAGATGCAAAGACAGGTGATGCAGCCACTTTGGAGATGGTAGGTGAGTGTGGCACAGATGCAGATGCAAATATAGGTGATTTAGGCACTTTGGAGATGGTAGGTGAAGATGGCACAGATCCAGATGCAAAGACAGGTGATGCAGCCACTTTGGAGATGGTAGGTGACGGTGGCACAGATCCAGATGCAAAGACAGGTGATGCAGCCACTTTGGAGATAGTAGGTGAGGGTGGCACAGCTCCAGATGCAAAGACAGGTGATGCTGCCACTTTGAAGATGGTAGGTGAGTGTGGCAAAGATCCAGATGCAAAGACAGGTGATGCAGCCACTTTGGAGATGGAAGGTGAGGGTGGCACAGATCCAGATGCAAAGACAGGCGATGCAGTCACAGGTGATGCAGCCACTTTGGAGATTGTAGGTGAGGGTGGCACAGATCCAGATGTGGAGGCAGGAGATGCGGCCACTTTGGAGATGATAGGTGAGGATGGCACAGATCCAGATGTGGAGGCAGGAGATGCAGCCACTTTGGAGATTGTAGGTGATAATGAAACCGATATAGCGGGGGAGACAGGTGATGCTCCCACTTTGGAGATGATAGGTGAGGATGGCACATATCCAGATGCAAAGACAGGTGATGCAGCCACTTTGGAGATAGTAGGTGAAGATGGCACAGATCCAGATGCAAGGACAGGTGATGCAGCCACTTTTAAGATGGTAGGTGAGTGTGCCACAGATCCAGATGCAAAGACAGATGATGCAGCCACTTTGGAGATGGTAGGTGAGTGTGGCTCAGATGCAGATGCAAATATAGGTGATTTAGGCACTTTGGAGATGGTAGGTGAAGATGGCACAGATCCAGATGCAAAGACAGGTGATGCAGCCACTTTGGAGATGGTAGGTGACGGTGGCACAGATCCAGATGCAAAGACAGGTGATGCAGCCACTTTGGAGATAGTAGGTGAGGGTGGCACAGCTCCAGATGCAAAGACAGGTGATGCTGCCACTTTGAAGATGGTAGGTGAGTGTGGCAAAGATCCAGATGCAAAGACAGGTGATGCAGCCACTTTGGAGATGGAAGGTGAGGGTGGCACAGATCCAGATGCAAAGACAGGTAATGCAGCCCCTTATGATATGGTAGGTGAAGATGGCACAGATCCAGATGCAAAGACAGGTGATGCAGCCACTTTGGAGATAGTAGGTGAGGGTGGCACAGATCCAGATGCAAAGACAGGTGATGCAGCCACTTTGGAGATGGTAGGTGAAGATGGCACAGATCCAGATGCAAAGACAGGTGATGCAGCCACTTTTAAGATGGTAGGTGAGTGTGGCACAGATGCAGATGCAAAGACAGGTGATGCAGCCACTTTTAAGATGGTAGGTGAGTGTGGCACAGATGCAGATGCAAAGACAGGTGATGCAGCCACTTTTAAGATGGTAGGTGAGTGTGGCACAGATGCAGATGCAAAGACAGGTGATGCAGCCACTTTGGAGATGGTAGATGACGGTGGCACAGATCCAGATGCAAAGACAGGTGATGCAGCCACTTTGAAGATGGTAGGTGAGTGTGGCACAGATCCAGATGCAAAGACAGGTGATGCAGCCACTTTGGAGATGGTAGGTGAGTGTGGCACAGATCCAGATGCAAAGATAGGTGATTTAGGCACTTTGGAGATAGTAGGTGAGGGTGGCACAGATCCAGATGCAAAGACAGGTGATGCAGCCACTTTGGAGATGGTAGGTGAAGATGGCACAGATCCAGATGCAAAGACAGGTGATGCAGCCACTTTGGAGATGGTAGGTGAGGGTGGCACTGATTCAGATGCAAAGACAGGTGATGCTGCCACTTTGGAGATGGTAGGTGAGGATGGCACAGATCCAGATGCAAAGACAGGTGATGCAGCCACTTTGAAGATGGGAGGTGAGGATGGCACAGATCCAGATGCAAAGACAGGCGATGCAGCAGCTGGACAGTTTTTTTGTGATGCAGTAGATGTTGATCTTTCAGACACAATCTTGTGTGGAATACGTGGCATCTCCTCAGTGTACAAATTTCAAGTGGTCAATATTAATTTTTGGCCAAATGACCCCTCTCTCATCTATCAGATCAGCATTCTTGCCTTTAATGTTTTTAATTTTGTATGGACCCAAAAAATTTGGATCCAATTTTCCGCCTTTTCTTTGCTGGCTCCGAACATTACACCTCCATACCTTGTTGCCCACAGAGAATTTAACTTTCTTTGCGTTCTGTTCTTTCCTTGTCATTATTTTTTTAACCTGAGCAGTGTGGGTAAGGGCAGTTTGAAGAATTTCATCAAGTTTCAGGACATCCTGTCATTTTTTCGATTCCTACGACAGCTTCAACAGAGCTGTCAATCTGAAAAAAAAAGAACATTTGCTTCTAGTTTAAAATACCTGATCATCTCAAATTCATGTAAGTTTATACTGAATGCAATACATACACATAAAAATGAAACCAAACACAGAAGACAACAAACACCCACTTGACAATTTTCAGGGACCTCAGAGGGGTACCGTGCCTCACGACCAAACATCATATAAAATGGAGATAACTTTGTCGTCATCTATTTTTTGGTCCTTAGTCCAAACATGACAGCATCAAGGTGTTTGTCCCACTCCTTTGTTTTTTTGGAGACCAATTTGCTGAGAGCCCTTAAACATTTAATTGACATTAAAATAGTTTTAGCAGAAGATACTGTCTCTATAAATATCTTTGAATACCATATTTATTTTATAACAGTTCTTGCTAATGCCATTATAGCTTTAAAATAACCAAATAACATTTTCTAATAGGCTTATGTAAAAAAAAAAAGAATTAAAGGATATTTGTATAAAAATGTATGTACAGTATAAATGTAGTACCTCTGTCCCATTCATCTTTTCGACTAGACCGTTTTTTTTTTATTATAATCAATTTAGGCAAATATTTTTCAAAACTACATTTGAGCAGTACAGCTTTTATTTACCTGATTAACAAACTCCCTCCCTTGGTCTGTAAGTATGCGTTTTGGTGCCTCAAACTGATAAAAAAAACTTAATAATACATTTTGTGACCTCCTTTGCATACTTACTTCTAAGTGGATAAGCCTGTGGCCATTTGGTCAAGTAATCGATCATAACGCAAATATATTGATGGCCACTGTCTGTGAGGGTGAGTTTCCAATCAGATCCATCCCTAAAAGTCCAAAAGGGTGTGTAACCTTGCAAGAAATGTGGTCAAGGATAATTAGATAAAATATTCAGTAAATTGTGTAAATATTCTAACTTGCAGATGTAGGGGAAAGAAAGAAAAGAAGGAAGGAAGGATGGACAGACACTGTAGATAGATAGATAGATAGATTGATTGATTGATTACCTGTATAGGTGTAATTTTAACCTCTTCTTTAATTGACGCTTTGGTTGCCTGACATGCCACACATTCAGCCACCTGTTTAAAAATAAGTTATCAGTTAACATATAGAAGAAAGATTGTATTAAATGTATGGACTTTTATTAAAAACCTTCAATGGCTTCATTACCCATTTGTCAAGATCCACGGACATCCCTGGCCAGTAAAATCTTTTGGATATGACATCTTTGTTTTTTTTCTGTCCACAATGTGCACCAATGCTGCTAGCATGAAACTCGATAAAACATTTATTTGCATCCTCTGCACCACAGACAACCTTCAATCTCAGTTCACGGGCAGTACCTTTGTATCTTCTGTAGTACAGCTGACCATCTGAACGATTGAACAACTATTAATTAAAGCATCAAACATAAATATGACATGCCAATGTAAAGTACAACTAGACATCTCTCCATCGGGTCCCTTATCAAACAATGTAAAACAAACCTTGTAAATAATGAAGTTTAACATGATATTAATTAATACAATCAAAATAACAGGCCTGGTAAAATTGTAATGATATTTGGTAAATTTGGTATGTTAGATTACAGCCCGGAAAGTACTGCGTAATTAAAGCGATTTTATAGCGTAACCTTCTGTAATTATAGTGTACCTATAACGTACTTACAATACAAGTATAAGGTAACAATATTTTAAGATTGGGGAATAAAGGGGTAACAACCAGGAGAATTAAACAAATATTTATACTGTAAGTTTTATAGAACTAAGGGGTACTTATTCTACTATTATGATATAACAATCTTACATTTGGAAGCAATTTATCGAGAACATACACTGCGTACCTTTTTGAAATAATGGTGAACCAGTAGGCCTACATACTGTATAGCCTTTTTAAAAATTACAGGGTACATATCTATGCATTTATAAAGTAATATTTTTAACAAAAGTGCACTGAAAATGAAAACTATTGCAACTTTTGCTTAAATATTGGGGAAAGATACTCTTGTTTCATGTAGTGGTGTTTGTTACCCTCTTGTTCCATGTAGTTACAGGGTAAATGTGACATTGCGGGCCGTAAATTAAAGTGGTGCTTGTTACCCTCTTGTTCCATGTAGTTACAGGGTAAGTACAATAAAAATGCATACACACAATCTTATATCACTGACTCGGAAACCTTTATTTATTATACAAGCACCACTTGCCCTGTAACCACATCAAACAAGATATATTTCCCAGTATTTAAAAAAATTGCAATAGTCTTAGCTTTTATTGCCTTGAAACATGTTAGCCCACACTTAAACATCTGCACTTTTGCTATAATTTTTTTTATTTATTTATTGTATTTGCATAGATATGTACCCTAAGGCGATACAGTATGTACTGGTTCACCATTATTTCAAAAAGGTACGCAGTGTCTGTTCTCCCTAAATTGCTCCCAAATGTAAGATTGTTGTATCATAATAGTAGAATAAGTACCCCTTAGTTCTATAATACTTACAGTATAAATATTTGTTTAATTCTCCTGGTTGTTATCCCCTTATTCCCAAAACTTTACATATTGTTCCCTTATACTTACATGCAAGTACTTTATAGGTACACTATAATTACAGAAAGTTACACTGTAAATTCCTCTTAATTACACAGTACTTTCCGGGCTGTAATCTAAAGCGTTACCTAACATTTTATGTTGCAAATTTTTTTTTATTAATCACATAGTTGTAGTCACCTTCAATGTCATAAATAACAGTTTTATTCCGGAAATTGGACTTCTGATCCTTGGGTAATCCCTGAGGATACCCGCCACCTATTTTGTAGGTCACAATAGCACTGTATGTTGCAGGATCCATAATCTACAGAATAAAAAGCACAAATTAATAAGTAAGGGTTGGTTGTCGAGAGGGGTTTATTGGCACAGATTTAATTGATGGTATTTTATAATCACCTTCACAAAAGTGTAACATAAATGCTTTCCCTCTTGATGTGCACTGATCCTGTAAGGGCCTTTAAATGTTAAAGGGGTGGTAAAGTATGATTTCACTTTTCCAAATTTAGTTAGTGTGTAATGTGGCTGTTTGAGCATAAACAACATCTGCAAAGTTACACTCAAAGATCAAAGCAAAGGGAGATATTTGCTTTTAAAGAAATCGTTTTTTTTAAGGACTACAACAAACGGCTGGTAGGGACTACACGACATTCCTCCGGGTTTAGTGACATCAGCAAGTCTAAAATGTACATAAACCCGGGAACACGCAGTTGAGGGAACAAGTCAAATATTTGTATTTGTAATATTTGTATAGTATTTTGTCACAGAAGTGAGTCAGCTCAAACTTTAGCATCCATATTTTCACATGCAATCGAAAGTCACTCTGTGTGCATCTCACAACAGTTCCTATACGAGCGATTTATAGATTACCATGACAGAATATGCTAATTGAAGATAGTTAACGCCACATCAGCAACATAAATTCATCAACTAACCTTTCAGAGACTTCCTGTTGCATTCTACATGTTGTCTCTCCATCTTTGTCTGACTCCGTTTTGACATTAAAGACAGAACCGTTTCTGTCATTTTAGTGTGTCTGCTGCATGAGGTAATAGCAGCTGCTAACACACACATGAGCTCTTGAAACCCCGCACTCTGCAGCAGCTCATTTGCATTTAAAGGGCCAGACACAAAACGGTGCGTTTTTGCAAATCCTCAAAAAGTGAAAACTTTAACATGCTATATAAAAATATCTGTGGGGTATTTTGTGCTAAAACTTCACATACACACTTCTGGGGACATCAGAAATGTATTTTACATCTTGTGAAAATGGCATTTTACCACCCCTTTAATATATTAATACAATTCATTTATTCATTCTTTCATTCATTAATATTGACTTCTGAAACTACACTCAAACTAAAACAGATTATAGATAAAACATAGACTTTTTGCATTGAAAGTATTAAATAATGATATCACTTCTATATTTTGATGTAAGATCTGCAATGCAATGATAAAGTTACCATAGCTGACACGCATAATTTACAAAAAACGGAGAACCCTATACTGTCTAGCATACACAAATCTCTCATAAAGTAATTCATTTAATTTTTCTTTTTTGTTGCTTTCATGACATCCTCATAGTTGGCTTATAATGTTTGTTCCACCACAGTAATTTAACACAAATGTAAGATTTCAATCAACCCCCGTCAGCCCTACTCTAAATCTGCCTATAATGTGACAATGGAAACATATTTACCTTTCAAAATGATGATTTCGATGGAAAGAAAAGTTATTCTGCACAGCCTGCTTTTAGATCCTGTATATTTACGTTTACGCATAGACCTACTAATTCCTTGAAATTAAATGTGTGCAGTCTTTAAGAAAATGAACAGTGTCATATAATCTGTCAATTAAGATATTATCCTAATTACACGTGTAACACTCCTAACGTTTTACACCTCCTCTTCGGCACACACTCACAGCATCATCGCACCCAGGGCCGAGTCCTGATTGGTCGATCGTTCACGTGATGAATAAAACATGCTTTCAAATTGTACAAGGACAGCAAGAACGAAGTAACATAGTAAAAAAAGGCACAGTTTTATTTGTGTTCTCATTTGTATGCATTGTTATTTAAAGTTGAATTGTAGCCATTTTAGTTTTATTTTATTACATTGACAATCGATAAATAAACTTTCTAGACATTAATATTCAATTCATATTCAACAAAATATTTTTTACAGAATAACAAAATCACATTTAATGTCCAAAATACAACAAAACCAACTGAAAACGAAAAAAAGAAGTCCTAGTTAAAGAGATTTGTTTATTAAAGGATTAGTTCACTTTTAAAAAAACTTTTGCTGATCTGATAATTTACTCACCCCGATATCATCCAAGATGTCCATGTCTTTCTTTCTTCAGTCGAAAAGAAATTAAGGTTTTTGATGAAAACATTTTGTGATGTCCTTACATTAATACTCCACTAGATGGCACTCAAGCTCCTTAGGTGAAATATACATGTGAAGTAAAAGAGAGAAGAGTGAGAGTAAGTGCTGAACATGTGCTCGCATGTTATCCTGCTTGTGCAGAAGTGATTAAAAAGTTTCCTAAGAGAATTCGACTTGCTTGTGCTTCTTGTCATGGAGACATAACAAATTTGGCGACGAGGACGATTTTTTTCACAAGATTTCCTGAGGATGGCATCAGTAAGTGCTCTGTTTCCCAGTCCATTTTTCCCTTTTCCCGGTGAGCCCGCTATACCGCTTGTAACATGGCTGAGAATGTTTGAGAATTACATGCTCGTCATCAATGCTACTGGAGATTCCTGGTCAGAAGCCAGAAAACGGGCTTTACTTCTTCACTGCCTCGGAAATGAAGGTCAGAGACTATTTTATACATTGCCCGATACCGGTGACAATCTTGCAGCTGCTGTTAAAGCTTTGGAGGAGCATTTCATTCCAAAACGAAATGTGGTCGTGGAAAGACATGCCTTCAGGAAACGAGTGCAGATGACAGATGAAACGGTACTGCAATATATTGCTGCATTGAGAGATTTGGCGACTACTTGCGAATTTAATGAGAATCTTGATGATATGCTGCGTGACCAGCTAGTAGAAAATATTGCTAACCCTCGCATTCGTGAAAGATTATTAATGGAATCTAAATTGACACTAGAGACTGTAATTACAATTTCCACGCAGCTAGAGGCCGCTGATGCACAGGCAAAATCTATGGTTACAAGCAGTTCTGCTCCAGTACAAGCCGTACATGCCACTCCTGCGACTGGACGACAGCATCCTAAGGCCAAATTCAAAACACGTACCTCATCAAAACCTCACTCTGCTTCTTCAGCTCGGACATGCTTCCGCTGTGGCTCCACTGGACATCTTGCAAACGCACAGAACTGCCCTGCTGCATCTGCTAAATGTAAAAATTGTAATAAGACTGGACATTTTGCACGAGTCTGCCGTTCTGCTCCTACTTGCTCAGTGCATTCAGTTGAATTACCAGAGGTTTGTATTCTCTATCTACCTGGAACATCTGATCGTTTGATGTGTGATGTGACTATAAATGCTACGTCTGCTGTTACACCTGTGTCTCATCAACTCACAGTCGACTCTGGTTCATCAGTGTCCATTCTGCCAAAACGATTGTATGAGCAGCACTTTCGCACTGTGCCGTTACAAGCTCCATCTGCCCGTTTAGTCACTTACTTGCAAGAGCCAATTTCAGTGTTTGGATGTTTACCTGCAACTGTGTCTAAATATGGCCTTACCTGTCCTGCACATTTCTTCATTGTTGACAATGGCACAGCTTTGTTAGGCATGGACCTGATTGAGGGACTCCAGCTTCGATTCGATGGAAACACTGTGCTGCCGCCGCCACAATCCGCTTCAGTTTGTGCCCTCTCCACTCCTCCAACACAGCGGACTGCATTGGGCTGTGTAAAAATTTTTACACACAAGGTTAACATTTCTGACTCTGTACCTCCTGTCAGACACAAATTGCGTCGCTTACCTTTTTCTGTCAGAGATGCTGTTTCCACCGAACTGGAACGACTCTTGCATGCTGGTGTAATTGAAAGAATTGACTCCTCTCATGGGTTTCACCAATTGTTGTGGTCCAAAAGAAAACAGGGGGCATCCGCATGTGTGTGGATCTGCGAGGGCCCAACAAGGCAGTTATAGTAGACAGCTACCCATTGCCACACATGGAGGAGATGATGACATTACTGCAAGGTGCAACTGTATTTTCAACTATAGACTTGGAAAGTGCATATCATCAGGTACCTCTTCATGACGACAGCCGGGACCTAACTGCATTCATTACACACGAGGGCCTCTTCAGGTTCCGCAGGGTACCTTATGGTTTGGCATCTGCTCCATCTGCATTCCAAAAGATGATGGTTGTCATTCTAAAAGGACTCCAGAATGTTGCAAACTATCTAGATGACATTATCGTGTGGGGACGCTCGCTACAGGAGCATGATCAAGCGCTAGAGAATGTGCTGCAACGTCTCAAAGAGGCTGGGTTGGTGTTGAATGAGTCTAAACGTCAATTCAGAAAGCAGAGCTTGAAGTTCTTAGGACACATGGTGACATCACAGGGTATTCAGCTGGATCAGGAACATCTCTCTGCAATAATCGATGCACCTGCGCCATCGGATGCTGTTCAGTTACGTTCTCTGCTGGGTCTCCTCTCATGGTACAACAAATTTATTCCTAATTTCGCTTCCGTAGTGATGCCTCTGCGTGCGTGTCTGAGAGATGAGAGTGGATTTCATTGGTCGATTTCATGACGCTCAACAGAGCTTAGCTGAAGTCAAAAAGCTACTTGTAAACAGTCCGGCTCTTGCACTATTTGACCCGGGGCTGCCAGTGGTCATTTCTACTGATGCGTCTGCTTACGGACTAGGTGCTGTCTTCGCACAAATAAGCACTGATGGTCAAGAACGTACTGTCGCTTTCGCATCCAGAACACTCGAAAAAATACTCCACTGTCGAAAAGGAGGCTCTGGCGTGCGTTTGGGCAGTAGAGAAGTGGAGGACATACTTGTGGGGTTGCAGATTTACTCTGCGGACTGACCATCAAGCCTTGACGACGCTGCTGACCACAAAAGGGACTGATAGAGCTGGCATTCGCATAGCTCGGTGGGCTGCTCGGTTGCTCTGTTTTAATTACACTGTTGAGTATCGTGCTGGATCTCAAAATTACACTGCAGACTGTTTGTCCCGCTTGCCCCTGCCTCTGACTTCAGATGCCGAGTCAGATACAGAGCCCGAATTTGTTGCACTACTGTCCACTGGTCCGACTGCCATATCTCAGGATGAATTCGCTGCTGCCTCTGCTAGTTGTCCTGAACTCTCTGCACTTCGCACACAAATTGTCCGTGGCTGGCCTCCATCTCCTGCTGCTCTGGATCCTGTTCTACGCCCATATTACAAACTGAGACATGAGTTCAGTGTGCAAGCTGATTTTGTTTTTAGAGGGTCTTGACTGGTGGCACCTGGAGAACTGCGTGAGTCACTGATCCGCATTGCACATGAGGGCCATCAGGGGATTGTCAGAACAAAGCAACGCCTGCGTGAAGTGTATTGGTGGCCCAGAATGGACACACGTGTGGAAGAAATGATTACCGCCTGTCAGTTATGTCTTTCTCTGGACAAAACTGCAAAAAACATCTGCTGTGCCTCTCCAGCCTGTTCCTTTACCATCTGCACCTTGGGAAAAAATAGCTATAGACATTGTGGGCCCTTTTGAGACTGCTGTCTGGGACTGTCGATACGCTCTGACACTCACTGACTACTATAGTAAATGGCCCGAGGAAGCCTTTACTGCATCTATTGCAACAAAACAGATGACTGCTTTTCTTACCTCCGTCTTCAGTAGACATGGCAACCCGACTTCCTGAAAGACAGAGACATTAAGCACATGTGACCTTTTCAACGTAATTGCGTATTACATGACGTCACGAACGCGCATCATAGAACAGAGCAAGGCGAGCATTTGTGCTTATAAAACTTAAACTTTTTTATTTATTTTTGAAATGACCGAGCGTTTCGCTAGATAAGACCCTTATTCATCGTCTGGTATCGTTTAAAGCCCTTTGAAGCAGCACTGACACTGTCATTTGGACCTTGAACCGTTTGGTCACCAGTGAAGTACATTATATGGAGAAATGTTTTCATCAAAAACCTTAATTTCTTTTCGACTGAAGAAAGAAAGACATGGACATCTTGGATGACATCGGGGTGAGTAAATTATCAGCAAAAGTTTTTTTTAAAGTGAACTAATCCTTTAACTCTGATTACAGTGTATGTGGCCTACTTATACTTGATGGGATGACACACTGCACAGAAACACATTACACACACTATTATTGCTATTTGACCAAATAAATTACAACACTCTTAACTTATTTAGTATGGGGTAGTATAATCCAGGTAGGTGGATAACAATGGGCCTGTCCAAATAATACCCCCCTAAAAACTAAATCTGCCCATGCTAATAGAATGAAATGTAGCATTTTACACACAGTATTGCTGGTGTAGGTGTATCAGAATTATTTTAGTAACCATTTGTATATTTAGAGAGAAGAAATAGGGGGTTATAATCCAGGCAAGTAATACCCCCCTAATAACTAAATCTGCCTATGCTAATAGAGTGAAATGTAGAATTTTTTTAACAGTATTGCTGGTGTAGGTGTATCAGACCCATTTTAGGAACCATTTGTGTATTTAGAGAGAAGAAATAGAGGGGTATAATCCAGGCAGGGGGGTAAAAACGGGCCTGCCCAAATAATACCCTCCTAATAACTAAATCTGCCCATGTTAATACAATGAAATGTAGCATTTTAGACAGACACAGTATTGCTGGTGTAGGTGTATCAGACTCATTTTAGGAACCCTTTGTGTATTTAGAGAGAAGAAATAGGGGGGTATAATCTAGGCAGGGGGTAAAAACGGGCCTGCCCAAATAATACCCCCTAAATCTAACGCAACATTAGTGTTTTCAGAACACTATAGGTACAGGAACAGTTTCTTCCCACATGCCATTTCCCTTTTGAACAGTTAAATCCCTCACAAGGCATATGCCTGTAAGTGTAATACTCCCAGTCTCCCACTGTTTAGTGCAATCTTTCTTAACACAGTTGATATCTATTAATATTATTCATAATACTGTAAATATGTTCATAATCTGTAAATGTTCATTATGACTAAACCTATCGTGTCTTTATACTTTTAATATTTATTCTTATCATTGTATTACTATGTTTCTTGTTGTATTTGTATATGTGCACTGGAAGCTTCAGTACCAAGACAAAAGCCTTGTGTGTGCAAGCACAATTGGCAATACATCTCATTCTGATTCTGATTCATGCATATTTTTTTATTTCATAAGTCTATTGGAATATCATAAACATTTCGGTGTAAATGACAATGTGTTTGCAACTAAGCAGAAAAGAAAAGAAGAAGAAGAAGAAAAACTGGAACAAAGACGCCATCGATGCGTTATCAAAAGAGATTTGCAAGGGACATGCCAGTCTCCTTTACAATTAAGGTTGAAAAGCAATTCATTACGTTTCTGAGTTTATACTGCCATCTACAGGAAAATCCATAGATTTTCTTTAATTTGAACGTTTGGAGTAGGGATCACTGAAGCATGTGACCGAACGTTTCGTGTTTTAACTGCCATCTACCGGAAACACGGCGGTACTGTCCGCGTGCACGCGAAGGGGGGTAGTCTCCAGCCGGGGGGGGCGGAATTAGGCACAACACCGGTTAAACATGTCATTCACGCGCTTTTCTGAGCGCAAACACCTGATGCACTAAAAGCCTGTCAAACAGCGCCTGGTTTCTGGGATAAGTTATCTTTCGAGTCTTATTGCGCTAATACTGGCAAATACAAACAAGGTTTACAACAAAGTTGGTAATGTCTAAAGTGAAAGAAAACAGGAAATGTAGAGAAAATCTGCTTGTTAAATGCGTGTATATTATTAGACGCGTCGCGTGCAGGTCTTAAAGAGACAGTACCCATATAATAGTAAACACGCTGCTGCTTGTCCTTAAAGGGTAACTAACCCCCTGGTCAGAGCCTGACTCCACCCACTGGCAATATTTGAAAAATGCTGGAAAAGTGGGCAGAGCCCAGTGGAGATACAGGGGACGAACCGAGGGCTGAGCGGTGGGGGGAGGGGGGATGGACGCGTGCACCTGAGACCCGCAGTGACGGAGTGATTGACAGCTGCTGTCAGACTCGCTAAGATGGAGAGTGACGCAAGTAGCTTTGCAACAGAGCGGTCATTTGAAGTCAAGGACTTTTCTCCCCCACCTTCCCCTGAAGTGGAGGAATTGTCTGTGGACACAGAGCTAAAACCATATCAATTCGAGCCGCTAGCTCAAACTGCGGTGTCGCATCGCATTAACTCCCGCATCGCGATCGGCATCCGACGATGCTATCGAAGCAGCCGCGCAAGAGAGAATGGGTCCAGTATCTGAGTGGATTATTATTACTATTGACCTACGTTAATCATATTTTGGTGCTATGTGAAAAAAAATATCCAGCAAAACGCGCCGGCGGTTGTGGAGTCCATGCAGGAAGAGCAAGGTTTGGCACACAAGTGCATGTAAACACTGGCGCCTAATTTCCAAGTCTGGTGGAAAGTTATGCAGTGCAGCAGTGCTGTTGCAACCGGCAACACTACACCTACTTACCAGCCTAACACTGTACTAAACACAGATAAAGCTAATGCTAAAAATCTACACTATCCTAACTGATGCAATACTATGCTACTAACTAACTATGCTTCTAACAATACTAACAACACTAACAACTATGCTAATTAACTACCTAGGCTACACGAAATAATCTAAATAACTAAATAAATGCTATGCTAACTAGATGCTAAAATACACTATCCTGATCGTTTTCAATACTCGTAATTCCAATTTCCAACTCCTGACTCGCTACAGTGGTTTTGACGGAACCAGATGCTTTTATACCAGGGGCTGCCAAGGGCGTGGTGAGCTCGCACCAAGGGCGTGACAGAGTACCGTCACAGAGTACCCCTACTTCAGGACATTCCGTTTAACCTGAAGAGGGCAGCACTCAGACGTTTTTACACCATATATTTGAAAATTAAAACACTTTATACTCAAATGTTAAAAAATTTACTCGAATCAATGAACAGCATTTATGATGCTCCATTCTTACAGATCATTAACTAAAAAAAGTTGTTTTAGTGTTTAGTTACCCTTTAAAGCGGGGGTACTCAATAGGCGGACCGCGGTCCGGATCCGGAACCAGACACAATACAATTTGGACCAAAGCCAAAATAAACAACATTATAATTTAGTCATGATCCAACCGAGTTTTCATTGCGTGATTTCGCACCTATATTGTTTTCCAACTAGATGTGGTTTATCTATCTACTGTGTCCAATCCAAAGGACTCCGAGCTGTAATAACTGAAATCACCATGACAACTCACTCACTCACACGCTCGCTAGCCGCAACGTCTGTGGGACACGCAGGTTGTGTGTGTCATTCACAACAACGCAAGCGCTAATCCGTCTGTGAAAATCATGGCGTGCTCAAAACCTGACAAGAAAAGAAAAGTTGATTCTGAAAATCGTGAATTTAAGACGGAGTGGACTGACAGTTATGCATTTGTGCTGCCGGTGGGGAGCACAAAACCAATGTGTTTAATTTGCAACGAGACGGTTGCCGTCGTCAAGAGTGGTAACGTGAAACGTCATTATGACTCAAAGCATGGACACTTTGATCACAATTACCCCCTAAAATCCGAGGTAAGGGCCAGAAAAATCAAACAACTGCAATCATCATACCAAGCAACATGCAATGTAATAGTTAGATCAGCCACCCGACAAGAGCATGCAACTGAAGCCTCATTAAGAGTGGCATGGGTCTTAGGAAAGCACAAGAAACCATTCTCTGACTCAGAGATTGTGAAGGAATGCATGAATGAAATAGCGATTGCTCTGTTTGAGGGAACTCAAAAAGATGACATAATACAAAAAATAAACCAAATATCTTTGTCTTGACTCCACTGCTGTAAAGCGAACTGAAGTCCTTGCTGATGATTTGCTTGACCAAATTAAGTCTGCAATAAAAAAGGCTAAATGCATTTCAGTGGCTTTGGATGAATCCACAGACAACACAGACAATGCACAACTTCTGGTGTTTGTCAGATTTTTTGATGAAGAGAAAGGAGAATTCTGTGAAGATGTGTTAGGCCTCACAGCCCTCCATGGACACACAAGAGGGGATGATATAATTTATGAAGCACTGATGCAGATGTTGAGAGACAGAGAGATAGATCTGAAGCATATTATTTCCATTGCTACTGATGGAGCTCCATGTATGACTGGAAGAGAGAGGGGATTAGTGGCACGCTTGAGAGCTCATCACCCTGACCTCATTGCATATCATTGCATAATTCATCAGATGGTTTTGTGTGGCAGTCTTGTAGAAAAGTATGCAGAGGTCATGACAACAGTAATGAGACTTGTGAACTTTTTGAGGGCATCATCTGCTCTGCAGCATCGTTTGTTGCGCTCATTCCTAACAGAGGTGAATGCAGAATTTGATGATTTGCTCCTCCACAACAATGTCCGGTGGCTTAGTAAAGGCAAGGTACTGGAGCGCTTTTGGACATTACGGAAAGATTTGGAAACCTTTCTGTTGGATCAGAAGAGTGCAAAAGCAAAACAATTTGTGGAATTCATGCAGAATGAAGAAAAAATGGAAATTGTTGCATTTCTATCTGACATCACCTCCCATCTCAATGATCTGAACATGAAGCTCCAGGGCAAAAATAACACAGTGTGTAACCTCACATCAGCTGTCTGTGTCTTTCAGAAGAAACTGGAGCTGTTCAAGTGTGACTTAAAACAGGACCTGCTTCACTTCCCAAAGCTATTGAATCAAACAGCAGGAAAACATCATCATCACAATGACGCATTATAGTCCTTCACGTCTACTGCGATCTCAAAATTCCGGCCAGTTAATAATACCTAGAATATCAAAATCGACTGCTGGCGGTAGATCCTTTTCCTACTTAGCACCAAAACTTTGGAACAGTCTTCCTACCACTGTCCGGGAAGCAGACACACTCTGTCAGTTCAAATCTAGACTAAAAACACATCTCTTCGGCCTAGCATACACATAACACATTATAGACTTCTATAATTAGGCTGCATAGTTTAGAACAGCCGGGACCGGGAACACTTCCCGTAAATCCTGATGTACTTGGTACATCATAAGAAGGATGGCGTCTACGCTAATATTAGTCTCTCTGTCCATCCCAAGGTTTACCGCTGTCCACCGGAACCAGGCCGTATCCAGATCTGATGAAGGACCAGCGCCAGGACACGACGACGCCGCTGACCTGAAGTGTCAACCAGTCTCTCCTCCTCTCCACCAACCGGAACTGGACAAATACTCTGATTCATTCTGAACTTCATACACTGTTCACTCATTGGCCAGAGGAGAACTGGCCCCCGACTGAGCCTGGTTCTCCCAAGGTTTTTTTCTCCATTCTGTCACCTGATGGAGTTTTGGTTCCTTGCCGCTGTTGCCTTCCCTTCTGGCTTGCTTAGTTGGGGACATTTAATATTCAACAATATTATAGATCTGCCTTAAAGGTGGACGATGATGAAATTGTTTTTTGTATTATTTTCATATAATCACTGTGAAGCTGCTTTGATACAATCTGTATTGTAAAAAGCGCTATATAAATAAAGGTGACTTGACTTGATAATCATGCTGAATTCCTGGACAAGCTGATTGAAAATTTCCAAACTCGCTTTGGAGATTTCCCTGTGGGAAAACAAGTCTTACTATGCATGGAAAATCCATTCCTTGTCAAAAACATTGCAGAATTTTCAACTGAAGCCCTGGAAATCTGCCCATGGGCTAGTGCTGCTTCTCTTCAATCAGAGATTATTGAGCTTCAGGAAAACCTTGCACTGCAGGAGTCTCTCTGTGACCCTACCACCTTCTGGACTAAGATGGTCCCTGCAGCAGGTGTTCCTTCCTTGCAGAAGATGGCCCTTCAAATTCTCACCATGTTTCCCTCAAAATACTGTCGTGAGTCTGCCTTTTCAACCATGAATATGGTGAAAAACAAATACAGAAGCACCCTCAGTAATGAACACTTACATCAGTGCCTCCGCCTGGCCCTCACACATTTTATGCCCAAGTTTAAAGAACTGGTGGCACAAAAAAGGTGTTACTTTTCACACTAATAAGTCCAGACCACATCACCTTTTGTACATAGTTTGAACGTTTTGGGGCATTTACCACCTTTTTTGTTTGAGTTCTGTTAATGGATTTTGAACCATCACTGTTCCGGACCCTGGACCTAAGGAAAATTTGGTAAGTGGACCTTTTAGGTTTCTAATTGAGTACCCCTGCTTTAAAGGGATAGTTCACCCAACAACAACAAAATCTGTCATTATTTACTCACTCTAATGCTGTTCCAAACCTGTATTAATTTCTTTCTTGTGCTGAACACCAAATAAGATATTCTGAAGAATGTGGCTAACCAAATAGTTGCTGGTCCCCATTGACTTCCATAGTAGAAAAAAGATGTACTATGGAAGTCACTGTGGTACATCAACTGTTTGGTTACCCACATTCTTCCAAATAACTTTTATTTTCAACAGAAAATATTTTACTTATTTGGGTTTACAACAAACAATCAGGCCTTGAATCTGTTGATGGTATGTCATATTTGTATGTCTTAAAATGTCCATTTCTATCCACAAAACTTGTCAGAAGTCATGGTTTAAGGGGTAATAAAAAAAATCTTCCGGAGGTGCATGTCCCATGACCTCCCAACCCCCTGCAACACTGGAACTAATAAACTAATAAAATAATAGTAGTAAGGGGGAAATTATTTTTGTGTTTATTTGTTTTATTTCTTATACTTATCAAATGAGTTTAAAAGACTGGTAATGTCAACAAATTTAACATATTTAGCCATTTTTGCAAAAATAATTAATTTTGCCAGAACTGCAACTGATAGAATGCACTTGTCATTATATAATATATAAAGTTGAGACGCATATTTTGAAAGCTTTTTTGTAAAGAAAAAATATATAATAATATATATATATATTTGCAACCGTTATGTTAACAGCATTACCGTATATTTCTGTCGTAAGAATAGCTATTCAGCTGATGGACACTGTGCTGCGTTGTCATGGGAACATCCCAGGTGAAAATAGTGAGGAAATGACATTGTCTTTCGTTGCTCCCTTCATCAAGTGCGTTCTAAACGGATTGATGAAGGCTACATAATGGCACAATGGCCTCACTCCAAAAGTCCCACATCAAGGGCTCTGCCGTAAGCCCTTCGAAGGGAGTAGGGCATAGGGATGCTCACGAGCAATAAGCACGTCCCAGCCGGGTTCGTCACTGGTTCACCTGAAAACATTTCCGTTGTGGTCTGTGTTATTTGCAGCGCGTTTCTGTATTTGGTTTTGTTGTGAGTATAGGAGCACACGTGTGTTGTGAAACTGATGAAGATGTTTTCTTAATTTGCAGGTGTTTTTTTTCTTCTATTTGCATGTGTTTTCTTCAGTTGCAGGGCATTGAGCATCTCAACCACCATAGAAAGCCGCACTTGCATCCGCCATTTTCAGCACTGAATGAATGACAGGATCGCCCCTATAACAACGCAACAGGTAAATAAGAGGATGACATCTAGTGGAGAAGATATACGATTAACGATATCAAAATCGAATCGACCACACTTTAAAAAACAATTAATCGGAAAAAAATTTTTTTTGCCCAGCCCTACTTCGTGTGTGTGGCTAAACGATCAGATACACACAAATTTTTTTTTTAAATGACCAGCTTGGAGAGTATTCACTTAAACAGTTTATGTCTTAAGTGGACGTAAATAGCTGGGCACTCCTCTACAAAGTCCCCCCAATTATTCTAGAATGGTTATTATTTTCGAATAGACCTAAATAAATAATCTGGTGAAATTGTTTTTATATCCCAATGCTATATAGCAGAAAAACGAAATATTGTATTTAAGTTTTTCAATATCGTGCAGCCCTAATATTGAGCATATCCTAACTTGAACCTGGAATGATAATCTGTGATACCAGATGAGATGCATGTATGATAGATTTTGAACTGTACTATTTTTCTTTTATTGCTGAAATTTTATTTCTGGGATCCCCAGCGGAAGGCATCAAGGCATCAGATGTTGCAGAGAGAACTTTTTTTTTTAATAAAAGTTTCAAACTTTTTTCTATCTTTCTCTCTCATAAACAACACAGCAGTTACAGCTCTTCAAATTCTTCATTGGATGTGCACAAATACTATTTTACAAATCACAAAGTAAGAAATTCAAATTGGAGCATATGACGTGCACTGTAAAAAATTGACCATAAAATTGACAGTAACTTACTGGCAACTATTAGCCAGTAAGTTACTGTGAATACTTTTTACAGTAAATGTACTGTAATTCCATTTACAGTATTTTCTGTATACACTGAAATCAAAAACAATTAAATACTGTGATTTTAGTTGTATTTACAGTAACTTACTGGCTAATTGTTGCCAGTAAGTTACTGTGAATACGTTTTACAGTAAGGGTACTGTACTTCCATTTACAGTATTTTGTGTATTCACTGTAAAATAAAAAAACAATTAAACACTGTGATTTTAGTTGTATTTACAGTATTGATTGTTTTACTGTGGAAGAAAAAAATAATATAATACTGTGATTTCAATTGCATTTACAGTGCCGTTTATTTACTGTACAAAAAACAGTTAAGCACTTATGTATTGTATGCAATACAGTACTATTAACAGTAGGTAAAAGTTAATCACTGTAAATTCAGTTTCTTACTGTACAATTTAAATACTGTATCACTGTGATTAAATATTAGCCATCATCAAATAATCACCCATATTCTAAAATATTGCAATCAACTGCAGACAATAAGAAAATTGTTAAAAGTTATTTATTTAAAACATTTGGTGAACAGGAATGACAAAACATATACAACATAAGTAACGGATAATGGACATTGGACAATACGCCATTAGACTATCCAAAGTTAACGCAAGTTCTAGATTGTAATGTGGCCACTGTTGTAAAGTTTTTCTTCTTCTAAGCAAATACCAGGAGACGTTTGGATCACGTTCAAGTAGAAGTTCTTCTTTATTGCACGCGGCTGCGGGTTCCAAAATCAGTCTAGACCTAACGGTCTTCCAACATCAGTCTAACTCTAATACAGTATTGCATTGTAGTTATATACATTCCCAGGGGGAGGAGTCTTCTTATCCAGCAAAAACCGGTATGGCAGGTTCTCTAGATTGCTCTAGAGAAACCAAGCCAATCAGCTATTGTATTGCTAATCCAATCATCCTGACTTGATTGCTCAAACCTTAACATTATCATAGAGACGAAAGCACCGCTGTACATTGAGCAAATGGCTCTGAAAGTAATTTGCAGAACAAAAGGTGAGAGAATTCAATGATTTGACTCATTTACAAGTCTGGCCGGAATCTACTGCTGGAAACTCAATAATCATCAGTTAAACCTAAAATGAAATAGATTCTTAAAATTTGTTATCCTTCAGTCCCCCGTTTGAGAGTTCTTTAAAACTCTCACATAATATACAAATTTAAACACTTAAAAGTTCATTCTTGTAACTGGTGTAAATTACAGGCACATATAACTTATTCTGTGTAGTTCTTCTGTAATTACATGCGGACACAGAAACAAACATGCAATTAGGTTTCGTGAAACTTCCAGTCATCTGGTGGAATTTTGCTGAAAAATCAAGAATGTCTTGTTGGATTTTGTTCAAGTTCTCTGTTGGATCCATTAAACCTGTGAGATGGGATTAAAGCTCCAAAAGTTCTTTCACCACCATGGTTGTGCACAAGTCAGTCCTGGAAAGCAGCCATGTTCTTTGTTTGTGGCAGAAGCTGAAGTTGCGTGTGCCATGCAACGTTCTTTCCAGCAAACAAGGCGTTCTTGACATATTCATTAGCTCTAAGAATATGTTGTTTCTGGAGTCTACACTTTGCGCGATGTCCATGATGGTTAGCAGTGTGACAATCTTGATCATGTTCGATGGATGACTGAAGGTTCCACTGTTGACATACGGAACGTATGTGAGTCTCTGCGTTGTGTATTTTTTTCTTTTTTCTTTGTGATAGTTGGCTCAGCAGTGGATCGAGTCATTTTCTGGAAGGTTGTGGCTTCATACACAGGTGAGGAGGTCATTGCATATGGGTCTCGGGACAGTCATCCAGTGGTATCTGCACAGAGGAAGAAAGAAAACAAATGAGAAAACGGCAACAGAGCAGTATTCGTTGTAAAGACTGGTTGTATCCTCTGTTCCATCTGAGTCTGCTATTTGTTGTTCCTTCTTTCCCTAATACTTAATTCATGAGACACCTATGAACCAGTGAGGTAAGGATGGACTAGGGGAGGGGAAGGGCCTATATGGGAATCTTCACCCTGGGTTGGCCCCCGAACGCCTGTTGCGTTCAGTTCTTCCCAGGGCACCTCACTTGTCCGTGTGTCCTATCCTATCCCTGTAGGTGGAGGAACCACTTTGCAATGTGACACATGAGTCCAAGTTTTCCTTCCCTGACACAATACTGTAGCTGCTGTAATCAACATCACTCGATGTGGTCTGTACCACTTAGGTTCTAACGGCTTCTCTCGAGCTGAACCATCAACAAAACAACTATTTTCAAACTAACTTTTCTATGGGAGTTTCTTTTACTTCCCTCGTAGGTGTGTATGTAAACGTAACACAATTGTGAGTAATTTCTCCTTCATCCTCTAACACAACTTCAGTCATTGCAGACATCATACATGAGGATGGGTTCGTAACTGGTGCACGCTGTAATACAATATTCGGAGCTGTGAGGGTCGTTAACCAATTTCTTTTGCTTGATTCATTAGTACCTGCATGAGGGCTTTTTACATTTACAGTCTGACCTAACACCATTACTGATGAAGCCTGTGCTGTAACATAACATTTTAGGCTGTGAGTTTACTTAATCAGTGTCCCCCAAAGGAAAACTGAGACAGTCACTTTCCTTTTGTGCTTTTAAACAAAAACAAGTCTTTCATCTCTGTTGTAAGTTACTGGGGAAATTAAGCACTCACAGCCCAAATGGCTAACACCTCAACAAGTTGCCCCACGAGTTTAATGACGAGGGGAGCGGCTGCTTCAGAGTAGCAAACAGACTGAGTAAAAGCTGAGCAATATTGGTTACGTCTCTAAAATTCTTTTTGTTTTTTCTACATTCTTTCCCAAAATGTCCATGCTTGCCACAGTAAGAACAAGTGGCTTCTCTAGGACTTTTACGTTTCTTTGGCTTCTCTGAGTTGAACTTAACAGTAACTGCTGCAATTCTTACTCTCTCTCTGACATCAGAGTCTCTTTCCCAAGTGACTAAACTGTCCAGGTTGTCTTCCAGGGTTCTACTGGACCATGTTAATTCTAAGTAAGGCAATGCATTTTTGTGTTCTGACAGAAGACCCTGAAACCATGTGCGAACTAGGGGACCATTATCACCTAGCACCTTCTCTGGCGTGTCTGCAATTCCGCTGTAAGCTGCAGCGGACTGACAGAACCTTTCTGTGTACTCACAAACAGATTCACCCTTCTTCTGTACACAATTAGTGAGCTTTGACCAGTCCATGTGTGGTCCAACAATGTTCTTTAGAATTTTCAAGACACCTTCTCTCAACTCATCTTTACTGGCATGTAGCAGTTCAGAAGTAACAGCAGATTCAAAACTGTTGAATTCAGATTCAGTTAAAATTTGTGACATCAACTGTGTGACTTCTGTTACCGCCATGTCATATAGACGCATTTTGCTGATCAATGCCCTTCTAAATTCAGAAAAATTTGTGCGTGCTGGAGGTAAGCTCTGAGATATTCTCTCTATATCTTTAGGAGCTAACGTTGAAATGACTGCTTGTGGCTGCAGTACGGAGGTTGCAGATGGAACTGTGTCAACCCCTTTTACCTGAGGCTTTTGTCTAGCTACGCACACTTCAACTGCATTTACATCTGCATTGACATTGTACTCTATACTATCAAAAGACTGTAGATCAGGATAGCTTTCATCTGACTGTTGGTCTTCTGAGTCACATTTGGTTGAGGCCGTGTTATGGCCCACCTTGTCTGTGAGACAGGACATTCGAGTATGCAATTGTTTGTTCTGTTCTTTTAACTTATCAATACAACGAGCTTGTTTTTGTACAATGGATAAGCTAAACTCTCTGTGACATAATATAATACCTTTCACATTTTTCTTCCTGATACATGCACCCAACACTTTCTTGCAATCTTCAATTGACCAAACTTTGTCTGCATCAATGCCAAATTGCTCAAACCTTAACATTATCATAGAGACGAAAGCACCGCTGTACATTGAGCAAATGGCTCTGAAAGTAATTTGCAGAACAAAAGGTGAGAGAATTCAATGATTTGACTCATTTACAAGTCTGGCCGGAATCTACTGCTGGAAACTCAATAATCATCAGTTAAACCTAAAATGAAATAGATTCTTAAAATTTGTTATCCTTCACCACGATGCGAAGTCCATTATCCCGCTTATTCTACTGTTGCTACATTTTTTAATTTACGACTGAAGCAAATTTTACAAAATGAGGCTAATTCATTACAAGTTTAGTAAAGTTACAGAGCTAGTACTACACTCAAAAAAATTAACTAGGAAGGTTGTGTACTTTACATAATATAGTTATATTTAGTTTACTTATAATAATTGTGTTTGTTGACTTGAAATTATTTTTTCTATTAAAGGTCCACGTAATTATGTCTCAACTTAACAGTACAAAATCCTAATGTGTTGTCTAAACACAAACCATTTATGTTAAAGGGTTAGTTCACCCAAAAATGAAAATAATGTCATTAATGACTCACCCTCATGTCGTTCTAAGCCCGTAAGACCTCCGTTC
The DNA here is from genome assembly GCF_949152265.1 of Phoxinus phoxinus. Classification (NCBI taxonomy): domain Eukaryota; kingdom Metazoa; phylum Chordata; class Actinopteri; order Cypriniformes; family Leuciscidae; genus Phoxinus; species Phoxinus phoxinus. The sequence continues at coordinate 12,615,986 of NC_136877.1, read as the reverse complement.
ATCTTCGGAACACAGTTTAAGATATTTTAGATTTAGTCCGAGAGATTTCTGTCCCTCCATTGAAGCTGTATATACAGTATACTGTCGATGTCCATAAAGGTAATATAAACATCATCAAAGTAGTCCATGTGACATCAGTGGGTTAGTTAGAAGTTTTTGAAGCATCGAAAATACTTTTTGGTCCAAAAATAACACAAAATAAGACTTTATTCAGCATTGTATTCTCTCCCGGGTCTGTTGTCAATCTGCGTTCAGGACTCCGCAGTGACGCTGCCGACGTAAGACGCTGATGACGTGTTATCTGGTGCGCCCGAGCTTCGTTTACAGTCTGAGGGAGACGCACGCTATATTCAAGCTATTCTACATTGTTTGCGTGGATATAATTTTTTTAATGGTGCGTAAATGTGCATGTCGCGGATGAGACACTTTTACAGCGTGCGTCTCCCTCAGTCTATTAATGAAGCTCGGGCGCACCAGATAACACGTCATCAGCGTCTTACGCCATCAGCGTTACTGTGAAGGATTGACAACAGACCCGGGAGAGAATACAATGCTGAATAAAGTCTTATTTTGTGTTATTTTTGGACCAAAAAGTATTTTCGATGCTTCAAAAACTTCTAACTAACCCACTGATGTCACATGGACTACTTTGATGATGTTTATTTTACCTTTATGGACATCGACAGTATACTGTATATACAGCTTCAATGGACGGACAGAAAGCTCTCGGACTAAATCTAAAATATCTTAAACTGTGTTCCGAAGATGAACGGAGGTCTTACGGGCTTAGAACGACATGAGGGTGAGTCATTAATGACATCATTTTCATTTTTGGGTGAACTAACCCTTTAAGTAAAAAAATCTTACATCCAGAGCGTGGCGGTATAGTGTGACGTCAACTGCCATTTTGCCCTAACTTAATTTGATTGTGTTCAATCTGTTTAAATGTAAAATTTTAATTTACTTAATCCGTGTTGTGGATTACATTAATTGTGTTGGATTACATGAATGATTTGTGTTGCATTAACTGCAACTGGGCGGTGCTTGTTAGTTCCCAGCATGCTTTGCATATGGTTGAATTAAGATGTTCAAAATGTTCAAATTAAGTGTTATTTTATGTTTTTTTTTTAGAAAATTAGAAAAGGGGGAGACTTGATAGTGTGTAATTGTGTTTAATGTTCAATTACATTGGAATTATTAGAACCATTTAAATTACAGTGGGTTACCATTGTGGAGAAGAGTGGAGCATTTTGTTTGGCTGTGGACAGATTTAGTAAATTTTAACTGCGTTGGTCGAAGGAGCATGTATATCTTAGCATTTAATATGTTAATATGTGCTACTTCTAACAAATAGCTAGCTATAGTCTATCAATTGAATTATGTGTCACTAAAATAAATGAAAAATTAATGGATGAAAATAAAAAAACACCTGAATCATGTCAGGAAACCTTAAAATTAATTGGGCTGACACTATTAAATTAAGCTGTGCCCAACCATAGTAAATAATAGGGGTCTAACGGTACACAAAAATCACGGTTCGGTTCGTACCTCGATTTTAAAGTCACGGTTCGGTTCATTTTCGGTACAGTAAGGGAAATAAATGCAAAACATTAAACTGCTGGTTGTTTACTATAATTTTTTTTTTAACAATTTGTTTACACTTTTTTAAACACACTTTTTAATAAAATATAACGTTAGGCTAATAAATAAAAAATATATAAAATAAAAAAAGAATAATAAATAAAATACTGCTGCAAAGTTCTCCACTAAATAAAATACTCTCAAACCAATATTGGCCATGACGCTAGCTAGCAAGAGGCTGGGCTAAAGCGAGCGTGCCGTGTATGTGGTGATCTTTATTTATGCGATATTTATGTCCGAGCCCGACCCGAGAGTTTAAATCCAATTTTTTTTCTCATACTAATGACACATGTACGTTTGTTTGTGTGGAAAGCCCGCTTTTAACAGAAAGGCATTCAGGAAATGTCCATAGATGAGCGCATCAGCGCTCTTAACACAGGCGCGCTTGCACGTGTTTCGTTGTCACAGCAACATAGACAAATTTCCGCACACAGGAAGACAGATGTTGTGGTAATATTTTACATGTATTTGAATCACAAAAACGATTAATCAGATTTAATCAGTGCAACGCGGAGACCTTCCGACACTTAATATGTTCGTGTGGAAACTCGGAATTGACGTATGTTCCGCACACAAAACTAGCCTAATTTACGTGAAAGATTGCATTCTACCGAAAGTCCTGTACCGAAACGGTCCGGTACGAATACATGTACCGTTACACCCCTAGTAAATAAGTTGAATCAACCTTAATAAATTAAGTTGACCCAACATAAGTACATTAAATTGGAATAACAGAATTGCATAATGCTGAAATAATCAACTAAGAAAAAAGTTAATCATGTGGAAAACCTTTCCATGATTTTATTATGTTCATTCAAAGAGTTATTTTTTTGAGTGTAGTGATGGAACAATAATGCAAGTTGATGCAATACGGTCAAAAAATGGAATTACTTTGAAGCCGTGCAAATAACTGACGCTTATTACCACGTTCTAAAGAGCAATGAAAAACACTATGGCAATGTAGAAATTTAGCAGGAATTCTAGGCTGATTTGGCTGTTGCTACTGGAATGGTGGGTCCATTAAAACACATTCAGTCATCAGTTACTTTTCCCAGTTTATTTGACTTGACATGTAGGAGTAGACATTTCTCATGGCAGTGATGGTAATTGTTGGTTTCTAAAACCCATAAACAAAACCATTAATAAAATACAAACATACATCTGAAATCAGCTTTAGCAATCAAATGAATATAATGTCAAAGAGAAACTAAACATAACCAGAAATCAACATATATCAAACACAATGCTTTAAACCAAACAAACAATCAAAAGGGAACTTACATGGTCAACAACACAACAATTCCACACAGACCATGTCTAAACGACAGCTTCTTGGTTCAAACAAGTGGAGACTGAAGCATGATTAGTAAGGGACCACAGGTGATCTTATTAAGACTCAATCAGCCAATCAGATCACAGCAGGATTTTCTACAGCAATATTGAAATAACATAAAACATTGAACAATAAAAAATGAAATATTAACCCTTTAAGACCGACGCTCCCGTTTGCGTGTCTGTTTAAGAGCCTATAGAAACTGAAACCAAATGGCTAGCTCAATCATTCTTTTTGCATTTAAAACCAGAGATGTTAAATGTTCAGATCAAGCATGCAACATGCTCCTGTTGCGTTATTTTCACCCTCAAGTGAGTGTGTACAAATTGCGTTATATTAGTTTACAAAAAAAAAAAACAATAAAATGCATTGCACGTCTTTGCACACATGTTCTATAGATCTGCGATTGATTTACGTCTTCTGATGGCGTAATCACGTTCTGGGCACTATGACCCCAGGATTGGTCGCATGTTATGACGTCACAAGCTGCGTCATTTGACTCGTATTTGCTGTATGTTTCTCTACTGTGTTTTACTTTCGTTATTGTCTTTTTATCATTGCTTCATTTTATAATTTCTTATTCCTTTACACATACACACAAATACACTTTTATAAATCCAAGCACATTCACACACACACACGATCGCGGGTAACGTTATGTCTGCTGCGCGACTCACGGGCGCGGAGGTTTTGGCTATTCTAATAGCGTCCGATGATGATGAACTCTCCGTCTGCTCATCGGCTCCAGATTCAGTTTCTAGTGGGGATGAAGCTGACTTTCTTGAAGGAATACATCCATCCCAGAACATGTAAGTATATATTCATGAAATATACTTTGCTTTTGAGTTAGAGAATAAACGAAACAAACATAGAATGAACCTGAGCGCATGACGCACCATTTACACATTTAGTCAGTTCTATGTTGCTATATTCTATATTACATTTCTATACAAAAACATCTAACTTTCTTACAGTTTTACTTACCTTTTTTGTTGTAGTGTTGAACATGTTGGAGAGCCATTGGAGCCCTCTGAGCCACCCTGCACCTCAGAGTCATCCGTGACAGTTTGCAGAGGGAGAGGTTATGGTCTAAGACAAGAGGCTACAGAAGTCGGAGCCAAAGGTCCCGTGGTAGGGATTCTACATTAGAGACTGCCCCTAATCAATCTGGTGGGTGGAAAACAGAAAAGGACCCTGACCATTTGCCTAGACCCCCCCCATAATTTCCTACCCAAAAGAAAGCCAGGTGTGCAGCCACCTCTGTCAACTTCTGTGGACAACCCAACACCCACTTTGCTTTTCAAAATGTATTTTGACAAGTCCACTATCAAAACACTGTGTTCCAACACTAATAAAAAAGCAGCAATAAATATTGCTGCAGGGAAAAAATTCAAGTGGACTGAAATCACAGAAGAAGAACTTTGCAAATACATTGGCCTCACACTTTACATGGGCATTCTAAAGCTTCCAAAGCTCAGAGATTTCTGGTGTGTCGAATCCCTCTTCCATGTTCCCTTCCCTCAAAAGGTTATGTCCAGAGACCGGTTCCTCAGCATCACATGGAATATGCACTTGAGTGACCCTGCAGAAGATGCTGCCAATGACAGAAAAAAAAGGCACAGCTGAGTATGACTGTCTGCATAGAATACAGCCTCTATATGACAGTTTGCGCGTAGCCTGCAAAGCTGTCTACCACCCTGGCAGAAACCTTTCTGTGGATGAGCGTGTGGTAGCCACCAAAGCCAGAATCAGCCTGAAGCAGTACATCAAAAATAAGCCAACAAGGTGGGGAATAAAACTTTTTGTGTTGTGTGATTGTAGTGGCTACACAGTGGATTTCAACATTTACACAGGGAAGTCCAATGTTGCAAGTGGGAAGGGACTTTCATTTGATGCTGTGATGTCGCTGGTCAGAAAGGAGTTCTTGGGATCTGGATATCACATTTACTGTGATAATTTTTATACCAGCCCAGTACTCTTTCAGCACCTTCATGACCTGGGGTTTGGAGCCTGTGGAACCATCAGGGACACAATAATTGGTGTCCCAAACACCAAAGTGAATGCGCTGACAAAGAAATCTCCACGGGGATCAATAAGGTGGATCAGACAGGGATCGCTCCTTTTCACAAAGTGGATTGACACACGAGAGGTGAGTGTGTGCACTACTCTGCACACTGCATACTTGGGAGACACAGTGAAAAGAGTGTGCAAATCCAGCAGTGAGTACAAGAAATTGGATGTTCCAGTTCCTCCGGCTGTGAAAGATTACAATCGTTTCATGGGGGGAGTTGACCTGTCAGATCAGTTGATTGGCTACTATTCCTCGTGGAAAAAAAGCAAGAAGTGGTGCATGACTGCACTGCACCATTTCATTGACATTGCTGTCACAAACAGCTACTTGCTGCACAAGCTACTGTGTAGCAGCCAGGGGGAGCAGCCCATGACACACCAGGCCTTCCAAGAACAGTTGTCAGCGGAACTGTGTGGGGTGTCCTTACAACCAGCACGGGAGAGCTACCAGCACTTACCTGTTGCCATTTCTGGTACAGTTGGCTCAAAAAAAGCCACACAGGGGCGCAGGAAATGCAGACTGTGTGGGAAATGCACTCCGTTCATGTGTGAGGCATGCCAAGTGCCCCTCTGTGTTATTCTGGACAGGAACTGTCACAAGTCTTATCACAGCTAGAGTTGCCTGTGTATATGTAGGGGTGCCTATCTGTATGTTGTTTAGGTCTGATAGTGTACAGTTTATTTTTTTTTACACAAGAATTGTTCTGACAGGGTCTATTTATTTTATATTTTTACCAATTAAATGTTCAATCAATATTCAAAAGCAAAATGTTATCTGTTTGACCCCACAAATACAAATGCACTCCATTCATACGTTTATAAAAATGAGTGTATCTTCCAAACTAATTTATGTAAATAGTTCAAATCAATTGTGTAATAGTTTAAGCGTTTTATGCAAGTTTTTTACATTGACAAGTTTGAGGTTGACATGTATAACATTTCTGTATTTAATAAAATATATTTAAAAAAAAACGATTAAAATTGTTTTTTGTTTTGTTTATTGCACTTTTGAGATATTTATCTAGTTACTATTGATTTATTACAAACATAGCCTTCAAATTGAGGGTGTTAGGATTATTTTGATGTATGGCATATGAAAATGCTCAAAAGAATGACAGCACAGCATGTAAAAATACTAAGGTATACTAAAAATATAAGATGGCGGAATTGTTCTATGGCAGGTCATAAAGGGTTAAACATTTGCATGAACATTTAAAACAGAAATGAAAAGAAACTTCTTATAAATGTAATTCCTCTGCCACTTGACAAGTGTCTATGACCTCTTGCATGCCCTTACCTTGGAGACCTACACTGTAAAAAAACGACAACTCAAAATTGTTCACCTTACTAAGATTGTTGCATTCACTGACAATAAAATTGCTAGTTGGAACTTTAACTATCTGTTGTAAGCCACTTGAACTCACTTTCAGACGTTTCTGAGTAAAAGTTAATCTTACTTTATAAATTGAGTTTATAAGTTTATAAGTAACTTTATAAGTTGTAGTTGACACCCAGTTAGAGTGAGGTCAACTTATCTGCGCATGCTCATTTGAAATTTGTCATGGCAACCGGCTGCGACGGGGTTTCCAAGGATTTTGCCAGGAGCTCTCTTCGACAGTTTGAAAGTTTGCGTCCGCCATCTTGTCACGATGTCAGCGGTAAATTTCCGTGACGTCTTGGCCGAAGATAAACATTCATTCTAACAGGTAAGCTAATCATATGAATATGTATATGCATTTGGTATTTGTATTACATTTCATTGCACGAAACAAAATCGATAAATCATAACCAGGCGAGGCGTTTATGGCAATACAAAATCCCCCACTTGCTAATCGGTTAGAAGTAGGGGTGTGACGAGATCTCGTGCCACGAGATCTCGCGAGACTAAAATGTGACGAGATGTCTCATCGACTGAAAAGCTGTCTCGCGATATCGCCATAATTAGAATAGAATATGCCACCGCAACATTCTCATTACGGTGTACACCGCGGCACCGGCCGCCTCCACTGTCGTTTTGCGATTGTAAACGTCTACTCTGCTCATCCAGCACGATTCAGTTCAGTTGATCGCTTTACGATGGCGGAGGATTTGTTGCGCAACAGAGAGTCGATCTGAGATGTCTTAGGGCGGTTCACACAGAACCTTTTTTTCCATTCCAGTGCGGTACTTTTCCATTGTTTTTCTATGTAAACGCGCTAGACGGATGTGTAACCTTGCGCTCGCGTCTTGCATCTTTTGCAGCGTCTCGCGCATGACACAGCGTTCTAAAAACGTGGCGCTCAAGTTAAAATCAGTTCCCCCATTCTACGTAGTATCGCATTTTACAAAGCAAAAACGCACTCTGTGTGAATGGCCCCTTATCTTGTAGAACGCGCGTTCAGCACCGCCACTACGGAGTGAAAGTGAAAGTAAACACGATGCGCGCAAATTAGACTGCATACAATAGCCCGTCTCCCAATATCAAACCTATCTCTGGACGTTGTAGTTGTGGCTCTGGTCTCTGTTTGCTCTTTGAATACAGAGAGTTGGCCTACTTTGATTATGGCTGCACTTGCACTTAATTATCGTTTGCACTAATAAGACTAAGAAAAACTGTTGTTTTATACAGTTTTTATTTCTATTTTCAATTTGTGGAAAGTAGTTTCATTTGGAGGTCACACACAGCCTCAATCAGAAGTTCTGGAAGCTCATAATGTACAGTAAGATCTGAAGAGACTCGTGTGAAATCATACTTGAGAGAAGCCAGTCAGTTGAGTTTGTGGCAAAACCTTTACAGTGCTTCTATATTGTTGTATTTCAATGTATTTGATAATTCATACTCATAAAGTAGAACTGAAATGACATTCATTACAAGATGATTTAGTTAAAACATTTCAAAATCCACCTGCAGACTATTTTTCCAGTCATGAATTTTGTCATTGAGGATTTCTATCAAATATTGTGTAAAAATCTTGTCTCGTCTCGTTCTTGTGAACCCAATCTCGTGTCTCGTCTTGTCTCGTGAGATAAGGGTCTCGTCACACCCCTAGTTAGAAGCTAACGTAGCTTATTTTGAACAGCTAAGCTCAATATAATTCTTGTCCACATATTAATTGAAAGATTTGTGTTGCCGTTATGTTTGTTATTCTCGATGAATGATGGCATTGTTTTATGCACGTCTGCTTTGCTCATTGACCTGAAACCGAAGCACCGGCAGTGGTTATAGTTCACATTGCTGCTCGTGACCATGCGCTGCAACCAAGGTAGAACTAACGTGCTAAAACTTTGATACAAAACTTCGGTTTGATACGGTTAACTAGATAGATATAGCTTCTAGCATGTGACCTTTGTGTAGGGCTGGGTAGCGAGTTCGATACTTTTTAGGTGACGTTACCGACCGAATTGCCTCGATACTATCGAGTAACTTTATCTAAAAATGACATGTTGTTCGGTTCCAGAATTCGATACCTAATGAGTTAACTCGTCAACGTCAGTGCTCAAACAAATATGAAATGCACAACGACACATATAAAGTCGCTCACGCACACTCATATTATGAGACGCGCGCGCGCACAACTCTCCACGCGCATACTTATATGAAACGCGAGCACACACACATAATACCTTAAAGATGTGGAAAAGTCGATCAAAAGTGTGGGTACATTTCTCCAGGCTCGATGCCAACAGCGCGCGATGCAGTATTTGCGGTAAAATAATTGCTGCAAAGACCGGTACCACGACAAATATGATGAAGACTTGACAGTGCAGAGTGGTATCTTCGACTGGTAAATGAAGAGATACCTTGTTGATCACTCCAGTGTTTATATTGCAATAAATAATAACCTACTGAATGTACACACTAGTGTTGTCAAAAATATCGATATTTCGATAAATATCGATACTGAAATATCTGAACGGTACCAATACTAATTTCCCGAAGTATCGATACTAGCCGAGCTTTCACTTTCACTTCTCTCCAAAGGCGCGTTGACAAACACCACACGTGACGCACTCGTCTCATTCGCTCTGGTTAAATAGCAAAAGTGAAGTGAATGGAAAGATGGCGAGGGCGGCGCCCCCGCGACCGGCTTTGGTTGATTGAAAAAGAACACCGCGAGCGGGCATGTCGGAGAATAGCGCGGACACGCGTAAAAACACACCGCGAGCGGGCATGTCGGAGTCGGAGAATAGCGTGGACACGCGCTACACACCGCGAGCGGGCATGTCGGAGAATAGCGCGGACACGCGCTTCACACTGCGAGCGGGCTGCGGGCACCCAAAAGATTGTTTGACAATCAATAATCCCTCACATCACTCATTTTTTAAAATTATTTTATAGGTGAAAACAGACTTAAGGAACAGGCTCCAGGGGTACCATTTAGCAAGCATAGGCTACGCTCAGCATCAGGGGTGTTTGTTGTTTAGACAGACCTTTCCCCACTGCTAAAAACAATCCTAAACGAAACACTGTAACTCTTCTCATTTTAACTTTTCTGAAACATTAACCAAGATGGCCTAGTATTGTTGTTGATATGAGTCTGTGTTGTCTCGTTTTTTCACCGTAATTCTTAAAGTTAACATAATCTGACTGAGGAATCCGAGAAGTAAATATTTTAACTGTGGTCAAATGTAAATTAACTTGTGCCTATTTAACTTTATTCAGAAAATTATTATTTAATTCTGCAATTTGCCTTCTTTAGCGATTATCATCAATTTGATTACACAGATATGAATTAAACTAGACAGCTAGACAATGGCATCTCTGAATTCAATAATGAAATGCCTTTAACTGAAAATTGAATGTTTAATCTTATTATTATACATTACTGACACTCTATCCTCCAATTTGATACTGTTGAGTGCTTTTTTACAGTAAAAAGCAAAAAAACTGTTTTGGCCTACTACAGTAGGCTATATTTTAATCTTTGATTACAGTAGGTTATAAAAATACAACGGGTCATGTTAGCCCTGGTCCAATTAAAAAATATTAACAGATAGAACTCAGGACATTTTTGTTCATGTAAAATATATCTCATTGTCATGTTCTAGACTTGTTATATTTAGCTTTAAATAAAAAAAAAATACCCCCTTAATATTGTGGCAGTTTTTTTCTCTGTGGTATCGAAAATGGTATCGAATATCGATATTTTTCAAGGTATCGTATCGAAGTTAGAAATTCTAGTATCATGACAACACTAGTACACACTGCCGTTCAAAAATGTGTTGGTTAGTCAGAATTTGTTTTCTGTAAGGATGCATTAAAGTTATCAAAGGTGACATTACAACGTGTAATGTTACAACATATTTCGTTTTTAAATAAATGCTGTTCTTTTGAATTTTTTATTAACATAATTTTTTATTTTAAATTGTAATACTCAGTAAAATTTCACAATATTACTTAAGTTTTACTGTATTTTTTTATAAAAAAAAAAAAAAATCAGCTTTGTTGAGCATGAGCTCTTTATAAAAAAAATGTGTTCCTTTGTGCTTTTTTTGTTCCTTTGTGCACTGGCTAAGGAGCATGAGTCAAACTAAAAAAATAAAACCAACGTTTTTCTGAGGTAATGTGTTATGTAATCTTGTTAAAATGGATTTCATAAAATTGGTATCGAAAAAAGTATCGCTAGGAACCGGTATCGAAACTGAGGTATCGAAATTGGCACCGGATCGAAAGATTTTGAACAATACCCAGCCCTACCTTTGTGTGTTTTAGCCCTGAAGCTCAACAGCATTAACGTGAATGGTTGCGAAGTATGTCACTATGTTAATTTTCTCCTCTTATTTTTGTGCTAGGTTTTCTATGAAATGGCCCGGTCTATTTCTTGAAGAACAGGTAAGGCATCTTTTTTTTTCTTGAACTTGGTGCATTTGTTTACATTTGTGTTATGTTTTTTCCATGATAGTGTATGTAGGTTCATTTGTATCATGGCTTTGAGTTTGTGTTGATGTTGACCCCTCGTCTGCTGAAATTGTATCGTGCCAGGAAGTGCGCCTTTAGTCGAGAGATGGAAACCCTTTTGGAAATGCTTGACAAACAGGTTGTTATATTGACTACAATGCCTTTTCTTGGTAACACTTTACAGTAAGGTTCGTTAACTACATTAGTTAACGTTAACTAATAATGAACTGCACTTATACAGCATTTATTCATCTTTGTTAATGTTAATTTCGACATTTACTAATACTTTATTTAAATCTGGTTAACATGAGTTAATGCACTGTGAACTAACATGAACATACAATGAACAGCTTTATTCATATTAACTAACATTAACAACGATTAATAAATACTGTAACAAACATATTGTTCATGTTAGTTAATACATTAAATAATGTTTAATAAATGAACCTTATTGTAAAGTGTTACCCTTTTCTTCAGTTTGTCCACTAATATTTAAACCATTAATCAAGAAGGAACTACCAAGCTAGCACTCTGCACTTTTGATGTAATATAACTTAATTTTTTTTTGCATCAGCTACATTGGTGAGCGGGTTCCATCTTGATTGTCTATTTAATACAGTAATATTTAAAGTATACGTTCACGGTTTTGCACTTTGAGTCCCCTCTCTGGGTTGATGAAATAGTGTTTGACACCAGAATTTTGACTATTGGTCCAGTCTTGAGCTTTTGGCTGATTTAGAATCGGCCCTGCCATGCTTCAGAATGGCTAGCTACATGTATTCACAAACCTGTCTTTAAATCAACGCTAAAAGTTCGTTTTCAAAGATGTGCAACTCACCGATTGGTTAGTGGTGTTCGTTGAGTGTTTGTCAAACACTCCATTTCATCCAAGATAAAAGAGCGTTTTTATGTTGTTCCTTTATTTTGACTAAAAACAAATCTATTATTTGTAGCTGTCATATAACTGTCACGAGACTATTGATTGTTTCTCAGTAGAAGCAAGCTGTGTTTCACCATTACTGGTATAGCCTGCGTGTTTGCATTTTTGGCTAATTTCAAAGTTCATATAATTCAGAAAGTTTCCCAGCCTTCTCAATAAGGTGCAAGTTTGGTCTTTTATATCACTGTATTAGTCCATTAAGATACTTTAAGCGTTTTATATGTCCAGCAATCCTGAATTATTGAGGGAAACCCAGTAGCCTGCAACACATCGCCGTGATATAAAGTTAAGGCAACTAAACAACCAAGAGAAATATATGTCTACCTCAAATGTAACATTTGTTCTGTACATCAGCATCGGGGGAATAACATTATAATCTCGTTCACGGTAGAGAAAGATGAATGTAGGCTACACAGGGACAGTGAAGACACTGAATTAAACATAAAAGCAGCCCTCACAATAATCACAAATACACTTACATTTCTATAAATCAGTTTTTATGAATGAATGGCTTGCTCTAACTGTTGCTCTGGTCTTCGTCAACAACACACGCTTGCACCCCCTGCTGGTGAAGTCGACTAACAGCAGATGGAGATTATGCTCGGTAATCTACTGCTTTTCCTGCAGTTCCTGGATGTCAATGTTGAATTTACTGTCGAATTTGAACCACTGAATTTGTGGAAACAAATTTGTAAAACGAAATAAAGTGGACCGAAAATTGCCTGTTGAATATTATAGGTTGTATTTTTAAACAGTTTGAATATTTTGGAAGTGAAAGGTGAATATGGATTATTGAATTTGTATTAATGAAAATGAGTTTGAAATGTTTTGAATTGAAATATTCACCGCTTAAATATACAACCATGTTGAATTTCAGCCCATAAAAATGCAAGCCATAAAAATACAATGCATTAAAATGCAAGCATGCTTAATGCAATGCATATTTTTGTATACTTTAATTAAAAAACATTTGGCATTATTTTACTTCCATAAGTCCAGTGGTTTAACCAATTTTCTGAAGCAATGCGAGTGCTTTGTTTAAAAAAAAAAAAAAAAAAAAAGTTTTAGGTTTCTTTATTTACGAAAATTACTGACCTGAATCCAGTAGGAGGAGCACTATGATGCATGCGTATTGTGTTGACTCAAGACCGGAATTTGTTCCGTGAATGTGCTTTAGATAATATAATTTTGTAAATATAGAAGGTACTTTTTTTTTACCCCGCAAAACAAAGCACTTGGATCGCTTCATAAGATTGAGGTTACACTACTGGAGTCACATGGATTACTTTAATAGTGTCATTACTACCTTTCTGGGGCTTGAATGTATCAGTTGCGTAGGCTACCAATGGAGGAACAGAAAGCTCTTGGAGTTCATTCAAAATATTTTAATTTGTGTTCCGAAGATGAACAATGGTCTTACGGGTTTGGAACGGCATGAGGGTGCATAATTAATGACAGAATGTATTGTTTTTTGCTGAACTATACCTTTAAGGAATCCTGGAAACACCTTAAATCAACCACAGCATGCATTCGTCCATTTTCTGGAATAACTGAAATGCAGATAAGAAAACAAAAAAACAACAAAAAACTTTCTGCATTTTTACATTTTCTATAAAAAGAAAAACAATTTTAAATTATTCACTTAAAGCTTCATATAAAATACCCAGAAAAGTAAAATGTTAGCTGCAGACATATTTTACAGTACACATCCTCTCCATACTTTGCACTTCTATAATATAAGCTTGTTCCCACATTTGAGAAATTGTTTACACAAAAATATTGCTTTAACTTTAGCATAATTTAAGAATGGCCATTGTGAACAGGAATTGTGCAAATCCTGAATGTGCAAACTCAAGTTCAAAACTCTTGAATGTGCAAAGTAGAGCTAGGGCTACTGTATGGTGAAAGGCAAGATATTCAGAAAAAAATAAGATAAACAAGTCACATGGACAATATTTTTGATACTTTCAGAATTTAAATTAAGTAAATAAAGGGATAGTTCACCCAAAAATTTAATCTGTCATTAATTACAGACCCTCATGTTGTTCCAAACCTGTAAGACTTTCGTTCATATTTGGAAGACAAATGAAGATCTTTTTTAATTAAATCTGAGAGTAGAGGTGTGCGATATATCGTTTAGACTAGGGATGTTAACCGATGACCGTTTGACCGATGGTTGACCGTATCAACGTTAACCGATCAAAGTTGTTGGTAGTTGGTAAAAAAAAAAAAAAAAGTGATCTCTAAATTAGTCTATTATAGACAGTGGACTAAACGCTACTACAGTTAGCCGTCATATTCCAAGATCTTTTTGTGTGAAGTGAACAAATCCCTCACTCAATCTTTCATAATTCGCCCGTTTGTACTTAATAAACCAATAAAAACATTCGGCGTGAGGGCACAGCGTTTGGGTTCGTGCGCTCACAAGGATTGCGAAAAGTAAAGGCTACAGGCTAACACACTCGAGGTTAGAGCCAGGGCAGACGACAGGATGAAGCGTGCAGAGAAGAGTAGTGTGTGGGACCATTTCACCAAACAGAATGACACAGATGTAACGTAAGTTGCAACTTGTGTGATACAGCGCTTAAATATGAAAATACATTACAAATACATTTCAGTGGTAACAGATAAGGTGATGATGATCATCATCTTTCTTTATTATTGTTAGCACTACCTCAAACTAAAGCGGCGTCTCTTCGGTTCGGAGCTGTCATTTTCTGAAATGAGCCGCGGCAATGTTTCAAATGAGCTTCTAACGCTAGATAAACGCCTTTATTTTCAACGCAATCACCTTGTACCCAAACCATTTCGAAACTAAGGAGGCGTTTGTCCGCCGATTACATACAAGCTCCTCGGCGGCGCGTTTGCGGGACTCATTCGCGCTGTTGGGGATTTAAAAAAGTGACGTGAGTGGAAGGGCGTGTGTGTGTGTGAGCAGAGGCAGAGCGGCGGAGAGAGTTGTGAAATTGCAGGCGCGGCTCGAGATGGCTGTTATTTCAAATAGCGTACCATATTTTAAACTAATCGGTTAACCGGTTTCAACCGGCTAATGAGGCTCGGTGGTCGGTCAATAATTTTTTTAGTTTTCGCCATCCCTAGTTTAGACGATAATATCCAAATTGTTGTCTGGACGATATGCAAAAGTGGGATATCGAATATTTCATAATTTGTACAATCCGACCCCCCAAACATGAAAAGAGCTGAAGGAAGTTAAAGAGAAAACAAATAGCACACACTATAACCTTCTAAACTATGATATGTAGCAATTTTAGTACTGTATGGGGTTTGTTTGACTGTATTTTATGTTTTTTTTTGTACAAAATCACGATCGTTCCTCAATTGCACGAGAGTAATTGCTGCTACTAATTTGCAATACAACTACGGAGTTCTTACCTGTGTGTTATGACGTTTCTTAGGTTGAAGCAACAATCCAAAAACGTTAAGAGTAAAGCCGATGAACGATTAATGAAATAGCTGATAGAAAAGGCAACATATGCGTTGTTTGCGGAAAAGCATGTCTGAAGTTAAAAAGTTTTTCTTAAATGTCTGTGGCGTCCTCAAGTGGCGAGTTTTGTGATTGCATCATTAGAAAATTGCGTTGCATAATGATGAGTCTAAAAGATGGAATACATTTTCCCAAGAGATCCACCGTAATAGCCTCCGAACAGGGCTTCTTTTAACTTCTAGTAAATGGGTAGTCACATTGTTGTTAGTCTACTAATAGAAGTACTGTTTGCAAATAGGGGTGTACACGTATTCGTATTGAACCGTTCGGTACGCATGCAAACCGAACGATTCGTTGGACCATTTTTCCTGCCGACCAAAATCCGCGCTGGCGCGACCACCATATCATTGCACATCATCAATGGAAAACCTCTGAGCAAACGTGATAAAAGCGGAACGAAACTGCGCTATTATTTTGTGTTTCACGGACACTTTATCAGTTCGGACCATCAATGTCAGTATGTCAGTGCAGCGCGAGCCGAATCGTGATGAAGCGACACTGTTATACACAGCGCTAAGAGATCCAGAGAAAACATTTTAATTCGCCACTGAAGTAATAACATCACTGCGAGATCTAGTGAGAAGCATTCACATTTCTCTGTTATTAACGGATCAAACGTTGAAACCAGGAGAAATATTTTGCCATGAATGAACTAGTTATAGGCTTCAAGTTCACAGATCAGCAACATTCACCATGGATTTAATATAGTAACACTAACTGTAACCATAGAAGTTTGGCAGAAATGGTAAAATGCCGTCAGGTAGGCCTACATCACACATCTTTTTCCAGCACTTCAAAACTCAAATATTATCATATTTAAATGTTATTTTTAATGTGATGATGACCAAAACATTATTTGTTCATCCTTCAAAGATGACCCCCATTTATAAAACTAAAAGTTACAAGAAAGTAACAAAAAAAGTTCCAAAAAAATTGATTTTAATAAATAGGAAATTTATCTGGCATTTCTTTCTTTTTGCTGTATCGAAAACGTACATCACTGTATCGTATCGAAACAAACCGTGAATTTTGTGAACCGCCTATTTGCAAAGCACAAAGTTAATTTATTACGTACATATATTGTACTGAAAAAGCACTGTTCTTGTATTACAATAAATATTTAGTACAGTAACTGGGTTCATGTTTAAATCAATAATGTCTCATATCTTTATGTACTAGTAATTATATACAATGATAGGTCAAATGCAGCAAGTCAAAAGACCAACTGGACCTTCTTTGCCTGTTTGCACACATTTTTTTGAAGGATTGCAAAAATATCGTCTGAATATCGATATCGAGATATTGGAAAAAAATATTGAGATATTCATTTTTGTCAATATCTCCCACCCCTATCTGAGAGCTTTCTGTCCCTCCATTGACAGTCTATGCAACTAAAACTTTGCTTTAAACAGTTCATAAAGAGATAGTAAGACCAATCCATATGAATCAAGCAGTTTAGTTAAAATTTTCTGAAGAGACACGATCGCTAGATGAACAGATTTAATTTAGTATTTTCTTCACATTTAAAGATTGAGTAGCGAACATAAACAGAAGCTCAACCGAACATGCTTGACTGACACGTGAGAACAAACCTCTTTATCAAACGTGCTGCGCAACACACGAGAATGAACCTCATTTGTTTTCGCATGTCAAGCAAACATGCTTGAGCTTCCGTTTACCGTAACTGATGTGTGAATTGATGAATGTTATAGGTGAATAAAAGCCTAAATTCAACCTGTTCATCATAAAGGAAGTCATCATTTTAGACTAAACCACTCAATACATATGGATTAGATTTACAATCACTTTATGAACTTTTTAAGGCATTAAAGTGGTAGTTGCTTAGCTGTCTATGGGGGGTTAGAAAGCTCTCAGATTTCATTATTAAGATCTTCATTTGTGTTCCAAAGATGAACGAAAGTCTCACGGGTTTAGAACGACATGAGGGTTAGTATTAATGAAAGAATTTTCATTTTTGGGAGAACTAACCCTTTAACATGTTCAAGCTAAAATTGTAGCAAAATTATAATTTAAATGCTATTTTTTTTATTGCATATTGCATTTACACTCACAGTTAAGACACTCACGATGGCATTAAAATACCCGCGATGAACGTAGCAAAATTCATTCATGTGGATTTAGAAAAAGGAAAAATAACTTTAATTATCATTTTGCTACAATATTTGCTTGAACATGTTAAACATCTAATTTCTGTAATACATTTTAATTTTAATTTTTAAACTTATAAAATGATAAAATGTATGTTTTCATTTTATGTTAAAGCTTATGTAGTAATGCAAATTATTATATTATTGATTTAGAATTTTATGCTCCAGATGTTGCACATATCGAATAGAAAATGTAATGTAGAAAATGTAAATGTAGAAATACATTGCCATTTTGCACGTTACATTTTCATATTGATATTTGGTATCTGTATGCTACCAAACTTTATGAATGTCAGAGTTTTATGTGAATATACTTTCAATTAAGTGACAGAAATCTTTCAGATTACATTTGAAGTGCAGTTACTGCGCTTTATCAAGATTGACATCACTCTGTCATTATGGCAACCATTTTGTCTTAGGAATTCTTAGGAATAAAAATTAAACCTCATCAGAAAAAAGAATATCATGATTAAGAACCTCAAATAACTCATTGTACTGATACTTGCCTCAAAGCTCTGAGCTGAGGATGCAGTCAGACCAGACAGTTTATCCAATCATCTTCATGATCTAAAAATCCAAGACACATTTGCTGAGTTTCAACAAAGTTCTCTGATAAAATGAATGACATGTATATGGACTTAGGGCAGAATCAAGTAATCGCATTCATTTAAACACAGAGAACGAGTGATCAACTATTCTACTTTTCGGTCGGTGGCGTTAACGTTACATCACGTTGTTCAACAACTGCATACAGTATTATGGTCTAATCCAGGGGTCACCAAACTAAGGCCCGCGGGCCGACTCAGGCCCGCCACCCCCCTTTGACTGGCCCCCCAGCCCCTCTGCCCCCCATTACTTGAACCGGCCCTATGAGGCAATCCTCAAAAGTCGTCATTGCCTATTTTTTTTATTTCTTTTTTGGAAAATAATAACATGTCTGCATCTGGTATTTTGTTGATTTTATTTTAGTTAAAAAAATATATTTAGTTATAAAAGTAATTTGCCGAATTTTCGTCACCCGACATGCTCGAGATAAAGCAGTGACAGACGCTGCGCGCAAATAACTGTCAGTGTCCAGGACCGCAAAATGGCTAGCGTTAAACGGAAAATTGATCGAGAGTGCAGAGTTTTTAAAGAACAGTGGACCAAAGATTATTTTTTTGTTCAGTGTAAGGACCGTGCCGTTTGTATGATATGTAAAGAAAGTGTGGCGGTTTTCAAAGAATATAATCTGCGTCGTCACCACGAAACCCGCCACAAAGAGTATGCTAGCTTGCGAGGGCAAGCAAGAGAAGACAGGATTCGGGGAATGAAAGGCGGACTGGCTGCACAACAGAATCTATTCCTTCGGCAAACTCAGGTCAACCAGGCTGCTGTCCGAGCTAGCTATAAGGTAGCTCACCTACTAGCTACCCATGGAAAGCCGTTCACTGATGGGGACTTTGTTAAAGAATGCATGCTTGCTGTGGCCGAGGTGGTGTGTCCCGACAAGAAGGATGCACTCAACGTGGTGAGTCTCTCCGCAACTACAATGACCAGGCGAATCGAAGATTTGGGGGACAACGTGTATGACCAGCTGAATAAGAAAGCGTCAGAATTCGAGTTTTTTGCTTTGGCCATGGATGAGAGCAATGACGTGCAGGACACAGCACAACTGCTCATTTTTATTCGTGGAGTTAGTGCAAGCTTTGAAGTGTCTGAGGAGCTGGCAGCTCTAAAAAGTCTCAAAGGTACTACAACAGGAGAGGATATTTTTGTCCAAGTGTGCAAAACAATGGAAGAGTTGAATCTACACTGGTCCAAACTGGCCAGCATCACTACGGATGGCGCACCTAGTATGGTTGGCACAACGAGGGGGCTAGTAGGGCGCTTGAACAGCGAATTCGCGGAACGAGGTCTCACCCCCCCACTACAAGTCCACTGTCTGATTCACCAGCAAGCACTATGCTGCAAAGTTCTTAACTGGGCATCTGTCATGAAGGTGGTTGTGCACTGTGTCAACTACATCCGAAAACATGGGCTGAAACACAGACAGTTCCAGGCATTTCTCTCCGAGCTTGAGTCTGCCTACGAGGATGTGCTGTACTACTCAGAAGTCCGATGGTTAAGCCGAGGCAGAGTGATGCGCCGTTTCTATGACCTGTTACCCGAAATCAACACCTTCCTGCAGTCTAAAGGTGAAACGGTACGAGCGCTGACCGAGCCAGAATGGATATGGGACCTCGCGTTTTTAACTGATGTGACTGAAATGTTGAACCACCTTAACGTGCAGCTCCAAGGCAAAGGGAAGCTTATCAGTGACATGTATTCCCACATCAAAGCGTTCGAGGTTAAACTAGTGCTGCTTGTGCGACAGGTCCAAAAGCTGGACTTCACGCATCTCCCTGCCACCCAAAGCTACTGCGCTGAGAAACCAGCTGTCCCGTTCCCAGTCGAAAAGTGCAAGGATGCACTGGAAATGCTGCGGGGAGAGTTCAGTGCGCGCTTTCGTGAGCTTCATGTCAACGGTAAAGGAATACGGTTGTTCCAGAACCCCTTTGCTGCCGACATAAATGATGCACCTCCCTCTCTTCAGTTTGAACTAGCCGAGTTGCAGAATTGTGATATCCTTAAAGACGCGTTCAAGCCTGACAGTCTCAATGAGTTCTATGCTGCGCTCCCAGAGGAAACCTACCCAAACATCAAACAGCATGCAATGAAGATGACCACAGTTTTTGCAGCACCTACATCTGTGAGCAAACCTTTTCACGCATGAAGCAAACCAAGAATGCAACAAGGAACAGACTCACAGATAAACACTTGCATCAGACCTTGAGACTGGCTACCACTAGCCTGCAACCAGACATTGAACTTCTCACCAGCCAGAAGCAAGCACACAGTTCACACTGATACAGTAAGTAAGCACACTGATTTGAACAATTACTGATTTTAATTGCTATAAATATGAAATATGAAGGCTCTTTTAATTTGCTACATATTTTGTAAAATTGTGTCACAGAGAAAAGCAGACAGCAGCACGTTTTGCTATTTACTGAATATGGTGCTTCTTGTGTTGAATTTGTCATCCCTCCATGCCAGGGCTCCAGAAGGCACCCTGAAGTGAGGAGAGGAGATGTCTGTTGCTGACCCCATCCCAAAGACAGCACAATTAATCAACAAGTACAAATACAGCTCACCTATACTACTGATTTTGATTACCATTATTGTTGTGCTTTAGTTTTGAGCCTACTGCTCATTTAATTTTCACCTTGACCTAAAAAATGTTTACTGAACATGCTCACCTGGATAGGCATACGAGCTGGCTAGTTGTTCTATTACTCATGTTATTATAATTTAAATGTTTTTTTTTAATTATTAATTTATTTATTTTATTGGCCTATTTATTTTATATTTGACCTTTATTAAGTGCTGTACAGAATTATTATTAATATCAACAGGCCAACATATAATTTTTCACTCACCTTTGCCAGTGTCAATCACCTCAACTAGGCAGATGTTTCTTATCTTGACAGCATTGATGTTATTTTTATTAGAAAATAAATAAATGGAATATCTGTGATATTTCAAATTAAAACAAAGTGTGAAGACTCAATTACTACTTTTCCAAATCACTAGTAAAGATAAACAAAAATGTGCCAGGAATCAAGTGTTGATATAGTAGTTTGGATATAGTAGTGGGGATGGCTGTGCCAGTTTAGTAATCTCTACTACACAATGAGGCCTCTGGTGGTCATTTTCGTCTGGGTCATACAATTCTATGTTATATAGCTGACCCGGCCCCGGCCACCCCATCACAGTCAGTAATGTGGCCCCCAGAGAAAAAAGTTTGGTGACCCCTGGTCTAATCTAATGTAAAGTACACTTAGCATGGCACCTCTAGTTCAGCATTCATTTACAA